>NC_056728.1:1775901688-1776256688 GCF_019279795.1 Protopterus annectens | reverse complement strand
TCAACTTAGTTTCTAGCAATAGCTTGAAAATGCGGGCTGTAAAATGACTTGCACTACAGGAAGGCACATGGGGTTAACATTATGGAATTCCTATCATCTCATAGCGCACTCGGGTTTAAGCACAGAGGCGTCATTGGATGGTACTCGGGGTTAATGAGTTAAATACTCATATAGATCCTCTGATATTTGTCTTTTTATATATAACTCATATAAAATATTATTCACTCTCTGCTCAAATCTCTTCAGTTCCTATTTGTTTAGTCTCAAATAGGTGGTTTGGTCATTCAACATACTTAACATCCTGTCATAACAGTCTTGAGAAGCCATTATTACAACCGGTCCTCCTTTGTCTTCCAGTCTGATTATTATATCCTTGTTCTGTATTAACTCATGTAATGCCTCCGTTTCTTGAGAACTCAGATTGCAAAAGTTACGTTTATCACTTCTTCCAAAATGCAGATTAGCTACATCATTTTCAGTAGCACATAAAAATGTTTCTACAACCAGGTGAAACAGTGGAATATAAACACTAGGCTTTTAAAACTATTATAGGGTTGTTCGTTCTGTGAGTTCCCAAAACTGCATTTCAAATTGATATTCCTGTCTAAACATTTAATGACTAATGTAAATTTGCTTAATTTTGATTGAAGGGTTGGGAGTAAAAAAAGAGTCCTTTATTCAATAAGAAGATCTGTGCTGCAGTCAGAGTAACTTCTGATATATTCACAATTAAAGACTTGTTAATAATGTTATAAGTATCTTTCTGTCTCTGCTATGAGATTGTGCCCTGTGTGGAAGCTGCTGTTTTACCAGAATATGGAGACCTGAAAACACCAGCAAATTAAAAGCTGTATCCCTAGGTCTTGTACTGGTCTCTGTATTAGCTGTAGCTATAACATTATCATTCTGTCTGTCCACGCCTTCTCTTAACATTTTTTGAAGTTATCTTGTCATTTAAAGCTTTAGTAGTCCTGAATTGATTCAATGGATCAAACTGCAACCACGAATAAGTTAGACCCTGGAGCCAGCATGAGTGAAATTAATTATTCCTCTGACCCTGTAGTGAGGCCACGCTGATATTACAGCAAGCCATAAAATCAGCTCTACAGATCTTTTAATGAACAAAGCGACCACAGGCTTCTCTCTATCGTCTCCTCTACCAATTCAGAACAGATCGAGGAGCCGGGAGAGAAAGGGAACTTTGCAGCATCAACCCAGTATGGAACGAATGCAACAAACAGTGAAGAGGAGAAGTTATTGAATACAGGTTTGATCTTTAATATCTCTTCAGTTACATAAACAGAGGAACATATTGTCTTGTTGAATAAGGGACTTTCTTATATTCCAGCTAAACGTGCTGATCATGCAGAGATGTTAAAAGATAAAGAAGTTATGTACCTACCATAATGTTCCATGTTAATTGTCTTCATCTTGCCTTCTTTCTTGCTGGTTGGAGATTGGAGCCGACTCAGCCATCTTCTATAGCTCGAGAGCTGTTTACTGGCTCAAGGCTACCCCTTATCCCATGATGCCTAGCGCTAGCTACCCAGATCTCATTTGTAAAAGCTAACCCCAGACATAGCCAGAGAATCAACCTGTCCAAACAAACAGGTTGAGCATACCTGTCATACTCTCTAAGTCAGCAGAGGAAACAAACCAGAGAACACTCAGCCAGTGAAACCAGAACTCCTCTCGATCCAATAGGACAGGAGGATGGAGGGTGGGACGCAAGAAAGAAGCGAGATGAGGACAACTAACATGGAACGTTATGATAGGTACATAACTTCTTTATGTTAAGTTGTCTATCTCGCCTTCGTTCTTGCTGGTTGGGACAGCATCCCTAGCACCTACAATCCTGGGTGGCTCATTGGAACAGACTCTTCAGAACAGTGGAATCAAAGTTAGCTCTGCTCCTGGAGACCATATCTAGCTTGCGATGAGAAATAAAGGTATGAGGATTTGCCCATGTAGCAGCTGCACAGATAGAATCCATGGGCAACCTAGATTGGAAGGCTACAGAGATGGCCAAAGCCCTAGTAGAATGACCTTTAAGTTTGATAGGCAACTCTTTGTTTCTCAATTGATAAATGAAAGTAATAATGTGAGAGAACCACCTGGATAAGATCACTTTGGAAATTGGAAGACCTTGTTTGCCCAGAGCATATGAAAGGAATAGTTGTTCCGACTTCCTTATGTCCTTCGTCCTATGCAGGTAAAAACGCAGTTGTCTATGAACATGTAATTGATGTAATTTGTATTCTGTCATGTTGGTGTGGTTGGGAAAAATCACAGGTAGGTCTATAGATTGGTTTAAATTATTTTCTGAGCAGACTTTCGGAAGGAAAGAGGGATTGGTCCTCAGAGCAACCCTGTCCTTATGAAAAACTAAGTACGGAGGATGGACACATAGTGCCTGAAGTTCAGAGACACGTCTGGATGAAGTAATAGCTACCAGAAAGAGAGTTTTATAAGATAGAAACTTAATGGAGCAGGATGCTGCAGGTTCAAAAGGGGGCAAAATTAAGGAGGTTAGTACCAAATTTAGGTCCCAAGGGGGAGGGGGATCTCTCACTGGGGGTCTAAGGAGAGTAGTCCCTCTTAGGAAAGCTTTACATAGCTTATGGGACATGATGTTTGCATTAGAGAAACCAACATGAAAGTTTGAAATGGCTGCTAATTGAACCCTGATTGTAGCAGAAGCAGACCCAGAATGAAAAAGCTCTGCTAGGAACTCCAAGATTTCGTGGACTGGGGCTGAAAGTGGATCTATTTTCCTAGCCTCTGCCCAACAAGAAAAACGTTTCCATTTGTTAGCATAAGTCCTTCTAGTGGCGGACTTGTGCGAGGAGACAATAATTTCACATACGGCCGGGGAAATGCTAGGAAGCCTGGCTAAGGTTGGAAGTGGAGCAACCAAGCTGTGAGCTGGAGTGTTTGGAGGGATTGATGCAGCCCGTCTGATTGATGAATCAGCAGGTCTGGAATTGGATCCAGAGTCCAGGGCTGATTGAGAAGGTAATGGTACAGGAACAGAAACCATATCTGTCGAGGCCAGTAGGGGGCAATAAGGATCATTTTGCAACCCAACGATATTGCTTTCTGTATGAGTTTCAGTATCATGGGAAACGAGGGAAGGCATAAAGAAGTCCCTGAGGCCAATCGTGGACTAGAGCATCCCTGGGTGTGTGATCTGGAAGCGGAAGAAGGGAGAAGTAGTTGCTGCATTTGCTGTTGAAGGGGGTGGCAAAAAGATCGCAGCAAGGCTGTCCCCATTTGCGGAAGATAAGATCACCAACTTCCTGATTCAGAGGCCACTTGTGAGGCATGAGGATAACTCTGCTGAGCCTGTCCGCTATGATGTTGGACTTCCCAGGGATGTGCATCGCAATCAGAAAACATTGGGAGGAAATTTCCCACTGCCACCGTCTGAGTGCTTCTCGACATAGTGGGGTAGGACTTGGTTCCACCCTGCTTGTTGATGTACCACACCACTGACATGTTGTCTGTTTGAATTGCAATGGTCCCGGAAGGAAAAGAGTCTTGAAGAGCTTGCAATGCTAGGAGCACAGCTCTCATTTCTAGGATGTTTATGTGCAGATGGTACTCGTGAGGTTGCCAAGTGCCTTGGACTGTCCTGCCCAGATAATGCCCTCCCACCCTACCAGGGAGGCGTCTGTGGTCACTGTGGCTTCTGGAGGGGGTTGAATAAAGGGTCTTCCCTGAGTCACTAGTGGAGACCATCCACCATGAAAGGTGCCTTTTGCATGCTTCTGTAATCAGGATCATTTGAGAAATGGGCAGCTCTTGGAAAGATCACTGTGTGAACAGAAGCCTCTGAAGGATCCTCATGTGAAAGCGGGCCAGTGGGATTAGAAGAATTGCTGCTGCCATGGAACCCAGAGTTTGAAGGATGAATCTGACTTGGATCCTGTTGCTCTGCATCAGAATTTGCACTTGCTGGTGAATTAAAGATACCCTGTCTGGCAGAAGCATAGCGGACATGTTCCTTGTGTCTAAGTCTGCTCCTATATAGGTGATAGATTGACAGGGCAACAAGGCAGATTTTTCGAAGTTTATTGTGATGCCTAGCTGGGAGCAGATTGTGATTGTGTAGTCCCTGGCTTGCAGAAGTTGATGCCTGTTAGTAGCAGTGAGGATCCAGTCGTCTAGATATGGAAACACCTGGAATCCTTGACATCTCAGGTGAGCCATGACCACTGCCATACATTTGGTGAACACCTTGGGGGCTGTGGTGAGACCAATGGGCAGGGCTCTGAACTGATAATGACTGGCTCCCAGCCGGAAGCGAAGGAATCTCCTGGAGCGCCTGTCCATTTTGATGTGATAGTACACATCCTGAAGATCTATGGAGCGCATCCAATTGTCCTGACCCAGAAAGGGTAGAATAGACTGTAGTGTGACCATCCGAAACTTTGTTCTTTGAACAGACTTGTTTAGTCTGCTGAGATCCAGAATCAGTCTCCAGTCCCCTGTCTTTTTTGGTACCAAAAAGAACCTTGAGTAAGTTCCGGATCCATGTTGGTCTGCCGGGACTTCCTGGATGACTCTTTTTTTCTAGAAGTTTTGAAACTTCTATGACTGCTTGGTCCCTCAGATTGGGTGTAACATCTGGGAGGGATTTGCTTGATGGTAAGGGGGGGGTTGAAAGAAAGGGATTTTGTAACCTCCGGATATAATTCACTGTACCTATTTGTCTTGCGTAAAACTTTGCCAGGCTTTTGGGTACAGTGAAAGTCTTCCCCCGACTGCCTCCAGAGATGGGCAGCCGGGCAACCCTTCAGGGATGCTGGAAGGGCTTCTCAGAGAAGGAGTCTCTGCTGCCCTGGTTCTGTGGACCCCCTCTGCCACGAGGGTGGCGTCTGTTGTTGTTGTTTCCTCCTCTGCCCCTGGAGGAAAAATCGCTATGTGTGTCAGGCGGGGCTCCCTGGGATTTTTGGAACCACATTTTACCACTCTTCTGACCCTTGGGCCTGAGCCAGTAAAATGACACCTCGCAGCTGAAGCGGCAAATCAGATCTGGGTAGCTAGTACTAGGCATCATGGGATAAGGGGTAGCCTCGAGCCAGTAAGATGGCCGAGTCGGAGCCGAGGATTGGCTCCGATCCTCAACCAGCAAGAATGAAGGCGAGATAGACAACTTAACATCTTAGGTTACTTGGTAGGAATCTTACTTTAAAAACACTTGATAATGGAAACAATATGAATGAAAGAATGTGTTTTAAGAAACCAAGTACATACATACTGAATATACATACAGTGGTACTTTTATAAAAGTATGCGAGAATGATTTTAGATATCTTTTTAAAGAAGGTACTAAAGCAAGTTCTTCCATTATGTCTAACCATGATTACTTGGCCTTAAATGAACTTAAAAATATGCACTCAGTAGAAAAAAGGCCAGCTGATAAAGGTGGAGGCATTGTGATTTTAGACAAAGACTTATACCTGCGACAAATGAGGCTGCTTGTAAATGATGTATATACCTACCAACACATCTCAAAGGCAGTATTGAATAGCATTGTGGAGAAAGTATCTTTTTTAAATTTTTGATTTGTTAATGACTAATCTTATTGATGAAGAATTTTTTAAATATTTTAATGTTGCACGTCCGTTGATTCCTAGAATTTATGGTCTACCTAAAATTCACAAGAACAAATCTGCACCACCTATGAGACCCATAGTGACTGGTGCAGGCTGGTGTACAGAACCATTATCTATTTCTATTGAGAATAGCCTACATACCCTCCTAGATCAATGTGAAACAATTTTAAAGGATACAAAAACTTTTTTACAGAAACTACATAACTGGCTGCAAGGAGTCGATGACAATTATATTTTCGTCACACTTGATATTGAATCCCTTTTTACTTCTATTCCTAATGATTGGGGTGTAGAGACTATTAGAGATTTTCTTACATCTAGGAACTGTTTTTCCCATAATAAGATTACACTTATAGGTACATTACTAGAGTTAGTCTTTGAGAATAATGTTTGTACTTTTGAAGAGGAATTCTTTTTACAGAAGGTTGGCGTGGCTATGGGCACTGCGTGTGCCAATAGCTACGCCAACCTGGTGCTAGTACAATGGGAACTTACATCTATTTTATCAGAGTCCAATCAATATGGTCAGTACATTGTGTGGTACGTCCGCTTTGTGGACGTTATTTTTTTGCTATGGAAAGGAAATGAGAATGCTCTTGAGGACTTCATTAGATATTTACACACAACTAACTTCTTAAAATTTACTTATCGTTATTCTAAACATGAAATAGAGTTTTTAGACGTTACACTAAAGAAATCTGAACTTATGCAAATATCTAGTAGCATTTATGTAAAACCTACCAAGAGTAATGCCCTTTTGCATAAAAGAAGTATGCACCCGTGACATATTCCACGCAATGTACTTAAAGGGCAGATATATAGAACTTTAAGACTACATAGTAATGACAGAGATGCACATACAGCCCTATCACAATTAAAATCAGATTTTCTAGAGAGAGGTTACTCAGAAAAAGAAATAGTAAATGCTATAGAAGAAGCATGGTTACATAGGGCTGATAGGTGTAAACCATACTTTGATTATACAGCTGAAGAATCAAACACTAGCCAAGATAGAATGGTTACCAATGACAATTTTAGAGTTATTTTTCAATATTCTAGTGATATCAATGAATTGTGTGACATTACACAGAATAACTGGAGGCTTCTACAAGATGCACTAGAATTAATTAGTATAGTTGGTACAACACCATCCTTCTCTTTTAGAAACAATAAATCTATAAAACAACACTTATGCCATCAGAAGAGCATAAACAAAAACCTGTATGAATCTACTAGGATAGGAACATTTCTGTGTACAAATTGTACAGCATGCAAATATATATATACTAGTTCCTTTTACCAACATCCCTCTTTGAGATTCACACTGAGAATGCAGTACTATGCAGACTGTAAATCAGTCAATTTGGTCTATTTTTCTTTCTGTGAGAAATGTCATGCCTACGATGTAGGTAAAACAAATAGACAACTTAAAGACAGAGTGCTTGAGCACATCAGGGATGTGAAGAACAAGAAAGAAAACCATGCATTAGCAGTACATGTGCTACAAAATGACCCTACACATAGTTTTAGATTTTTTATTTTACAAGTATTAGATGTAGATATTAGAGGGGGGACCAAGAGAATTGCACAGAAGCAGCAGAACAGAAATGGATTCTTCTGCTAAATGCTGAAAGATCTCCAGGGTTTAACAGCACTTTATTAAAACCTTTTCTGAAGGCATGCCCTCTTAGGCATAAATGGATGCTGTTTTTATAAAGAAGGATTTCACATAGTTTTTATATAGTTTTTTCCACAGTTCTTAAATGTTTTTAAAATGTATGCAAATGCTTCTGTGTTTTATATCATATGTTATGTATTATATATGCACACATTTTTAAATACTTTGTTCACTTTAATTGATGTGATTAATTAAGTCAGCTGACTTTGCAGAGGATTATTTAGGATGAGCACTGTCTTTGAATGTTGTCTGATGAAGTGACTGGATGTCATGAAAGCGCTTACTTTGTGTGTATTTTTGTTGTTTTATTGAATAAATAGTTTACAGTATGTTTCTAGCCTTGCAGGCTTAGTGCAGTATTTTTTTACTTATTTAGTTTCTTAGATAAGCTAGAAATGTTAAAGTACAATCTGGTCTCTTATGATAGTAAACTGAAAGACCTCAAAATGAGGAAGTTAATCAGAGATCTTCAGGACTTTTCAAATGGCCATATTTTTCAATGGCTGAAGACTAAGAAAGATGAGTATGCCAACAAGGTTAAAGAGGGAGACAAGACAGACAAATATGTCAAGATACCAGGAGGATGAAGTTTATGGACATGTAGCTCCTCACAATTTTCTGGTGTTAGTGGCAAGAAAACCAATGAGTTGAATGAACCAAGACAGAATGTGAATAATGAGACAGCTACTACTAAAGTTTTAAACGATAAGATAACTTCACTCACTTTGCTGCCCTACACTACCTCCACTGCCACCCACCCTCAACTTTCATTTCATTTATACTGGGTAGTCCTCATTTCCAACCCCTCCTCCATCTCTCCCCACTTATCCAATCACAGCTGTCCCCTGCAAACTTCCTACCACTCCTCTCCAAATAGCTTTCTATCCCTCCCCTACATCCACTAATATATCAATTACTGTTTATACCTACCCACACCACAACCTCACTCTCTTATCCCCGTCCCTCTCATTATATTCCCCACACTCACAGCATCTTAGTGTATCTCCAGCCTTTGACTCTACCTTCTCTTAACCTACTAATGCTCCTTTCTTGCTCACTCCTCTCTACCTTGTAAATTAATCTCTCCTTAATACTCCCTATTCATCATTTTAATCTTATTTCTCACACCTTTCCTCCTTTGTAACTAACCTCTTCCCAACATACGTTTACTTAGCTCTCTGTCATCCTTCTACTATCATTATCTCATTTCAAACCATGCCTACCTCTACCTTACATCAATCCTGCTTATGTACCTGTCTTTACTTGCCTCCTATCATATACACCTCGATTTTTCACATTCATTCCCAACCTATTCCTTTACTCCACAAGGAACCCTCCCTGCCCTTCCTAATTTGCACCTCTGTCTTTAACTTTTCCTTCACACATCTCATCAAAATAAAAATTGTCACCGTTTCTATCACATCCCTCAAATCTAAATCCAAACCCACGGGCTTTTACCATTATGCAAATAAACATTCCCCTTTTTCTAACAATTTACTATCATCTGGTGGCATCTGCCCCAACCCAGGCCCATCTAGCCCAATCACAACAAACACCTGTCTCACTAAACAACTCGCTGTCTTTGCTATTAACATACTAGGTCTACCTAATAAAGTTATAGAAGTACACTCGTGGATCACCCAGCAATCACCACACATCCTGACCCTATATGAAACCTGGCTAAAACCACATATTTCTAACACTGAAATAGTATCTCCCCACTACAACATTTATCGCCAAGCTAGAACCACCAAAAAAGGTGGAGGTGTCACAATTATGTATTCTGAATACCTTAACCTATCCCCTCTGCCAATATCTTTGCCTAACTTTCAACCAGCTGAACTATTACTTCTATACTGTCACCTCAACCCCCATAAGAAATTTGTCATTGCCTCTTATCTATATCCCACCTTTAAACAGTATTTCCATCCTTGAATCTATTCTAGCATGGATTTCTATTAATATTCCTCATGAGACCTTACTACTAGGTGACATAAATATTGACTAGCAAAAACTATCCTCTACCTCTCCCTCCCTTGAAATCAACCTACACAGCTTCCATCAACTTATCACAACTCCTACATGCTTCAACAACAATACCCAAGGCACCACCTTAGACTGAATTCTTACCTCTAACCCACCCCTATATCATGAACCCAGAGCCATGCCCACCTCCCTAAGTGACCATCTTCCTATCCAAGTCCAACATTACTCTTCCCAAATACCTAATTTCCATCATTTTAGAGATTGTCACAAGCTTTCTTCTTTCAATCCTGAAACCCTCACTAACAGGCTCACTTCCATAAACTGGGGCTTCCTTAAGTACCTCACTCTTAAAGAAGCCGTTCTGCACTTTAATCGCATTTTTCTTGATATACTTGACTCTTTAGCTCCTCTTACAAATGTGAGAATCAAAGCCAACTACTCACCTTGGCTCACCAAAAACACAGTATCGCTCATGAAAGAAAGAGACAAAAATTTGAAGAAAAGGCTAAAAACTAAATCTGCAACATTCCTACAAAAATATAAAGAACTAAGAAATCTAGCAAAACAGCAATTAACAAAGACAAGCAAACTTACTTTTATAATCCCCAGTTCTCCCAAAAGTCTAACCCCAAAAGATTCTGGCATACCATCAATACAATCTTAAATCCTGGTCAACCTTCCAACCCAACCCCTACCTTAATAATTTTCCCTTAGAAACTGCCACCTTACTTAATACCCACTTCATCGAATCTATTCAAAAACTTACTCAGCCCTCCCAAAGCCATAACCACGCTCACACCACTCACTAAACATGCAACACAACCCCTTTCTCTCTTAACTCCACCTCCACAGCCTACATCAAGTCACTTCTACTAAAACTGAAACATTGTTCTCCAATAGTTCCTTCCCCTCTTGCTTAAATTCTATGCTCATTCCATAGCCTATCCTGTCTCTATCCTAATAATTAGATCTATCCAAAAGTCTACTGTCCCTGACATCTGGAAATCTTTCTACACCATTCCACTTCACAAAGGAGGTAACTCCACTGAGCCCTCTAACTACAGACCCATTGCCATCCTATCTCCTCTATCCAAAATCCTCATAATATGTATTCACAATCAGCTTTTAACTCACCTTATTAATGAAAATCTTCTGACCCCCACTCAACATGGCTTTAGACCACACCACAGCACCTTCACTGCCCTACTATCCCTCACTCACACTGTTGCTGAAGCCAAGGACAAAAATCTCCTCATGTCTTGCCTCTTTCGTGACCTCTCTAAAGTTACTGATACCGTTTCCCATTCCACGCTACTTACTAAGCTTACTGACCTTAATCTCTCCCCCTCTACTATTCACTGGTTCTCAAGCTGTCAGATAGGCTTCAGTCTGTCAGATGGCATTCTGCTTGCTCCCTTTTCCTATCTATCCAAACTGGTGTTCGTCAAGGCTCAGTCCTTGGCTACCTCCTATTCAACATCTTCATCAATCATCTTTAGTCCTCCTGCAACACCTCCTCCCTCATACAGTACACTGATGACTCTACTCGTATCTCTTGTTCTGACATCTCTCAACTTTTTTTTATCACCCAAAACTCCTTTTCAACTGTGGGACAATGGCAAACAGAGCATCAACTTATACACAACCCCCAAAAACTAAGCTCCTACTATTTCTCCCCAAAACTCTCCACCACATTAAATCCACCTCTACTATTTTTTCTCTAGATAACACTCTCATCAAAGCTGAGCCTCACACTAAGTTACTGGGTACAATAATCAATGACCAACTCAAATTCAACATCCAGAGCAAACACTGTATCAAAAAAACTAACATGAAACTGGGTCTTCTCTACAGGAATAAGAAATGTTTTGCTTCCAACTCCAAATCCACCCCTGCCTAACAATATCTCCTTCCATGTCTCCTCTATCCCTCAGAAGATGCTCGCAGGTACAGCAAGTGCAATCAGCCAAAACACCAATCCTGCATTTCAAAAAAGCTGCCAGCACCAAGTTGTATAATGCACACATATATTTTATTGGGTTTGAAGTGGTTCCACCAACATCATACCAGTTTTGGCATCCTGCCTTCTTCAGTGATAAAAGTATGTATGCAGAAATCACCATTTATGCACAATAATTAATTAAACAACCATCTTCCTGTTACACCATATTGTATAGAGACAAGTACTAATACACTAGATTAAAGTTGGTCATTAAGACAAAGAGAAAAAAAGCCCCCCCTAATTTAATTACCCACCTCTTTTCTTTTTTATTTAGAACAGAGTGCCAGCCAAGTTTATTGCCTCTATCCCCCTCAATTTTGTCAATAACAGTAAAATAAAATTTGGCAGAATTATGGGAGATGCAACGTCTATATAAGGCATTAGTTGATCGCTTATTCTGTATATCGCTAAAATGTTCAGACATGCATATAGCTAAAGAACAGTAAGTTTGACCTATATAGAATGCTGAGCAAAGTACAAGTGACCAAATATATCACCCATATATACATGAGTATACAGCTCAACAAGCTCCTGCCTGGTGCCCTGCAGAGTTCTACAGCAGCAGAGAGACAAAAGAGAGACTTTGGAGTGATTAAGTATCATTTTTTTGCTGCCTTTAGCTAATTCCACCTAAAATGCCAATTTTCTAGAGTTTCTGTAATTTAAAAAGCTTGTTTCAGCTATGTATTGTACTTATTTTACTGCTTGCATGTTAACAAAGTCATTTTTGTGTTTAAATTACCTGTTTAACTGTTGTAGGCTACACACTCAAGTGTGATAGCCATTTCTGCGCATTTAAAGTGTTTTTTTAATGTATCTGCTTTATTTTCTGAAAAAAAAAACAAAAAGAAAACAAAAAAAAAATTCCTGCCTTTCTAAGCTAGTATAGTCCAGTTTTCAGGTTAGTGCTGAATTCAGGGCTGTGTTACAAGTTTATGTGCTTGCCCATACCTTACTTGGATAGAAGGACGTTTCTCTGTTCACTGTGAGAGATGAAGCTTTGAACAGCCTATCTGGCCATAGAGGAGTGGTTTCAGCCCAGAAATTAGTAGTTTATTGGCCATTTTGGGCTAATTTCTATCTCTTTCATTTCCCTGCTATAAAACTCGCATTTGCAAGGTTTTTGTGCTAGTATACAGCTCAGCAAGTTCCTGCCTGGTGCCCTGCAGAGTTCTACAGCAGCAGAGAGACAAAAGAGAGACTTTGGAATGATTAAGTATCGTTTGTCTGCATTTTCTTGCTGCCTTTAGCTAATTCCGCCTAAAATGCAGATTTTCTAGAGTTTTTGTGATTTAAAAAGCTTGTTTCAGCTACATATTGTACTTATTTTACTGTCTGCACTTTAACAAAGTCGTTTTTGTGTTTAAATTACCTGTTTAATTTTTGTAGGCTACACACTCAAGTGTGATAGCAATTTATGTGTATTTAAAGTTTTTTTTGATTGTATCTGCTTTACTTTCTGAAAAAAAAAATGCTTGTTTTCCCACCTTTCTAAGCTAGTATAGTACAGTTTTCAGGTTAGTGCTGAACTCAGGGCTGTTACAAGTTTCTGTGTTTGCCCATACCTTACTTGGATAGAAGGAAGTTTCTCTGTTCACTGTGAGAGAGGGAGCTTTGAGCAGCCTATCTGTCCCTGGAGGAGTGGTTTTAGTCCAGAAATTAGTAGTTTATTGGCCATTTTGGGCTAATTTCTATCTCTTTCATTTCCCTGCTATAAAACCCGCATTTGCACGGTTTTGTGCACCGGGCAGCACCAGTTAGCTAGGGTATAACTATTCCCGGCTCAACAAAGTCTATGCTTCAATTTTTCCCTTGGAACTAGACAAACTTTCAACTTAAGCACTCAAACCATTCACCTCTCATACCGGCACTTGCTCAAAACTCATAGCAAGCACTAATACACCTTAGCACTAGACCCCCCTATACTGTAGAGAAGGACAAGGCTCTCTATTCGACCTTACCAGCCAATCAGTAAAACAGTTCACTGTACCTATACAGGTATGTCTAAAGGGTAGTTTCAGGTGTACTCTTCGGTCCAACTGGTAAATCTGGGCATTTTGTGGCAATGTTACAACTCTCTCCTCCTTCCACCAAACACTAATACATGCGAGAGATGCAATTATACAGCCAAACTGGAGGCTAAGCTCTCTCAACCCAAGACTGGACCAGTTAGTCAAGAGGGGAAGGGAATTACATGCATCACACCACCAGTCTCACATAGACCTATGAAACCAGCACTGGCAAAAAACATGCATAAATACACGAAAACATACTCGGAGGCTCTAAATAAAAATCTGCAGAAGCAACAGAGACCTCCAAAGCAGACATCCAAGCAACCTCAACCCCCCCAACACAAACCATGAAACACATACTTCACAAAACCAGTGTGCCACACAATCACAGCCCTTAAGGCAAAAATAACATACCCAGCACACTAGTAATAGGTGACTCTATAGTCAGGCTCACTGATGTCCCACTCACTAGGCTGAACAAGGAGAAGGAGAACCAGGATCCGCCACATAACAAGCACTCAGGTCACTCCAGAACAAGTACAAATATGACTCTGTCATTGTCCATGTTGGTGTGAATGACCTGAGCCATACCTCCCTGGACTACGTGAAAAGAGACATGGAGGAGATCTCTGATCACGTAGCCCAGGCCAGTATGACCCTGACCCTGAGTAGCATCCTGCCCTCACCAAGAATGATACAATGGTATAGAGAAAGAATGATCAACTTCAACAATTGGCTAAGCTTCTGGTGTCATTCAAAGGGAATCCAGTGTCTGTCAGCCTGGGATGACATGCTCGATAAGCCACGCTGCTTCACTAGAGACGGCTTGCACCTGTCTCCCTTAGGCATTCGAATACTAGCCAAGTCTCTTGCCACCCCCATAGTGCCTTTTTAGACAAGGCTCAAAAGACAAACCCACCGCCGTAAATAGCACAGGTAACAAAAAACTGAGGGTAATGCTACTCAATGCCAGAAGTCTAAACCTCAAAATGCATGCACTCAAAGCACTCCTCAGTATGGAGAAAATCGATATATGTGCAGTAACAGAAACCTGGTTTAAGGCTCCAGGGAGCACCCCAGCACTATCAGGCTACAACTCATACCATACATTTCGGCCACAAAACCCAGACCGAAATACAAAAGGCGGGGGAGTATCCATATTCATCAAGGATACTCGCACCTCCAGGTTAGTGGCACAGTCTGATGCTTCAGAGATCATCCATGTGCAACTAACAATAGGAAAAACTGTTATTCAAATTATAGCTTGCTACAGATCACCCACCATGTCCCAGGACCTCCACTCTGCATTCCTGGAAACACTGGGAAACATAAAGGTCCTACCAAACACCCTGATATTGGGTGATTTCAATTACCCAAATATTAACTGGGAGAACTACTCAAGTACAAACTCCCTTGCCCAACATTTCCTAGAATTTATAAACTCAAATGCCCTGGATTAACTGGTCAGCACCTCCACCAAAGGTGACAACATATTGGACCTGGTCATCACCAACATGGGCGACCGGTGTTCCACACCGGAGGTCAACCCCTCACTGGTTAGATCAGACCATAAACTATTCACTCTGGATATCCACATTCCGCCATGACCCCCAGTCAAAGAAACCACCATGAAAAACTTTTCAAAAGCAAACTTCACGTTACTTAAGACCGAGGTGGGAAGTTTCAAAGCCCCCATGCTAAAGGATAATGCTGTCCAAATCCTTTACTAATGCACTTTACAGGCACCTACAAGAATGCATGGATCATGCTATCCCAAACAAAATCAAGACTCACTCCTCCAAGAAAAGGAAACCAGTCTGGTGGACCCATACCATAAACAAGCTATACAATAGAAGGAGGAAACTAGTACAGAAAAGAGTAAAATCCCAAAAAGGGAAGACATCCCTGATCAGTATCAGCAAGAAACTACATTCTCTCATAAAATCATCCAAGGCTAGCTTCGAAAGAAAAATTGCCATGGACTCCAAAGATAACCAAAAGGCATTCTTTAGCTATGTCAAGAATCTAAGTGGCAATTCTCAGATCTGCTCAGAGTTAGTGCAGAATGGCACAAAATACACTGAACTGACCGATATAGCCAACATCCTGGCAGACAGGTTCAGTGCAAACTTCATCCCCTCTCACCCCCAAAAGGGCCCATAACTATACCAGAAGAATGTAGTACCCCTGAAATCACAGACACTCAGGTTAAAACAGCCCTCTCCAAAGCCAAAAACACAGCATCAATGGGACAGGACGGTGTCCCAGGCTGCATCCTACACGAACTCAAAGATGAACTAAACCCTCACCTTAACACACTGTTTAAATTCAGCCTCTCCACAAGCTACAGAGTGGTGCACAGCAACGGATATTCCACTCTACAAAGGTGGAGCCACAACAGACCCCAGGAACTATCACCATATAAGCCTGGCTAACATGGTCTGCAAAGCTATGAAGCGCATCATCATGGATCTCATTAACAGAAACATTGGAAACCTCAAAACACTGGACACTACCCAGTTCAGCTTTGTTAAGGGCAGATCATGCCTCCTAAACCTGGTGATCTTCTTTAAGACAATTACCAAGGCTATAGATGAGGGAAAGGTGGTCCACACAGCCTACCTAGACCTTGCAAAGGCCATTAACACCATTCAGGTATTATAGACAAGCTCACCAGCCTGAACATAAACCCCTATGTCATGAGATGAGTTACCAACTGGCTCACGGACAGAACCCACATGGTAAGAGTTGCAGGAGCTAGGTCTGACTTTAACCCGGTTACAAGTGGTGTTCCCCAGGACTCAGTCCTAGGACCTCTCCTGTTCGGCATATACTTCTCAGAGGTACAGGCAAGCACAGGAGGACTATGGCAGACCAAGTTTGCAGACGACTGCAAACTAGGGGCTATAATTGACTCTCCAGCTGACACCGACATCCTCCAAAAGGGACTCACTGAGACAGATGCCTGGTGTCAAAACCATGGCCTCAAGCTAAATGCCAAAAAGTGCATAGTCATCCCCTTTGGAAAAAAACAAAGTACCCACAAACTACCACATAGGTGGTAGCCCCCTAAATACGGAAGACGTAATAAGGGATCTGGGGACCCAAGTAGATAATAACCTCTCCTCTGGTAATCACATTGCCAAAGTGGTTAGAAAATCCTTCTATGTGGCCCACCTAATCACAAAAGGGTTTGCATCCAGATCGAAAGAGGTCATTGGGCCACTCTATATATCACTCATCAGACCCATCATATAGTACAATGCCCCATTTGGGATGTACCTTACAAGACACCTGCAACAACTGGAAAGACCACAGAAGTACCTCACCAAGGGGATCACTGGCCTCATGCAGATGCCCTATGCAGCTCGACTGAAGAAACTCCAGCTGTACTTGGTTGCATACCGCCTACTCAGAGGTGATCTCTGCCTGACATACCAGGCCATGTCCAACCCAGAATTGATGGACATGCTCCACCTAAAGAAAACCATATCCCTTGAGCCACAAACTCCAGGGATCTAAACCTCACCATAACAATAAATAGGACATGCTGGAGAGATAGATTCCTGTCCCAGAGACTTCCAATGCTCTGGAAAAAGATTCCAATCTACATTAGGCAGAGCTCCTCGCTAACCCTCTTCCAGAAACCTTGACGAGTGGATGGGAAACAGAAAGTTTACCCCATGGATCACTTCAATGGATCTGCTGGACAGAGGCACAGGGAACTAATCTAAGTTAGCGGTGAAAGCCAACACATTCTGGCTAGGCTTATAAATGCCTTTGGGCAGATAGCATAGTACCTACCTATGAACCTATGAACCTATGAACCCAGTCTGTTCTACAGTTAGCAAAGAATCTTATATCAAAAACTTGGCTAGTGTTTTTACTGGAAGATTGTTTAGACGTATACAGAAACTTGCTGAAATTACAGTGGCCACACGGAAAAGAACCCAACAACTTGTCACCAGTGATCATTAGTTGGTAACCAGAGTGACCCCTGCTTCTATCCTGTTTGAAATGTGAAAAATATGATCCCAGAGTTTTTCCCCTCCAATACGAAAATTGGTACATAGAGTTAAGCATCTGACGCAATTCCTCATTGGCCAATAAAATATTCCAGTTTTTGGCCACCACATCCCTAACCAAATTAACATTATGCCCATAATATTATCTAAATCATCCCTCTGTCTTTTATCTTTATATTCCAACAACTATGATCTTACTTGCTTAGAGGCCCAATCACTGGCAGACACAACATCCTGCTGTCTGTAACCCCTGACCTGAAACCTATTAGAAAGGTCCTGTTGAAATAAATCAAAATCTTCCTGCGTAGAACTTATTCTCCTAATATGTAGGAATTGTGATTTGGGTATACTTTTGGTGATGTGGTGTGGATGTAAACTGGAGGCAAACAACAAGCTGTTGTACTAGGGGTATTTTCTGAAAACCTGAGTTTGTAAGGTATCATCAGGGTTTCTTATGATCGTAACATCCAAAAAGTTAGTTTATTGAATTTCATAATTCAATGTGAATTCAATTCCTCACTTGTTGTCATTTAAATACTGTACAAACTCCAACAAATATTGCCTGTCTGCCCGCCACACCATCCAGCAATCGTCTAAAAATCTTCTCCAAATATCTATCTCATTCAGGTAAATATTATGGGTATCATTATATATCAACTGCTCTTCCAAATATCCTATAAAAATGTCAGTGTATATGGATGCAAATGACACACCCATCGCTGTACCCTGTGTCTGTCGGTAACACTCCCCTTTAAATAAAATACATTTTTGGATAGAACATGCTTGGCCATACAGACCAATAGTGTATTGAAACCAACCGGATATAAATCAGCCCTCTCCAACCAGTATTCAAGCATCTGTAGGCCCGACCAGTGGGTTATATTAGTATAAAGTGCCTTCACATCCAATGTGCAAAGAAGCCAGGCAGGTTCCAACTGTGTATCAAACGTGATTTTCAAAAAATGCGTGGCATCCTGTTTTCTAGCCCTTATGAATTTCAATAACAGTTTCAAATACTGTGTCAAAAAGGCCGACAATGGTTCTGTCATAGATCATATACCTGAAACTATAGGCCTTCCTGGGGGTTTATCCAAACTTTTATGTATTTTCGGCAATAAATGAAGATACTGCTTTTTGGGATCCCCCACCACCAAATATTGCATGACCGAATCCTTAATAATAATTAACAGCCCTTTTGAGGAACAAATCAATGTCTTTCTTGAAACTCATGGTAGGGTCAATGGGCATATGCATGTAATGCTGTGGGTTAGACAATTGTCTATTTCTCTCAGCCAGATAATAATCTAAATTCATAATGACTACCACCCCACCATTATCGGCTGGCAAAATAACTATATTGGTGCTATTTTTCAATTCAAACAAGGCCTGTCATTCACTGACAGTCACGTTATAACCATGCATTTTAGACTGACATGACCGAATCCTTAATAATTACCTCTTCAGCAGCCCTTTTGAGGAACAAATCAATGTCTTTCTTGAAACTCATGGTAGGGTCAATGGGCATATGCATGTAATGCTGTGGGTTAGACAATTGTCTATTTCTCTCAGTCAGATAATAATCTAAATTCATAATGACTACCACCCCACCATTATCGGCTGGCAAAATAACTATATTGGTGCTATTTTTCAATTCAAACAAGGCCTGTCATTCACCGACAGTCACGTTATAACCATGCATTTTAGACTGACACAATTTAAAGTCTAAATCTTTGAGCACTGCTTGCTGAAAGATAGATACATATTTGTTCATCTGGGGTGTAAAGTTAGATTTCAAAAATCTGAAATCAGTAGATCTTTCAGATGATTCCCTTAAATCAAAAAATAATCTAAGGTTAAGTCTGCAACAAAAAGCCAGAACATCATTGACCATATCATCTTCATCAGTAAAAAAAAAAAAACAGGAACATAGCTGAGTCCTTTATTTAACAGTTGTTTTAGATCATCTGTTAGTTCAACAGTAGAAATATTATGGATGTTATAATATTGCTCTACCGAGGTATCAATGTTTGTACTAAACCCTCCACAGTGCTTATATCTATATTTTCTCCCACCTCTATGCCTGCCACGTCTAAAGGGTGGTCAGAACTATGTTGCTTTTTATTAATGGGGGACTCTGTGTGTTTGGACCATCTGTGTCCATGACTGATGATTCCTCCCCTGATGTACGGCTGTAATTAGTACCTATCTTTTTGAGAATGGATCTGGGCCTTTTCCTCTTAGGTGATGCAACTGATCTGTCAGGATCTAAAAATGTAATACTTCTCTGATGCTCAAATGGTTTCCCCCTCTGATAATTCCCCCGTGTCTCTATTACATTTTCAGATCTTTTTGTCCTTAATTTGTTTCTAAAATGTCAATAAGTCCTTTGTAAGCTTGTTCAAACATGTAACATAATGGGGCTGTCCTTCATACACCCTAAGTTCCTCACATACTGCTTTCACCTCACCTATATTTTCTTCAATCATCCTTTCATAGTATGAAGAGAGGATATTTACAAATGTCATGGAGGAATTTTGTTGTGCCTCTCCCCATTCTTTCAACAGTGTATCATCCATTTTGCACACTAATGGCTGAATTTTGACTCTCAACCCCCTGGGCGTAATATTTTTATTTTGATATGCTTTGAATAGTCTGAGATGCCATACATTTGTATGTAGTGTTCTCATATTTTTGCCCAGTTTGAATGATAAATTGCAGCCATCAATTGGATCTACATTTTCTTTGCTCACAGTCCCTTGACCTGGTGTTGCCAAACCAAAGACTTGTATATCATTCTTATCGGCACATAAGCCTTGTAGAATAGTATTCAGATCCATGACAATAAGCTTCACAATCTTCAAAATATTCCACACACCTATATTGACCACACAATCAATATTTCATATGAGAATTCACCACAATAATATGCAATAATTGATCAAAATGTAGCATATACACCACCATAGACCTGTTGGCATTCAAAACCAATCAAACATATAAATCCGGATGGAGACATCCCCCATGTGACAATAACACCATATATTACTAGAGCCCTCCAACTTGTTATCTGCTCACCAACCAATATGGTAAAAACCTTACTCTAATCACACAAAGGAATGAATTCCCCTAGTCTCTGGAAATCAGTAAACACTATTGAAGTCCAAAGGAAAACATATAATATTCCCAAACCGAATCCAGCTTATCACTATAAATAGGCTAGCATGTTAACAAAGATTCTTAAGCAAATGTGTAGTCAACTACATAAATAAAAAGTTTCTCATAATGAAACATCCCCTCAATATATTAAGTTGAGAATCCCAACCAAAAACAGTTGCAGCACACCAATAAGGGGATAATTATAAACTCCTGACCAAATTAGTAGTGTAGAAAAATAATACTATACAGGCCCCCAAACCAGTGTTGTTTGTTACCAAAAAAACAGACCTGCTCTTATATGTGCTCAAAAGCAGTGAACAAAAATAAGGTAATTTCAGTTTACATACACATGTTATTAATCACTGACCCAGGGCCTCCTTTTGAAAAAAATAGAGTAATAGTCTAAACCAAACTGCAATCATCAGAACACACAATACAGTACACCCAATATGGGTGTTGCAATACAGAGCCCCCTTTTTTAAATTATATATAAAGAAATAATAATCAAAGTCTTAAATTCAATGTTTATATTAATATAGCAGTTTCACGAGCCAGCCAGTCCATTCATAAGTCATTTCCGTTTAACAACCAAAAAGTAAATACAGAGAGAAACAGCAAGTCTCAATCAATGACGGTTAATAATCAAATGTTTCCTTGGCTGGAAATAAGTCATCAAGTATGCCCTGGATGATAAATATTGGATCGATATCAACCATCATAGTTGTAAAAAGTCAGTCCATTCCACGCCCCAAATCACCATCTGTTCACGTATAGTATTGAAAAGGCCGAAAACAAACAAACCCGTACACTGGTCCACTTAAATATCCAAAAAAGTGTCCAAAAAAGTGGGACTGCTGTTACCAAAAACAGAAAAATGTACCTTCCTGGTTTGCCCAATGGAATACAGCCCAGCAATATACCTTAGGTGATTTCAACGAAGAAAAATCCAGCTGCCTGTCAAAACGACAGTAATCTCCTGCTTTACACCCAGACTAAAATGGTAACCAACTAATACATATCCTAGCTGACATCCACTCAAATTCAGTAAGGATAGAAGCAATTCCTTGTCAGTCAAAAATCCAAATGTGGATAAAATACCTCTCCTCTATTGAAGTAAATTAAAACCCCCTATTGGAAGCAAACATGAAGAGAACCAATTGTCGTACAGCCACAGATTCAAATGGTGCAAACACCAAGCCCACAGCAAGATCCAACACTAGAGAGAACCCAGAAGATGCTCGAAGGTACGGCAAGTGCAATTGACCAAAACACCAATCCTGCATTTCAAAAAAGTGGCCAGCACCAAGGTGTATAATGCAGACATATATTTTATTGGGTTTGAAGTGGTTCCACCATCATACTGGCTTCGGCATCCTGCCTTCTTCAGTGATAAAAGTATGTATGCAGAAATTACCATTTATACACAATAATTAATTAGTTAAACAACCATCTTCATGTTACATCATATCCTATAGAGACAAGTACTAATACACTAGATTAAAGTTGGTCATTAAGACCAGGAGAACCCCCCCCCCCAATTAATTATCCACCTCTTTTCTTTGCTTCCCCTATCCTAACTCACCGCCAGTCAAACCTTCTCTCCAAACTAGAGCAAGCTTACAATAACATAGCCAGATTTTCCAGTACCCAGGCTTATAAATCCCATCATTGCCTTGCCCAGAAACAGCTTCACTGGCTAGAATTCCCCCAGTTCTTACTACTTGCCCAACTGCAGCTGACACACTCTCCCTACTCAACAAACCGCTAGCCTGCCCATCACTCTCTACCTTAGTATCCCCTTATACACCAACCCGGTCTGTTCGTAGTTCCGACCAGCACCTTCTACACATCTATAAACACAACAAACTTATGATACACTCTTCTATAAACACTCTGTGTCCCTTGTGTGGAATAGGCTACCACCTCACATTCGTAGCATCACTAGTTTCAGCTGCTTTAAAAGTGAAGTCAAGCACTACTTTCTGAACTCAAAACCCTACCCTGGCCTAAATCCCCCATAATCTGCATTTTCCTTTCTTTTTCTTTTCACTGCCTGTCTATATCTAATAATTCATTGACTAATCTGCTCACTAGACAATAATACATTACGCTACTTGGGAAAGATATGTCATTATTGTAAATATTTAAATGTACTAGTTGTATTTACTTCATTTTGTTTTATTTTTATTAGTTATTCATTTCACCTGATTACTGCATATGTAATTTTTGCTTATGTTGTATTGCTGCATTATTTTAGGCTTTGTATATTGCCTACTATGTTATCTTGTTATGTCTGTATTGTTGGAACTTTTCTCATTGTGTATCCACTGAAAACAGGTCATTGGCTCAGATGGACTAACCTGGTTAACAAAGATCAAATAAATAAATAAATAGATAAATAAATAAATAAAATAAACTTCAAAAAATGTTAGCAAAGGCATGAACAAAAACATCTACTTGAGACTAAACAAAAAGGAACTGAAAAGATTTGAGCAGAGAGTGAATAATATTTTATATGAGTTATATATAAGAAGACAAATATCGGAAGATCTATATAAGTATTTAAGAGTAGAAAATCCAACCATTTCAATAATCAGTGGATTACCTAAGATACACAAGAATAGAAATGATCCACCTTTATGCAATATAGTATCTGGAAGAGGCTGACTTATGGAACCAACATCTATTTTTTTCGAATGTCAACTGAAGAAAGCATTAGCAAAGATGAAAACAGTTCTGAGAGACACCTCACAGTTCCTACAACTACTGCATGAATGTATAGCAAATTTGCCTGACAGGCAAGGTCTTATTATGGTGACTCTAGATGTTAGATGTCTTTTCACAGGGATCCCGAATGAGTATGGGATTAAGTCTATTTTCAAGATACTCAGTAGATACCAGATTTTATACACATCTACCATCTCATAATTATGCTCTTTATTAAACTTAATTTAAGATAACAATATATTTGTGTATGGAAGTGAATATTATTGGCAGAAATTGGGAGTAGCCATGGATACATCATGCGGTAACAGCTACATGAACTTGGTTATGGCCCAATGGGAAGAGGAATTTGTGTTTAATTATATCAATGTTTGGAGAGTTTACATTGTTTATTATGGGAGATTTGTTGATGTCTTCATTTTATGGAAAGGCATAGAGGATGAACTTTCAAGGTTTGTGGAGTTTCTAGTTTATGCGACCTCATTTTTGGAATTTAATCATCAGAGCTCCAATGAAAAGATGGCTTTTCTTGATGTGACTGTTTTGTTGGATGGAGATGGGAATTTTAATACACAACTGCATAGGAAATAATGCTGGAGGAATCACATCTTATATACAAGCATGCATCCAACACACATCTACTCCCAAATAACTAAAGGTCAGTTCCTCCATGCATCAAGGTTGTACACTGATGAGAAGACACAACAAGAAGAATCAGAACAGATAAAAGAAAATTTGATAGTATGTGGCTACAAGAATTTAGAGATCTATAAAGGACAAATAAAAGCCAAAAAACAAAGGAGAACAAGAGGGAGACCATATTTTTCAGCAGGGAGAGGAAGAGATTTTAATCATGAGTTACGGAATGAGAGAAATGGTATGAGATGTCTGATGACTTATAGCAATGATATCTCAGCAGTATGTCAGATAAATAAGAACAATTGGAAGATTCTATTGACAAATGAGGTTATTAAATCTATAGTAGGAGAGATCCCTAGGTTCACTTTCAAGAATAAATTAAACTTTAAAAGACTACTATGCCATAAGGAAACACCTGCTGTTCGTGATTATATCTCTAGAATTGGTACCTTTCCCTGCAAACGATGTAAGGCATGCCCCTATATAGATACCGGCAATTGCTTTAAACATCCAGTAAGTGGCCATGAATATAAACTGAGGACCTACATGAATTGCAATACAAAGAATACTATTTACATAGCCAGATGGGACAGCTGTACAGTGTTCTAAGTAGGAAACACTAATAGGCAGTTTAGAAAAAATATTACGTCACTACAGTGATATTAGATTGGCCATACAAACTAATGCTTTAGAGGGTCATATACAGAAACATCCTGGACATAAGTGCTTCTTTCTATCCATAGAGAAGATCCAAGCTAGTGCCAGAGGAGGTGATTTTAATTAATAAAACTGAAATAGCAGAGACTAAATGGATTGCAGATTTGTGAGTAGATAGGAAACCCTGACTAAATGGTGCGGTTACTTTAAAACCAATATTAAAAGGCAGGACTCTAAGGAAATGATCTGACTGGGTTAGATACTCAATAAAAAGTAGGTGCATGTTTTTTTAACAAATGGGATCTAAAGAAGGATTTGCCAAAAGTGCTTATCCTATTGCTGGTTTTAAAGAGCAAAATTGTTTTTGGTGTAACGTTGTGACTTTCATTTTTTATTTGTTTATTTATGAGATTCTATTCCTATTAAAGCATTTGGTGTTGATTTCATCTTGGAATTGAAAGAGTCTCTGCCCATCGAGGAACAGCAGTTTTGCTTCCTATTGCTAAACAAAGTGGATGATTTTGAAAATAGGTTCAGGGGAAACAATATTCGGATCTATGGACTATCAGAGAAAACTGAGGGTAACAACATAATTACTTTCCTTACCACTTGGCTTTCAATTACTTAAAATCTACCAAAGGCTTTGTCTTTTGGCATCAAAAGGGCTCACAGGCCACTGGTGACTTCATTATGTACAAAAAAGACAAGTCCAAGGTCCACAATAGTAAAATTTTTATCTGATTTTTGCCTGTCTGTCTTCCTGCCAAGGTTACAAGTTATACAGTTGCTTTTTTGTGTGATTTTGAAATTAAAAAGCTTCATGAAGTATTCTTTGAAAGTTATGTAGTGAGAAGTGACATAAGCTCTTGAAAGGTCATAGGTCAATTTAACAGGGAAGCTGTGCAGTGCAATCTACCAGGTGAGACATATTTTTTCTCTGTTGTCTTTTTTTTTTTTTTGTCTTTTACATACTGTATTTAACTAACCTGGTACTATATGCCTTAAAGTGAATGGGAAGCAGAAGCAATTATAAAGAAGGATAATTCAAGGATTAGAGAGCACACATAATTATAAAATTTGGATGAGTAGCTCATGATTGGTGCCATTATTTAAGCAATCAGAGTGAACAATCTTGCAGCACTTTGTGGGATGATATAATAGAGAGGGGGTATTTTAGTTAGACTTATATAACCTTCATCGAGTGCTGTGTGATTGAGTGAAGGGGAGCCAGGCAGCTTTCATTCAGTTTTTTTTCTTTCCCACTGTTGTTTGTCCTTGGTGTAGGTATACTTTCAATTTTTAGGGGATGTTTCCTAACACAGGAGATGCAAGGAGGTCTGCTGAGGGGAGGAGGGAGAAAATGAAAGAAAAACAGGAACGTATTTGGCATTGAAATTCAGCTAAATTTGTTTCACTTTGTTTCTGTCAGTTGTTGAGCTTTGATGGAAGTGATGTCCATTGATCGACATATACAAAAATGATAATAACCATAGTGTCTTTTTTGATTCATATAAAAAAATACATTATAGTAAATGAATGGATGCACAGGATTTGTACAAGCTGGAATTTTTTGAAATAATATTCATTTTACTACTGAATCAGTTTGGATACATTATTAGTCTGATTTCTATGTGCATAAAAGTTTTTTTCACCTTACATTATAACACAAATTGCAGAACTATTTTAGTTTTGTTTGGACAACAGAAATATTCAATCTGCAGATCTTGGAAATGGATACATTGGTATAATAGGATTGGTATATATGGAGAGAGATTCAGAAATACACTTTTAATTATTACAATCACTGTGTGAGGGGAACAAAAGTATTTTATTCATTAAACAAATACATAGCTGATAAACTATAATGCACATGATTACAGATATAAACTAGTGAATGTAATAATAAAACAATCACGTTTCTAAGCTCTGCAGAAAACAAAATCTGAAGTCTAGTATTTATAAAAGCTTCATATCAGTAAAATGTATAAAGATCTTACTTACTGATTGATTTATGACCTCTGAAAATTAATCTAAAGGTAGAATGGCACAACAAATTGATTATTTTATTTATTGACATTTTCCTCAAACTCTTTAGACCTATTAAGTGATTGCTGGGAAAGTATACCAACTGAAATCACTGTTGACACGTTATATTCTTTAACACTGTAACAAAAAATAAAAATAAAAAAAATTGTACGAGCATAGAAAAGACAACTAACAGTTAAATGTTATGTGATGCTTTTAAGAACTTATTGTTCTGATAAAATAATATATATAACAGTTAATGTATTAATTTGATAAAATGTTTAATTATTTTAAGTAACGTAGGCTTGTTAGTGAGCTTGAATGTACTTGTATGATACTGCTTTTAAAAGAGGGGAGGTGGGGGAGGAAAGGAAGAGGAATAGGGAGAAAAATATGTGTAAATTTCTCAGTGTGATCGATTGCATTTTTATGAATGTACTTGTATGATACTGCTTTTAAAAGAGGGGAGGTGGGGGAGGAAAGGAAGAGGAATAGGGAGAAAAATATGTGTAAATTTCTCAGTGTGATCGATTGCATTTTTATAATACTAGTTAATAATATACAAAGTGGCTAACAGTTAAAGTAGAGGTAATGAACAAAATAGTGATAAGCAAAAGTGGTAGTTGTGTTTTACTGATCGTTATTTCATCAAATATGATTAGCTATCACTGGTGAAGAGGTACTTATGGGTTCCTATACCTGAACTAGGCTAATGGCCTTTGTGGGTTATGATAAGCCTAGCTAATGCCTGCCTTTTGTATTTTTTTTTTTTGAAAATACCATTCAACACTTTTATTATAATTCATATAAAATAGTTATCTAGTTATGCTCTTTATAACTAAGTTATTTGTTAATTTTATATAGTTTAATAATTGTTTATAATTTATGAAACTATAAAGAGGTAGTAACACAAGTGAAATGGAGTTTGTTATAATAATCTAATTCGTATGTTTTAAGTGATTATTACTATGCATGTTTGTAGACCAATGCTAAGTTCTAAGAATTAGTTAAATTATTTCAATAAATATATTTTGTTTATTTTTTTATTTTATTTTTCAGTTTAAAAATTAAGTGTAAACAAGGGATTTAGATTTGAATAAGAAAGTTAGAGGGTATGTTTGAGTAGCCATGCTATTCAAATGAGAGGTGTTAAACCTCAATGATTTGTTGAGTTACAATCTTTCACAATGTTTTTTATTTTATTTTATTAATATACAGCTTTTGGTGTCTATGACTATAAACTATTTAAGTTCAACTGATTACTATATAAAATCATTCTTAGTCATACTCATACATAAGAAGGGTATTAAAAGATGCATTATTTTCCCTTTGTTTTCTTCTTTTTAAATTTCTCCAGATTGAAAATGCATAAATAAATATATGTCAACAAATTCACCCTTTATGAATTGTATTTCTATCAATCTAAATGGTCTAAATAATGGTTGTAAGAGAGGTAGTCTATACAAATATTTAAATATGTTTAATCCTCAACTTATTTTTCTTCAAGAAACACATCTTTTAAGAGAAGATACTGATACATTTAATATGAATCATTGCACAGTACTTGTAACCTCGCATCATAGACAGAAGAAAAGAGGGGTTGCAATCTTATAGAAAAACATAGTCCCAATGCCCAAAATCTATAATGACAACACTGGAATATTTTGCTTGCTAACTATGGAAATAAATGGAAGATTACACACTTTAATTAATTCTTATTGGATACCAGGATTAGGAGTTAAGGTAGTTAAACAACAGCTTGAAGGGATTATATATCACTCTAAAGGAAGCATTACTCTAGCTGGAGACTTTAACTGTATATTAGCGGATAATGACAGAAATACAACAAACAAGTGTAGAAAAACAGCATAATCTAAAGCTTGATTTTAAATATATTAACAGTTTCTCAGAAGTAAATTCACCTTTTTACATACTTTTCACAAAGACATGGTACAAAAATTTAGAACAGACAGAGTTTATAACTCAAATAGCTTAGTAACAAAACTTGATAAAGGTAAAGTTATTTCCTACCCACCATCTGATCATGCTATTACTTTGAAATTAATGAAAAATTCTAAAAATAGTATTTCTATAACCAGATTATCTTCATATATAACCAACTTGGTAGAATTTAAAGAGTTCCTAATTAAGTAAACTAAATCCTTTATAAATATAAATTTAACTGAAGATATTTCTGAGATTTTTGTTTGGGATTCCCTAAAATCATATTTATATGGTAAAATCATTAATTGGTATATAAAAAAGAAAAACAATGGGATAAAAATCTAATAGAATACCAAGAGAAAGTGGATAAACAATTTTGATATTCAAAAAGGTAGAAAAGATTTAGAGGGGGAGTTTCATGAAGTAAATAAAAATATTTAGAAACCTTACACCATAAGACCATGATAAATTTAGAGAAGATAAAAATTAATGTATATTCTTTAAATCCCCAGAACCAACAAAGACTGGCAAATAGAACAAAGAAGATTGTTAAATTTAACCAAATGAAAGAGGTTTGTATTCCTGGATCTAAAAAGAAGGCTACAGACTTAGATGGCATTCTAGAGGCTTTTATAACTCATCTTAGTTAAATTCTTCTATGCAATCCAGTATTAGAATCACAAGACGAAATAAAAATATTCCTTTAAAGATATATTCAAAATAAATTACTGTTGGAGAAAATAAAATTAAAATATGTCAGGACTTAAAATTCAAGTTAATAAACTAAAGTTAAATAAGGTCCCTGGAAATGATGGTATTACTCCAGTGATATACAAACATTTTCCTAAAGAAGCTTTAGTACTTTTACTACTAGTATATATATTAGTTAATAAACTAGAAAATAAACCCCATCTTGGAAATATATGGTAATTTCACCAATACTAAAACAAGACAGAGATTAAAAAGAATGTTCTTCTTATAGACCATTTTCCTTGTTAAATAATAATTATAGCATTTTATGGAAATATACACCAACAGAATCAAGCAGTTACTACCATTATTGATAAATGAAAATCAGACAGGCTTTATTATAAATAGAAATTATTATGATAACATTAAACAAATACGTATACTATATTATTTTAATCATGCAAAAAGAAAATTAACTTTGGTCAGTCTAGGAATTAATACTGCCTTTGATTCAGTAGATTGGGATTACTTGCTGTTGGTACTTGTTCTTTTTTCAGCTTTTCCCGGTTAGGGATCACCACAGCAGAACTCCTGTCTGCTAATGATTGGCAGTAGATTTTAAAATGCCGAGGTGCCAGCTCGACGCCCAACCTTCAACAAAGGCATGCCCATTCATGCATGTCTTTCAAATGCCACTCGACTGTGGGGAGGACATGCAGACTCCACACAGGCACTCCAGCCGAGACTCAAACGGGAAAACCTCTTACTGAGAGGCGACAACGCTACCACTGCACCACTGCGGCTACTTGCTGTTGGTAGGAAATGAATACAAATGTTCTAACACCATCATACAATTAATTAAAATGCTTTATGAAAATTCTACTGGTTACATTAAAATGGTATCATACATATCTAAATCTATTTCAATTACTAAAGGCACTAAGCAAGGATGTCCTTTATCACCATTACTCTTTTCCTTAGCTATTGAGCCATTTGCTAATTTTATTAGATCTGACACAAATATTAAGGGTATTCAGTTTAATAATAAGTTAAATTCTAAGATCCAGTTATTTGCAGATGATATTCTATTAACTTTGATTATAATCATTCTGTACAAGCATTATTTGATGCAATGACAGTATTCCAAAAGATATCTGGATTAAAATATAATGATAATAAAACTACAATTTTACCTAAAAAATTATAAAGCAAGTAATATAAATAAGACATTTTCTAAACATATAGCTTTAGGAAAAAAATAAAATATGTAAGAGTTATATTATCAGACAATACTAATGATATAATATCAAGTAATTATATTAGTATTCTAAGTAATACAAAACATCTCATCAGAAAATGGAATAAACTTTTTTTAGAATGGCTGAGCAACTATATTTAATTAAAATGATTATCTTTCCAAAAATATATATATCTAATACAAATTATTTCACTTCCCCTTTCTAAATAATGTATTAAAGAATTTAACTCAATTATGTTAACTTTTTATAGTATCCTAATAAACCCAGATTAGCTTTAAACCATCATTTAAAAGGTTGGACAATAGGTGGTATCCAATTACCAGATATGGAAAGTTATGCATTAACATTAGTAGTAAAGACAATAATCTTATAGCTAAATCCAAATGTCTCTTTACACTGGAAAAATGCAAGAAGCAATCTAGTTAGAGTCAAATTATTTATAACTATTATAAAATAGCATTACGTTACCATTTGCTTTTCAATGGTTATGAAGAGAACATATTTTGGGGGCAAAAAATAAAAAATATATGTTCTGGGTATATATCCAATATACTATTTTTTTCAAAAGTTTTATTAACAAAAATCCAAGTATAAATGAGGTTTGGTAACCATTTTGTCCTGGGGCATCTTCATAGTGAGGTTATATAAACATATTAGTAGGAGTAAAGAGAGTAAGTGGGAGGAAAGGGTTAAATGGGAAGAGAGGGATGATTGGGAGGAAATGAGATATGGATAGGGAGGGGCTTAAGTGGCTTATGCAAGTGTAACTGGGTAAGGAATCACATTTTGGTGTGAACTTGCTACCTACCCTCCCTTCCTCCTTTTTTGGTGGTATAGTGGGGATTGTGGTTATTTGTCAGTTTGGGTAGGGCAGAGAAGAGGGACAGGTGTGCCCTCTTCTATTCCCACTCTGGTTTTTGGATGGTCGTTCCAATGAATTGGGAAAAGAAAGTGAGTATTTGTAGGTGGCTTGATAAATAAGCAAGCAGGGTTAAGGGCACTGCTTATTTGGTTGGATGTTAATTCAATAAGTGGTAAATGAAGTGAGTAATGGGATGCTGCTTCATAAGTAAAATAAGTGAAATATGCAATTCAATAAATGGTAAATGAAGTGAGTAGTGAGACGCTGCTTCATAAGCAAGTGAGTTGCAGGTATGGATGCTACTTACTGGGTCAGGATGAGCAAAGTCATGCTGTCCTGATTAACATTATATGGATGTGGATGTTGGAATTCAGTCAGCTACATTGTATTTCAGTTCCAATTAATAAACATTGGATAACAAAGTTATGTTTATGAAAATTTAATAAAGGTCGTCAAATGTCATTCGATGTGATGTGTTTATTGAAGGGGACTGGGACAAAAACATGGTTATTCCAATTATTTCCTATAGCTTGCACTCCAAATGTCCTAACTACATACAGTATCTCAAATATGATTGAGTTCAATGAAACATATCTTACTTTCTGGTATCAATTAATGGACTGTGAGAAAGTACATGCAATGGACTATATTATGATCTATAAAACTATATTATGATCTCTTCTACATACAGACTTTATGACTGTCTTTTCTTTATCTTCCCCCTCTTTTCAAATGCCTTACTATGTAAATACTTGCCTATTTACCATGTGTAAATGATATATCTTTACTCATGCTATGTAATTAGTTCCATTTCTTCTTGTATAAATAGCTTTTCTTATATAAATGCATTATGTGTAAATGTTTAAATTACTGTTTTTGTTCATGTGGAGCTTTTCTCCCCGGGCCTCCGCTGAAAATGGATATGTGTCCAGTTGGAAAAAGTGGTTAGAAATATTGTCTATTAGACAATTTGTTATTAACAAAACTGATTTAATGAATATAACTATTAAAGAATCTGTTCCAAAACTTATAGAATTTATAATTAATTTATGTAATCAGTCTATTGAAGGGAGGGGGTACTTACCTAAGATATATAAAATACTTAAAACTACAAAGCTGTACTATAAAGAGAATTTTGGGGATTATTATAGATTAATCAATAATCAATCACCTTCAGATGAAGAAAAAAAAATATTATTATCACCAAAAGCAGACTACCATCTCCTTGCAATAGAGATTATTCACATGGGAATTTCTACATAGATGTTTTATTACCCCTTCATAAAATGGAATTGATGTTAGAAAAAGATATAGGCTCTTGGAAATGCCAATTATAGGCTAAAGCTGATTGGCAGCACATGCTGTATGACTGTATTTCACATAAGACATTTTGAAATAACTAACTTCTTCTAGCAAACTATTTTCAATGATAAATGTAATTTAACTAAATCATTGGTTTTATTTAATGTACCTATCCCTAATTGTGTTCCTAGATCTAAATTATGGAACTTATTAGCCATAGCCTGCAAGTTATTACAACAGACTGGAAAAACAAAATACTACTGTCATTCAAATACTTTAAGACTAGTGCTATCTATGTTTCAAACATGGAATTATCTACAATCAAAGCAAGAACAGACAGAATCACTTCATATCATAAATCTTGTTTAAAAGTTAAAGAAGCATTAGGGAAAATTGAAAATAATATGACTTGAAATCATTTTAATGGTTGCATAACAATTGCCAGCTTTATTTTAGATACCTTTTGTAAATAGTTCATCTTTCTTTTTTTTTTCATTGTTATTATTATTTAATATTAGTAATGTTTCAAAGGTTACCATACTTCTCAACTGTACAGATTTTCACAGAATGTCCAGATTTTTGCCTCATATTTTTGAACTGTTCCTGATAAAATTTGTGATTTTCTGTGAAATCATTGAGATTATCCGAGGACGGAAGTCACTAAATAATGATATACATTTGTGTTTCAGACTTCATATATTTCAGAAAATGCATGCTAAGACAAATCCTGTTACTCTAACAATTTTCTAAGTTTAGGAGAGCAATATTTAAAATCTGCCCCTATTTTTTGGCCTTTGCCCCCCCCCCATTCTGTCAGCCTTTGTCCAGATTTTTTGCACTGACAGGCTGACAGGTATGGTTATTACATTTATTGATTTGTTATTTTCTCTTAATTTTTTCCAATAAAAAGAATTAGAAAAAAATAAGGAAAATAAACTTAGGCTTATAAAGTTATAATAGGGCTTTCAGGGTTATGGGCAATCAAGATAATTAAATGAAAGGACATATGTAAGATATGGATGCAAACAGAGATCAAAACAATTTGCACAATAAGAAAGGCTACAAGATGTACCAGTACATTTTTACAAGTAAAGGCTGGTTATGAAAGGCTTCAAGGGAGGGAGGAAACTTGAATGGAAAGAGAAAAAAATGAAGACTAGACTTAATAGAATTGCTTTGTGTTTATAAAGTGACAATTTATAAATGTTAGGTATTTCAATAGATTGCTTAATAGGCAAATAATCAGTCAAGCCATTTGAAGCCAAGCTACTGCAGTTCCACTGCTACATCTGGCTAATTTTCCTTCTGCCCATAAGGAATATGGGGTTAGGCCTAAGGTAAGTTTGTACTTTTACACCTATAGTGAGGAACATGCTTTGATTTACAAAAAATGAGACTTTGTTGAGATCTGGGAACACAGGTTGACAGCAGCCTCTCTTTTGACCACCACATTGCCGCTGTGGTCAGAAAGTCCTTCTATGTGACACATCTCATTACTAAGGGTTTTGCATCCAGGAAGAAAGAGGTCATTGTCTCCCTCTACTCTTCCCTCATTAGGCCAATTATTGAGTATAATGCCCCATTTGGCATGTACCTCACTAGACACCTACAACAACTGGATGGGCTGCAAAAATACCTCACAAAGAGGATCTTAGACCTTTAACAATTTTCCTACATGGACAGACTCAAAAAACTCCAGCTATTCTCTGTCTCATATTGCCTACTTAGAGTCGATCTCTGCTTGACATACAAAGCCATGTCTGACCCAGCTCTGTTTGAAATGCTGCATCTAAAGAAATACCAATCCCTCCACACTACACACTCCAGAGACCTCAACCTCATTACCACAATCAACAGAACAAGCTGGAGGGACAGGTTCATAACCCAGTGACTGCCCATGCTATGGAATAGACTTCCCATACATGTAAAGTGGAGTGCCTCACTGGCACTCTTCAAGAGAAATCTTGATGAGTGGATGGGAAATGGAAAATTCACCCCGGGGATCACTCCAGTGGCTCTACTTGATAGAGGCACTCTGAAATAAGGTCAGGTGGCACAATGCCAGGGTAATCCTATGGGCTAGGCTTGTAAAGACTCCAGGGCCATTAGCCTAGTACACACCTATGAACCTATGACGGGAAATACTTTGGGAGATGTATTTATCATGCCAACAAGTCTTAGTTATGTTGTAATATAAATTTAGGGCCCTTGACCTTGTTGTATTCATTTTACTACCAGTTGCAGATATAGTTTATAGGTTTGGAAAAGACTGTCATGTAGCAGCCTCTCTCTCTCTCTCTCTCTACAGATATATACATATTATATATTATATATATATGTATATATATATATATATATATATATATATATATATATATATATATATATATAGGTTTACTATCATAAATTAGAAAATCAGAACAAAACGTGTCTGCATTTTCGAATGTATACATCGGAAATGAACATTTCCAAATTTTCCTAATGTCGAAAACAGCTGTGTATTGTCGAAAATGTCGCTCGTGACATTTTCGGCAATACACAGCACTCCCACCTGTCCCGTAACTACCTACCTAACTAGCCTAAACACACAGTTATGCAGGGGGGCAAGCCCCCCTGCACCCCCCCCTGTGGGGGGCTGTGCCCCCAACACCCCCCCCAACTTAATATTCCAACTCTGAGATCACACTACAGTAAGGAAAGGGATATATTTCCCTAACCGCACTGTACCACGATCCCCTCACATGAGCGAACGTTAGAATTGCGAATGCACAGTCCATTCGTAATGGTAACGTTCGCTCACATCTCCTGCCGAAATATGAAGTATTCGAACATCTGGTGTTCGAATACTTCATAGCCGTGCAAGTGCACGTCGGCATTGTGATAGTAAACCATGTATATATATAACAAGTGTATACACCCCTGTTAAAATGCCAGCTTTTTGTGATATAAAAAAATGAGACCACAATAAGTCATTTCAAAACATTTCCCACCTTTAATGTGCTTCAACAAAGTATTAGTTTAAGGGTGTACACACTTATGCAACCAGCTTATTGTACATTTTTTTATTTTTCCCCCTGACAGATTTGCTTGTTTTTCAATTAAATTGCACAAGTTATAGGTCACATTAAAGGTCTCATTTTTATATCACAAAAACCTGGCATTTTAACAGGGGTGTGTAAACTTTTTATAACCACTGTGTATATATATATATATATATATATATATATATATATATATATATATATATATGTATATATATATATATATATATATGTGTGTGTGTGTGTGTGTGTGTGTAAATATATCTCAGTGCATGTGATTTTCGTACACACACACACACACACACACACACACACACACACACAATACAAATAACATCTTTTTAGTTACATATGTATATCTGTGTGTGTGTGTGTGTGTGTGTGTGTGTGTGTGTGTGTGTGTGTGTGTGTGTGTGTGTGTGTGTGTGTGTGTGTGTTTGTTTGTCTAGGTCTGTCCATATTTTTTAAAGTAATACAGGAAATGCTGAGCCAGGAAAGCAACTGCTGCAGAACAATTAAGGTTTCCCTTTTTATAGGGGGCATGTGGGAAGCAGGAGACGATAGGAAGTTAATAGCAATCAGATGCCTTTGAGAGCTACTGTATATCTTTCTCATTGCCCCTGCTAAGGGCAGATTCCTGGTTCCAGGACTGAGGCAGGATTCTCCAGATAGTGGCAAGGGTAGACAGCTATTGTCTCTGAAAAGAAATTATTTTTAACATATCCCTGAAGCTAGGAAAGGATAAAAGGCTGTTATCTTGCACACTGAAGGAGAGACTTGTGAAAGCTGATGAAACTACCTGCTGTTTTTAGGACTGAATTCTCTGGAAGCAATGCTGCATTTTGGATTACTGCATTGTGTATGCAGACAAGCCCAAGGAGATCCGTGGAAAGGTTTACTGGAATGTTATGTGAGTTTGGAAATAACAGTCATGTAGGACTGCAATATCAGCATTGCTTTATGAGGTGATGAGGATATAGCTGTGTCATAAATGAATGGATAATACTGCATTTGAATACAGCTACAGTGTCAAAGTACTCCTTGTGTGATGATTTATGTATAACAAGCTGCTTATACATTTGTGGCAAGCAATTTGTTTCTGTTTCAGAGCAGAAGAGATTTTTGGAGGGGTGGGGGGCTTCAACTTTGAAAAGACACTTTATTTGATCCTCAACAGAACTAGACATTGCAACAGGTAACCTAGTTATAGTTTTGCATCTCTGATTCAAGAGCGACTGTGGAGGGACAATCCCGGGGTGCTACTTTTATTGTCTGTTAACCCCCCCATATATGCTAATGTATATTGAACAATGTAGATTTCATCTTGGAAAATGGTGGTATTGGTTTTCTAAAGGGACAGATACATAGTCCTAATATCACATCTTCAGTATTTGTTGATGGAGGCATTTAATTAGGATTACAAAGTCAATATTACTTGGTTTATTTAAGCAAATGTCTGATATTATTAGAGTCCAGACACCTGTGTATAAAGCTCATTAATATTGTTGCTATGGTCCCCTCATAAGCATTAGGCAATCAGAGTAGAATAGTTCCAGTATGCAGCATCTACATTTCTTCTTTTTCTTTTTCCTAAAAGCACAAACTGAACACATTTCTCTTAATATTAAATGCCCACTGTTGCTATGAAAAGTAGTAGTAAGCTGGCAAATATGTCCTTCAGAAGGAAAATGCCAGAAAGGTGAATAAGTTTACTAAAGTCATTTTGAATTAAAACAAAAATAAGCAGTTCCTTAAAGCATAAAAGTAAAATAAGTTGCATTGCAAAAGAAAGGTGTAAAGCTGCATATAAAATGCATATTCAGTACTGTGTGCATGTATTACAGTTTTGAAAATAAAACTAAATCGGCTGTGCACACATCTTCAATGCTTGAAGCCTAATGTTACTTGGACATGCTACCTAATGTCATAAAATGTTAATTTATTTTAGCTTGGGGCTTCCACAGAAGTATGCAAATGTATAATCACAAAACATTTTCCAAAATTCATATCTAAAGCTACAGGGAAATCCTGCCCAAAACTCATATAAGCAAAATTCCTACTTCCCGATGTGCTTCACACGCATCCATTACACTTCCCACTCATGGGAGACCTGAGAAGGCCACAACCCTTCAGTCATCTCTCTCCCTGACTTACTTCTCCGGTGCCATATCTGCTAACTGAACCCATCATTAGGTCAGAGTAAAGGCTTCATCTCCCTGCACCACAGAGTTAGACTTGTCTTTGAGTTGGATGTTAATGTGATGCTCTACCATACAGTCAACAACTCCTCAAGCTGTAGCTGCAGGTACTATCATAGCCACCCTTTCTACTTCCTAGTAAGAGTCCCTTACATTTGAGAATGTATGGCTCCCCAGTGGAGAGTAGTCTTCACACCTCAAATTTGAGATACTTCCAACTTCACCACTGGATGCAGACTGGCCTTTAACAGCTGCTGGTTGTGGTGGCGGCACCTGGGACATTATAGACAGCTGCTCAATACCTGTATGGACAGACACAATGGAAATGGTGTTATAAGTGGGGTATATCCTAATATGTAATTAAAGTACAGTACAAGACAAATCATATGCAAGTGCCCTCATGCTCCTATGCTACATGTGTTTCCTGTCTTGTTCAGCAGCCCACATAGTTTATCTCACCCTACTTACACGCTGTAAGGAAAAAGTGCCCATCAGAACAGTGGTACAGAAATAGGATGGAGCAATCAGAACAAGCTAGTACTGCTAGTGTTTCTTATGTATGTGAATCATTTGAACTGCCACTAGCTATTCCTATACAACATATTTGCTGGAGCAGTAACAACAACATATGATCAATAACATCTGGCCATCTACCATGCATGCCTATTCCTGTTCAAATTATATATTGATATATTCAAGATACACTCAATATTGACGTATGCCTATATGCCTCAGTCTGCTTCAGAAAAAAAGCAGCTACTGCGTGTTTCTTTAGTACCTACCATCACTGATATACACAATGCAAATGTACTGGCAAAATACATATCCTATCATAACAGGTGGACCACTGACATTTACTATTAATGCCTTGAAACACACACACACACACACACACACACACACACACACACTGCACTCCCTCCAGGCTGCTGCTGAGGAGAGTACAACTATTTGAATGGCAGGTATTCAGTCAGCTTGAATACATGTGTTTAAATAAATACTTACAGTACATCTCAGGTTGCTGTTATTGAACTGCCTATTCTCACTTGTGTAGGAGGTCAGGACACAGGCCTGTGTTAAGAAGCTGTGCTGCATTCAATCACATAGGAGTCTACTGCACATGACTTTGACATGTCACCATCTGACACATGCCTGATGAACAGGATGTGTGTAAATGTTACATTGCCCAAAGTCAGAATAAGGTGATACACAGACAACCACACCATAAGCACCTGACATCACAGGATACACAACTATATAATTTACAAACACATTGCCATTTTGTTTGCTGTGGATGGAAACAATGGGCAGAACAACATAATAAATTCCAAAATTAGAAACTGATTTTGCATGCTGCATGTGTATCTGGACTTGGCTGGTAAGGTGTACAGAGTGAATCAGAGTGGTAAAGAGGGTCACAGCAAGTGTGGAAAGAAGGAGGGCAGACAGCTGTGGTCTGCACAAGATGGGTGACATGTCTGCCTCTCAAGTATGGCTACTATATAGGTGGTAAAAGGCATCAAAGAAACTTCAAGAGACAATATAGGGACAGCTTGTTAGCTTTGCTGGCAGTGGAAGCTGGCAATATTCATATGTGGTGAGAGTGTGAATACATATTTGGGTACTGAAATAATTTAAATGGAGACTTGCTTATTTATAGGGAATGGCTGGAGGATAACTGACTGTTCTAGTTGCTTGTGGCAAGGAAAAAAGAGCAGACTTGGGACAAGTGTATCAAGTATAGCTGCAGATACCTGCATGTCTTGTGAAGAAGAGGAATGCAAAAAGCTGAAAGGAGAAAGTGGTGGCAGAAATAACTGGAGAACATATGAAGGGGGTTAAAGATAGTAAGGAGTATGGAAGCAGAGAAATGGGAGAAGGAGATGGAGAGTCACTGATGGGTTAGAAGGTGACTTAGCTGGACATTGAGAACAATGCTTTTTGGGGTTCTGGGGGTGTTAGAGTAATTAGGTGGTCCATAAGATAAAGGAACAAGCAAACCAAAGATAGTGGTCTCCCTCTATTACACAAGAAAACAGTTATCTTGCATACCTTTGCTTGACTTGGATGATAAGGGGTACTAGAATTTTCAAGGGAAACAGGTGCTGACTTTGAGGGAACACATACAAAATTCTTGGTTAGGCTTATAAGGGCCTCCAGGCCAATAGCTTAGTATCATCCTGTGAAACCTATGAACCTTAATGACAGAGTAGTATGTTCTATTATATGACTGTTTAAGACTGAACAGGTGGAATGCATAGCAGTCCAAGATTATTGAATCTCAACAAATGGACTCATTGGCCTCCTGTATAACTGTGTAATTGGGTGGATGAGGGCATATATGAGCAGTTGTCATAAAATTTGATGTGTGGTTAGTTGAAGAGTTCTCTATTGTTATCATTTAGACTTGACTGGAATGGCTAATTTGGAAATTGTTATGTAAAACAGCATTATTTGCTTTTCTTGTTGTGGAATATGCATATTTTAAAATTTCAATTCAGAAAAAATTGCAAATATGGGATTTACATTATTAATCTATAACTTATGGTACTCAGTTTTTTTTTGTGTGTCTTGATCCACTGCCAGCTGACCTTCTTCATGAGTGGCATCAAATTATTGTGTCGTTTCAGCCTTCATGTACAACCATCCAGACTATGCATTTTCCCTCTACATGGGGTTAAGCGGTGGTTGGTCAAGGTCCTGATGACTGGGTGGAAAGGAAAGCTCTAAAGCAAGGGTTACATAATAGCATTTTTTTACCAAGTTAAGAAAGTTGTACTTGACTGTATCTGCAACCTAGTCATATAGTTTGTCTTATTGGTCAGCTAACCTAACCACAGGGCTTGTCTTTAGCTAGTGATGGGTGGTGAATGTGTATACTTTTTGTCTTTTTTCATGTACATGAGATAACTGACTGGAACAAAATCTTATTATACACATTGGACACACTCTGTAGTTAAGCAGTAGTATCAGTGTTACATTACAACTTAGAAAAATGTTCTCCATTACTGGTGATGTTGTTTTCAAAAGAAAGTCTATTCCACTATTCTAAAGCAGTTTGGGTAGATTACAGGTCCAAAGTTATTTCTAATAATGATGGTAGGATAAAGTGCTAGGTCTGTCATACCATGGACTACTTAACCGCAAAAAAAATTGGCAACTAAATTACCTGTAAACCCCCAGTATTGTGTTCTCCCACTTCATTACTCTTCCTGACCCTTACGTGCTTTGTCTCTACATAAATCACCTCCATTACAGTTCTTGTATGGTGTGATGGTAGAATGTTGCACACTTTGCAGTTAGCTATAAGTTTATCAGCTACTAATCACAAAGTTGTTACCTAACACAGCTGATATGCATAGGGGTTTACAAGTAAGTAAAACTTGACTCCAGTGTGCCACACCTTATTGTCTCCTGTTTAAAATAGACCTATATAGATAAATAGATACATAGATAGATAGATAGGAAGATAGATGGATGGATACATAGATACAGATATTCCACTTCATCCATTCATTCATATTCAGGGTCACTGGGAAGCCAGGGTATGCCCTACGAAGTGACAGGCATAAGGAAAGAAATCTATTATGGACACATACCACAGACACATAAACACAAACACACACACACGGACGCACGCACTAATTATAGACCCTTCAGTCTAAATGTTTTGAGATGATGAATCTTACTTGTATGCTCATTTCTTCTTCTTCTCCTAGGAGATTAGATTCCTTTCAAGATAGGTTTACAAAAACTAGAAAATTTCTGTTAGCTTTATCAATGACATTTGGCACCATACCCATTACAGTGATATTCTGAAAAACCACTGAGTCCTATGGGCCAACCCATTTTTTATAAACTGGATATGTAACTAACTAAATGAGTAGACTCAGTCCATAGACATGATGCTTTCTGCTTCTGTAGCAGTGTCTTGTACAAGTACCAGAAGGCTTTGTCTTGGCACATTGTTATGTTTTTGAATGTATTTACATTGACAGCAGCAAGATCAGCCTACATTGGATGCACTAAGTTTGCAGATAACTGCAAGATTGGGTCTGTGATCACCACGCTGGAGAAGGTATATATTCTACAATGCTGCCTAGAAAAAAATGTGACTGTTGTCTTAAGAAAATGATGCAGAATTAAGGATGTAAAGGCAGCTTAATAAGTATTATGCAGAAGGACAGTTAATTTTTGTATAATTAATTCTGTCCCTCTTTCTCCATGATTGTGTGATCTCAGCCTTAGTGAATACAAGTAAATGGGGTCCACAGCTGCTGGGAAGCAAGCACCCTGCATTTTTCTAGTTTTTATTTATTATTACTGTGTCAGGATTTTGAGATTAGAGGGTTTTTTTTTTATACACTGGTTTTCGATGTTTTGTATATCATTAAGCTGTCTAATGACACATAGATGATATCTATAACTGTAACAAAATGATCAAGCAACTAGAAAACTCTGATTAAACACAACACCTTCATTAAAGTCATAGAAGGAGCCATATAATTAAATAATTCCATAACTCACTGACTCAGCAAGTAGATTTATCATGGTTCACAACATCTAATGTTCAGAAATGCTTCATTCATAGGTTCATAGGTTGATGCATTTTGTTAAGATTAACGTTTAATAACCATAGCCTATTAATGATACAAGGCTGGTAATTATACTGATTAGTGGACTACAACAGTGGACACATTGTTACTTACCCTTTACTTTTGTGTGATCTGTTTTATCTAGGAAGGGTGGGTTGCTGATCTCATGTAACACTCTAGTTAGGCTGCTGCTATTTTTCAAATCCTTTTTATGTAACTGTCTGAGAAACTATCTTAAATGCTTGGAAGGCACATAAAGCCTTTCTTTTGTGTATGCATGTATCTATTCCTTTAACATGAGATCAAAATGAGCAAATTCCATTTCCAGAGGATCCCAAGCAGAAAAGCTCCAGAAAAAAGCAGTCAACAAAGATAGTTACAGGAACAAGAAAAAACAGCAGCAAAAGTGTAGGCAAGACACATAAGGTTCACACAAAGCAAGTATATCATCTACAAATACATGTCACTGCATATTCAAATTCAAATTAATATTACATATTTAAGGAACATTTAATATTTGTATGACTTAATATTATGCTAGATCTTCTTCTTCTTTTTAATATTATGCTAGATAAGCTGCATATATATTACCTGTATAATGTGGCTGTGCATATAAATTTGTATGATAGTTACTTGTAACCCTTAGTAACATACCCACCCAAAACAAATATCTCAAAATAAATAGCAATAAAACTCTGAGCATGGTATGCTACTACTATCTTATCATGTTCTACCTAACATACCTTCAAGAAATTCTGAATTTCAACCTGCACATTTGGTTTATTTTTATCTGATAACAAATGTAAATATTGTAAAACAGATAACTATTTGAAAATTGTCCTTTTGTTACCTTGCCACCTTTTTTACACTGTATGTGAGTATTATATTACCATGTGAGTATTATATTACCACTGATGAATGCTGTGATAGCTATTCATCAATGGTGCTTTTAAATAACTGCATATATTGTTTTATCATTGTTTACAGCTTTCCCCTTCAAACTCCCAAACTTCTGAAGAAAATGGGTCATGCCCAGTTGCACTTTGTCAGTCAACAAATTCTAGAAAAACAAATCCACACATATGTACATATCCTTCAAAGCATAACAAACACCAAAAACGTGGCCTACTGTATCGAAATAAAAAAATTTCTAACAACTAACTCTAGACCTTCCCTCCCTCATGATTTCCTTCTCCCCTCCCTTGTCTATGCTGCCCCTATCCTAACTAACATACAATCTACAACCCTGTCCAAACTACAACAAACATACCACAAAATAGCTAGGTTTGTCACTAACGCTCCTTAAAACTCCCACCACTACCTTGCTCTAAACTGTCCAATGGCTGGAGTTCCCCCAACAACTCCTCCTAATCCAGCTTCAAATCACTCATTCTGCACTATACAAACCTTCCTCCTGCCCTTCCCTCTCCATCCTGGTCTCCTCTTACACTCCTAGTCATACTCTCCGCAACTCTAGCCAGTTACTACGTGATGTTTACCAACCTCACAAAAACATCAGTAAGCTACTTTACAAATTCACTATAGCACAAGCCTGGAACAAACTCCCTGCACACATTAAATCTATTCCCCACACCAAACTCTTCAAAAAAGATTACCCCCATCTAACCTTCTATACTAATGAATCCTACTTCACAGACCATTTACTATACTACCTCTTTAGCCTCCTCCCTTCACTTACAGTCTTACTCCAAAATGATCCCTTCCCTTACTACATTCACACCATGTACATAGCTAACTATTACTTTCCCAGGTCTAAATACGTCTCTCTATTTTACCTAATCAATATAATCAATTTCTCTCTCTCTATATTAGGTCCATTGCTGCTCATACATTCATTAAAAAACAAAACAAAATGTAGTGTAAATTTCTTTGTTACTTGAATGTATTGTAAATTTCTTTTTTACTTGAATGTAAATCTTATGTACCTTCAATTGTCTGTAATGTTAATCTTATGTACCTGATATTGTCTGTATTTCTGGAGCTTTTCTCCTCAGGTCTCCACTGAAAATGGGTCTCTGGCCCAGTTGGACTAACCCGATTAACACATGCCAAATAAATAAATAAAAAAAATGTGGATACATACACACATATATACATGCATACACGAATACTTACATACATAAACAATTCAACTAAAATAGAAAATAAGACAGGAGGGAAAGATAATGGAAACAAAAGTGAAGAAGGAGCAGAAAGAAGTAATACACTGACAATTAATGAAGAGAGACTATATACGGTGATATCAGATCAAGAAGAGGAAAGCAAGCTGCTGAATGTAAATGGAAGATAAGATATAAATAATATAGTAGCAAAACGTGAATGGTTACAGCTGACTTACCCAGAAAAAAGAGTGATAAGATGACAGTTTGATGTGCTTATGTTTGTTATTCTAACAATCATTTTGCTTTTGTGTTTTTTCACACATGGACTTAGTGTGAGGTAAGTTCTTGTGGATCAGTGTTTTACCCCAGTTAACAAATGTGAACAAATAAATAAATGGAAAAAAAAAAGCTAAGATACATGAAAGAGGTGGAAAGAAGTAGATGGCATAAGAAAAGAATGAGGATAACAGCTCAGGAGGAGGTAAAATAATGTACAAAACTGCAGAAATTGGGAAACAGAAATAAATCAAACAGTAAGGAAGGAAGGTAAGCTAGGGAGAGAGAGATAAGAAAGAATAAGCAGTAATGTAGGGTAGAACAAAAGGAAGTATGAAGAGTTGCATAGTAATATCTTTTGGCTTTTCCTGGGTTAGGGGTCGCCACAGTGGAACTCTGGTCCACTAATGATTGGCAATGGATTTTTACAGTGCCGAGGTGCCAGCCCGAAGTCCAACCTTCAAAGAAGGCACACCCATTCATACACGCAACTATCTGCATGTCTTTAAATGTCACTCGACCAGGGGGATGACATGCAGACTCCACATAGAAGGTGCTCTAGCCGAGAATCGAATGGGAGAACCTATTGCTGTGAGGCGACAGCACTAACCGCTGCACCAAGTATGAAGAGTTGCATAAAAGGATGAAAAAAGAATATCAGAGATTAGCTAAAGAAATGTTGCAACAAGAGCAATAGTTTTAAAATGAAGAAAGTTTGCAATGGGAGAATAAACATCTTTGCACAGAGTTTGTTATACCAAATGGGCAAAGCAACGCATGGAAAACAGAAACAGTACTTGTAGTTTTGATAGTGGGGATATAAGTCTTTCACACTCTCTTTCCTGTTTACACACCATGTGGTACATGGGACAATGAGCATCTTTCTGCACTCATTGTTTCTGTAACAGTTATGGGTTTTATGGGCTCAGGTTGCTAGTCCAAGGTCCAACCCTCCTCAGAGAGTGCGCCACATACACTCACATCTAGGGGCAATTTAGAGTGTCCAATCCACCTACTGCTTTGGAATGTGGGAGGAAACTGGAGCACAAGGAGGAAACCCATGCAAATGCAGGGAGGATATGCAGGCTCTGCACAGAAAGCACCCAGCCAAGAATCAAACCAGTGGACCTCTTGGTGTGAGGTGACAACACTAACTGCTACACCACTGTGCCACCCACAGAGTCTTTAGACAGAATTTATTATGCTATAGACCATGGACAATGTCATGTATGGAGCACAGATAAGTTGTGTGGATTCTACTTTAGACACAGGAGATAGAAATCTTTATTATGGCATTCTACATGGACAATATCATGTCTGGAACACTGATAAGGTGATCATCAGATAGTCCCATGTACATAACAGCAAATAAATCAGTAAATACATAAGGTACCAGGTCCACACAAATAAAGCAAACCTCCTAAATATCATATAAGTCACTTGTAGCATGACTGGTTTAAAAGAATGCATGGCATTTTACTGAAACAGCCGCACAGTTGCATGTTAGATATGCTAGTTGAAAAAAAGCCAAATGCATGGATCATACAAGATAGATCCATCAATGGATGAGCACATATTAATTTGTCTCACACACATGTATTTAGACTTCCTGGGACACCTTACATCTTGATTTTTATTTCATCCTAATAGCAGTTCACCTTGATGTTTTTATTGAATCACTAATTCAATCCTGCTGAAAGGATTCAACTTCAAGAGGCATTAACAAACTGTCCCTCATGTAGCAACTTCATTTGGGTTTTGGGTGTGGGAAAAGCATTAGACCCACACCAATAAAACCCCTTCTTCCATCTCAACAAATAGTTTTACAACAAGAAATCTACTTGAGACCAAATGTTATAGATCTGCTTAAGAGATGGGCTGCTTATACATCATCACATCACACTTGTTAAAATAGGTCACTTATGTGCAGTAAAATGCAGTATTTTAGCATCTGAAATTATTACTTTACAAACACATGCAATTTGCAGCTATCCTCAGATTAAGTAGTGTTAATGGATTTTCACAAATTAATACACTTCTTCCATCCAATGCTCTTGCAATAAATTTCATTTAAGCATTGCATTTTCAGCATTAAAAATTGTTTTCATGCATTTCTGATTGTTGTAGCAATCTTATATACCTTGGCAGATTTAAACTTTGCTTACAGAATATTTTAATTTTGAGCTGTATGTTTAAACTTTTGAACACTGCATTTAAACTAGTTATAGGTGATTCCATTGTGAGGCACACAGATGTTCCCCTCACCAGTCTGGTTAAGGAGCAGGTTACAGGTAGCTGCCTGTGAGGTGCCAGGATCTTTCAAGCCACTCAACACTCAAGTCACTCAACTGCAAGTGCCAGTATGACTCTGTCCTACTCCATGTGGGGGTGAATGACTTGAGAAGTACCTCACTGGACTATATGAAGAGAGAGACATGGCTGAGTTCTCAGATACAAACAAAAAAATTATTAACTTTAACAATTGGCTTAGCTTCTGTTGTCAGTCCAAGGGGATCCAATATCTGTCAGCCTGGGAAGATGTGGTCAACAGGCCATGTTGCTTTGCCAGAGATGGTCTTTACCTGTCTCTTCTAGGATTTCGGATGCTGACAAGGGCATTAGCCACCCCAATGTGCCTTTTTAGGTAGTGTTGAAATAACCAACCTCCTAGCATAACAAAATCCTCTATGGATAAACTCAATGTACTGCTGCTTAATGCTAGGAGTATAAACAAGAAACAGCACTCCCCAGAAGCACTCCTCACTTCTTTGGAAGATCCTGACATCTGTGCAGTCACAGAGACATGGTTCAAAGGCATGAAAAGCACCCCAGGCATGGAGGGCTACAATACCTTCCATACATTCAGACCACAAACCAAGCATGAAAGAACCAAAGGAAGAGGTGTATCCATCCTCATTAAGGATACATACACCTCAAGAGTGGTCAAACAGTATGACCATGTCTATTTAACTATAAGCAAAGCCTCCTACCACATCATAGCTATCTATAGGTTGCCCACCATGAAACAGGAAAAGCATACTGCATAACTGGACTTACTGGAGTCATTTTCCATACAGCCCAGCACCTTACTCATGAGTGATTTGTAATTATCCTGCTATCAACTGGGATACATACATGACCACAAACAAGTTGGCTCTGAAGTTCTTGGACTTTGTCAATGCAAATACTCTGGAACAGCTAGTCAGCAGACCCATAAGAGGCTCAAATGTCCTGGACATAGTACTCACTAACATGGGAGATTATTACACCCCTCCATGTGATGTCCTCCTTGGTAAGATCAGACCATAAATCATTGTCATTTGATGCAATTCTATGACCTGATACCCCACCAAGCTCAAAAATGCTTAATTTTTCAAAGACAAATTACCTCCTACTAAGTGATAGTATAAGAAGTTTCAAAGCCCCCTCGAACACAGATAACACGGACTCCTATGCACTGGTGTACATCAATGCCCTGTATAACCACTTAAACAGTTGTATAGAATGGGCTGTACCTGACTGGATTAAAACCAGGTCTTGCCAAAAAACAAGCTATCCTGGTGGGCATCTAGTACAAACAGGCTATGCAACAACAGAAAGAAAAAAAATGTACAGGAACAAGAGGGAAATGGCTCAGCAGAGGAAGAAATCCCTGTCTAGCTTAAACAAACATATTAGAGATCATGTTAAGTCATCCAAAGCTAATTATAAAGCAAAAGTAGTCTCCCTAGCTAAGGATAATCACAAGGCATTCTTTAACTACATCCAAAATCTAAAAGGGAATACCCAGCTATGCGCTTAACTGGTTGTGGATAGCACCACCCATACTCAACCAGAGGTAATAGCCAACCTGCTAGTTGACAAATGTGACGTAACCAATCAACTAAAATGTATTAAAATTCTTGGCTTATTTATTATATGTATCCAAAAATGTTTTAAGAACCTTAATACTGTCCTCATGAGGTACTCTGGTATACAATGAAATAGCATCAAGTGTTAACACATATGCTGAATTTTTCAAGGTTTTATCTTTTAAAACATTAAGGAAGTGGATAGTATCTTTCAGTCACTCTGGAATTAATTCCAATAAGGGTTTTAGGTGAATTCCAAATAGGCAGAAATAGGTTCTATGAGAGATTTCCTTTCTAGCACTATTTTTAAAACACCTTCATTAAATTATCACTTGTTACATAGCCATATTTACATTTATATAAAGGTAATTAAACTGTATTAACAAGTCCACATTTGCAAACATTATACTTCACATATGTTGCTCTATATCATATAACTTAAGCAACATTATCTAGATTATTCAGTTCCTGTCCCATTTTTTAAACAAGAAAAATATTTATTAAACCATGACTTATGACACAAGCAATCATACATTTATATAAATGAAAACAAACCACACTGACACAATCCTAGTTGCAAGCATTTTATATCACAAACCATACTGGCACACTCCCAGTTGCAAACATTATACAACACTTATAATCTACCCAAAAACTTTCAGTCAAACATTACATTTGGAGCAAACATCACCCCCTACCCATCTCCCCCAGTCACCACCCAAAGTATACCTGCTGCCATTCTTCAGCCTATTATCTCAAGAGAGCAGGTCATCTCTGTGCTCTCCAAGGCCAAAAACATGACATTAGAGGGACAAGACAACCTTCCAGATTGCCTTTTATACAACTTAAAACATGACCTAGCAGACCCATTTGGATCCCTGTTTAACTCCAGCCTGCAAAATAGCTATGTTCAACTGGAATGGAGGATAGTAGCAGTAATCCCTCTGCACATAGGGGGACCATCAACTGGCCCTAGGAATTATAGGCTCATAATCTTGACTAGCCTCATCTGCAAGGCCATGGAAAGAATCAGTATGGAACTTGTTAACAAGGACATAGGTAATCTCTAAGCTCTGGACCAAACCCTTTTGAACATGCTTGACTTCTTCAAGAAAGTCACCAAGGCCCTGGAGGAGGGAAAGATAGTACATACAGTCTACTTTGACTTAGCCAAGGCATTTGATACAATCTCCCACTCAGGTATTATATAGAAACTCTCCCAATTGGGAATTAACTCCTATATTACCAGATGGGCAGATACACTAAACAAGTCTTACGTGTAAAGACTGAAAGCCCTGTCACTGAATTATGTCTCCTATAGGTTGCTAAGGGGTGACCTGTGCCTGGCTTAGAGCACAGTCTCTGACCCGGCCCTGATGGAAATGTTATACATTCTTAAATCAAACTGCAAGAGGGTTATTTGCTCCAGGAATCAAGACCTAGCCTTTGACATGATTGGGTTATGCCAGATATATATATATATATATATATATATATATATATATATATATATATATATATATATATATATGGGTCTACTTCATTTCACCTAACTTCCAATTCACTGACTTTCATTTCACTGACCCCATTTCACTGAAATTTCATTTGACTGACACTTCATTTCACTGACAGTTCATTTGACTGACAAGTATTATTAGCAAGAAAATGGAATATGCCCCCTTCCCCACTGTAGTGCGACCCTGGAGTTAGAATATATAGTTGGGGGGCACAGCCCCCCACATCGGGGGGTGTGGGGGTGCAGCCCCCCACTTCATTTCATATGATATTGTTAAGTTTTGATATAATATTGCTTAGTAAAAGAAAAGTAAGTGGGGGGCTTCGCCCCCCAGACCCCCCGTTGTGGGGGGCTGTGCCCCCCACACACCCCCAACTATATATTCTAACTCCAGGGTTGCACTACAGTGGGGAAGGGGGCATATTCCATTTTCTTGCTAATAATATTTGTCAGTCAAATGAACTGTCAGTGAAATGAAGTGTCGGTGAAATGACATTTCAGTCATTTGGTCTCAGTCAAATGGGAGTCAGTGAATTGGAAGTTAGGTGAAATGAAGTAGACCTATATATATATATATATATATATATATATATATATATATATATATATATATATCCTAGAGACTGCCACTTCTCTGGAACAAGTTTCAAATTCATGTGAAACAGAGCCTTTCCCTGAATCTCTTCAAATGCAGCCTAGATCACTGGATGGGTGACTGCAAACTAAATTCTGGGGTGGTGCCCATGTCACTCCTGGACAGAGGAAGTCAGTATTAACTACCATAGACCCTTACCTCTGCATACTTCACTCATCTAACCACAGACAACTGTAGCAACTCAGGATAACTATGACTAGGCTTGTAAGGGCTCTAGAGCCATTAGCCTAGTAACCTTCTATGAACCTATAAAATAATACATATGTATTATATATATATATATATATATATATATATATCTATTCTTCTGCTTACAGTTTAAGCAATCAGCAAATAAAGATGTTTCTGTCTACAAAGTATTTTAAATAGGCATTATTTTTGATTGTGCTTTGAGATTTCATTGTCAGGAGTTTATTATACCAAGAGTAGTTACCAGCAGTGTTACCACTACTGGGCTACACAGATGTACTTTGCATATAGTGAAAGGCCGGCATTCATACATGCTTAACACAATGAGCAGTGCATATTAGAACAGGTAGCAGAATCACATACATTGTGGGTGATTCAGAGTTACAGACAGTGTCACAATGAAAGTGGAAAAATAGTGCTGTATACAGCACATCCAAATTGTCACATAATTTATTTATTGAGATTTGATTACCAGAAAAGTTTGATTGGGTAGGCGCCCATTTTTGGCAGAGGCCAATGGTGAAAATCTCCAAGGTATTACAGAAACATTTAAGAACAATAATTTTACAATCTTAAAATAATACAAAAAACATCTACAGTTTACATAATTATACCAAATTTGACATCATGTGAAAACATTCATTAAGATACACTTTATAAGACAATGTTTTAATATTTAAAGAAATATCCAGTTTATAGGGAAATTAAAAGTAAGCCAGCATAATACAAACAGGAACTGCAATATGAAGTGAGGGGAAAAAAACAGGGTTATGGCATATTTAGAAGCACAGTCGGAGGAAAAAATGAAAGTAAGGAAGCGAATGAAGAAGGGAAGATGAGGAGGTATAATGTATAAAGAAGTACTTGTTCATATTTAGGGATATAGTTTATCATGGGGTTGAGCAAGCACACAGCCAGATTTTGGCTAGGAAGTCTTTCAAAATGGTTTTAAAGGACTGGAGGGAGAGTATTGACCTGATAGAAACAGGTAAGGAGCTCCAGGCCTTTGCAATATGGTGTGAGTACAGACCATGCCCATTACAATTGATAGTTTGTGCAGACAGAGGAGTTTTTAGTCATTGGATTGTAATGACTAATTGGGAACATAGTTGTGTAGAATGGTATTTAGTGCTGGACAAGCAGATGGTTGCTCAATGATTTTATAGGTGGTAAGAAGCAGTTGTACATGTCAGATGATAAGGTAGTTCTAATCAGTTTAGGCTTCTTATTGCTACACAGTGGTGGTTTCAGAAAGGGGTATTTGCTATAAATGTAGTTATTTTATTATAGCATTGTTCAAGCTTTGAGTTGTATGATGCCTGGATTTTAGTAAGGATAGGAGAGCCAAAAACTAGTAAGCCTTTCATGTTGATAGAAATGAGGAATCTTGTAGAAATGAGCAGGGTCAGCCTTAGGTCAAGTGGTGCCCTAGGCAAAAGGGCTCCACAGTGCCCCCCTCACACCACATGGTGCCCCCAGTCTGCTCCATTTATACCATCCAGTTTACTGGAAAAGCTCCCCTACTAAAGCGGCACCCTAGGCGGCCACCTAGTTGGCCTATGCCTAATGCAGGCTATGCAAATCAGACAAATAGAGTATGCAAATCATGACATCAATATAGTTATTAAATTATGACATCAAATATGCCATTCAGAAATTTAGAAAACAGGTGCACTGCAGTGCAATCTTTTTCTGACCTTCACAGATTTTAGTATACACATGGAAATAGGTATGATAAGAGTAGTAGCAGCTATTGTAGAACAGTATGTATTTGTGGCTCTTATCAAAGCCAGTGATGTCGTACATCACAGCCAGAGATCTTGAGAAAATATGAAAAAGGTATCCTAATTTGCATATTTTACAAACAACATCACATCTGCACATCTAAATTATACCTGCAAGTATACTACATAGAGAATATACATTAAAGATGGTATCATTAGACTGATGTCAGCTTTAAAATTAAAATCCTCCTATTGAGTTGCTATGCTTCCTTACAGCGATACTGACCAAAGAATGAAAAATATTGTAATTCTTATACTCTGAAATATGAGTGCATGATTATTTCTCTGTATACATCCTACACAGTGATCATTTATCTGGGCTAGTTTGAGCAGATTAATGCCAGTGTCAAAATTATACCTCACCTACTTAGTTTCTGTGCTGTATTATACAAATGTTGGCAAAAACATGAAAAGTGCCAAAATGTTCATAATGTCAATCATAAGGAAATTATTTTAGGTCTACATGTATACTACATATCTGTTCAAGTGTGGCAGAAGAAGACCATTTATCAGAGCTAATATGTTGGGACTGATGTCAGCTTCAGAATAGCATATAGCCCATCACATCCTCCCTTAAAGAAATAATGCCAACATATGAAAAATATCTTAAGATCTTTTGGCTAAAATATCATAAGATTTTTTACCTACACGATACAAATGTCCTGTTTAGAAAAATGGAAATGTGTAGAGCATCTGAGCCTAATTTTGGGCACACATGTTTTTAGACAGGATGGCGTGCATTTGTCAAGATGAGGGAAAATAATTTTTGCAGCAGATGTTTTGCAGTATTTGACAAACATAAGGCAGGATTTTTGCCAGGTCACAAATTTAACAGTTCAGAAATAGCAACATTTGACACACCCCTGATGGTTGTGAATGATAGGAGCATTAATAATACCGTTTTTTTTTTGGGGGGGGAAAATTTGCTATGCTCCCACAAGACTGATGTTATTGTTTGTGAAACATGGTTAAAGAACAATGACTGGAAACCAGCTCTGTCAGGATATAAATGTTTTTACTGTAACAGACAAGCCAACAAAAAAATCAGATGAAGGTGCTCTGATAGGGATTAAAGATAGTTATGAGATCTGTGATTATTATGTGTTCAGTGATAACACCAATACTATAGACTACATAACTGTGGCAATAAAGACAGCCCTGGAACATATAACAATTGTTGGAGTATATAGACCACCAAAGTCAAGTGCTGATGACCTAGAAGAATTCATACACTGCTTGCATGAAACACAGGAGAGAAGAATAGTAGTGGCTAGGAACTTAAATTTACCAGAAACAGACTAGAATAATATTGATTCAATAACATTAGTAAGGAAACTATTCACAATGTATGTTCAGGAACAACAATTGCTTTAGATTGTGAAAAACAAAATCTTAAAGGAACGGAACATGACAGACGTTGTTTGTGTTCATAAAGAAATTACTGTTACTTCATGTCAAGTTTTACCACCGTTGATGTGCAGTGATCAGAGGGTTATAAAGGTTAATTTGTTGCTAGATAATTCTGCCAAACTGCAATCTAAAGCAATACTCAGAAGATTAATTACAGATTATATGGAAGTGAAACAGTCACTATGTAAAACTAATTGGAGCGATGCGTTCACTGGAAAAAATGTAGAAGGAATGTGAAACATGGGTTTTGAAAGAGAATTTGTTTGACTACAAAAAATAAAAAAAAAAAATGTTTAACATCAGGATCTTGGCATGCAACATAAGGGGGGTATATTTCCATAAGAACAAGATACCTGATTAAGATGGGAGACAAAATTATAACAAATGGAAATGAGGTCAAACTACAACTTTGAAAACTGAAATAAACAAGCTGGACAAATAAATTAAGTATAGTGTGAGACAAAATCAAGAAAATAAAATTTATATAAAGATATTAAGCATAATAGGAAACCATTTTATAGATACGTAAGATGTGGACGGAGTAAAGACTTACAAACTGATAAACTGTGTGTAGATTTAAAAGTTTTCTCTCAGGCATAACAGATTATAGATATATTTACAAAGTTTTATGCAAAACAGTTTGGCTCCACAAAGGGGGTGATAAGTTGTCCTAGTGACATCCAGGTAACCTTAGATACTGACATTAATTTTGATTATATTGAAAGAACTATGAAACTGGATGCAAACAAAGGACAGGGAGGAGACAGAATTAGTAATAATGATCTGAGAACACTACAGCAAGAACTTACAGTACCATTATATCTATTATTTACTAAGTTTTATAAATATGGGGAGCTTCATCAAGATTGGAGACATGCAATTATTAAACCTGTCTTTAAGGGAAAGAGGAGTAGGACAAACTTAGAGTCTTACAGACTTTTGAGTCTACTTTCATGTTGCAGAAAAATAATGGAGAAGATAATTTTGGGTAAGGTATTGTCAGAAATGGAAAGGTTGGGACTTGAAACCATGTATCATTATGTGTATGGTGAAAATACATCTATTACCACCTGTAACATGATGTTCTGTAACAATATAATAACTATAAATGAAAAATTGTACTGTGATGTAATTAACATAGATTTAACTTCAACATTTGACATGGTCATACACAAAACACTGATAAATAAATCAGAACAACTAGGTATTGATGTACTCTTGATAGGATGGATAGCTGCATGGCTTAGAAATAGGGCACAGCAAGTATCATACAGCAATTGGACAGGTGACATTCTTGGTTACAGTCATGGTTTCCCACAGGGCTCTGTCCTAGTCCCATAATTTTTATACTCTATCTTTCAGACCTATCTTTTTCATCTGAGGTGCTCTACAGTCTGTATGGAGATGACATGAAATTGAATAAACTGATTACATGTGTTACATATAGGGCATGTCTGCAAAAGACCTTGACTAAATTGACCATTAGGGCACAGGAGAACAATATGCTGATAAATACATAAAAAAACTAAGCATACGAGATTTGGGAGACATAAATTGAAAGGTGAATACTTAATACAGAGCACACAGTGATTGAAACTGTAGATTCATTTAAGGACCAAATATATGGATAGATCCAGCTTTGAATTTTTTTAATCATATCAACCAAATGGATAATGATAGTTATAACACTACAGGTTGTGAAAAAATAATTATAAAGACTAGGAAATCAGAAATGATGAAGTCATTGTTTGTTAATTACATTAGATTCAAACTTGAGTATGGAATAACAATATGGAAACCTTATAAGAAAACAAGCATGAGTTAATTGAAAGGAGTACAGCAGAAATATACCAAGGGCATCCATGGATGTGAAAATTTAAGTTATTATGAAACACTAAAATATCTGAAATTATATGGTGTCTCATAGACATATTTAAGAGATCTTATTCAGGTATATATGACATTTAGAGACAACTACCTCTGTCAATGTCTGAGGTTATCAAAAAGTAGTAGAGAATCATCAGACAAACTAGGCAGAAGATTCTATATAAATGAAAAGTGCACTAATTGGTTCTTTGAGAGAGCAGCTGATGCATGGAACAGACTACCAAGTTACATTAAATCAAGTACTAGTTTAGATATTTTTAAGAACAGCTTGGACATTTACTATGAGAAAAAGAAGTTATGTACTCACCATAACATTCCATGTTTGTCATCCATCTCGCCATTCACTCTTACTTGGATGAGTTCAGAGCTGAGGATTGTCTCCGACTTGACCAAATACACAGCTGGAAGTCTCAAAGCTGGCTTGTGGCAAGGTAGGTATCCCATGAAGCAGTAGTGCAACTCTCCAGATCTTGTTTGCTGCTAACAGTACTAATGAGTAATATATAGGTATGACCCCATGTCAAGGAGAAACAAACAGAGTCAAAGGAGCTCATGCATAAGAGGAAAGATCACCACCAGGTCCTCTAGGAGTCCCTGGACAGGGGAAGGAGGGACGGGTCATAAGAATGAATTGAGAGATGGACAACAAACATGGAACATTATGGTGACTACATAACTTTTTTATGTTATGTTGTCCTATCTTGCTTTCATTCTTACTTGGATGGGACAGCGTCCCTAGCACCTTTTGCCTGGGTGGCTCATGGGAGTACACCTTTGAGCACATTGGAGCCAAAGGAGGCCTTATCCCTGGAGGCCAAGTCCACTTTGTAATGAGTGATAAACGTATGAGGATTGGCCGATGTAGCTGCAGGACAAATACTGTCCATAGACATTCTGGCCTGAAAAGCAGAGGATGTAGCTAATGCTCTGGTTCAGTGACCTCTAATTTTGAATGGTAACTTTCTATTATTGGAGGTGTAGATAAAGGTGATACAACTTGAAAGCCAATTTGAAAGGGTGACTTTAGATACTGGCATACCCTTTTTTGCCTCAGAGAAGGAGATGAATAATTGATCAGATTTTCTGAAATCTTTAGCTCCATGCAAATAAAATCTGATCTGTCTATGCACATCCAGTTGGTGGAGTTTATACTCTGCCAAGTTGCTACTATTGGGGAAAATCACCGGGAGCTCAATGGATTGATTGATATTGGATTAAGAGCAAACCTTAGGTATAAAGGATGGAATAGTTCATAGCGATACCCTGTCCTTATAAAAGATTAGATATGGAGGTCTGATTGACAGTGCTTGCAACTCTGAAACTCTTCTGGCAGATGTTACAGCTACTAGAAAGTTGGTCTTCCAGAAAAGAAATTTGAGGTCACAAGATGAAGAAGGCTCAAGCGGTGGCAATGTTAGTTGTGCTAGGACAAAATTTAAATCCCAAGGAGAAAGTGTTTTTTTAAAAGGAAGTCTCAACAAGGAAGTGCCTTTTAAAAATGCTTTACACAACCTGTGTGACATTCAGTTAGGAGAATGGTCACCAAAGTGGAAACTTGAAATTGCAGCCAGCTGGACTCTAATAGTTGCTGCAGCCGAGTCCTGCTGGAAGAGTGTTGCAAGAAATTCTAAAATGGACTGAACTGGTGCAGATAAAGGGTCAATGTTTCTAGTTTGTGCCCCGTGAGAAAATCTTTTCACTTGCTAGTATATAGTTTTCCAGTAGAAACTTTATGAGGAGACATCAATATGTGTTTGACTGCTGGAGTGAAATTTTAAAGCCTGACTAAATTGGGAAGTAGAGCAGCCATGCTGTCAAATTGAGGGTGTGGAGAGAAGGATAAAATATTCCTGACATATGTGTCAGAGGCTCTGGAACTGGGTCCAGAATCCACAGCTTCTCCTTTAGATGAGGCCAGAGGAAGGGGAACCAAATCTGCCAAGGCCAATATGGGGCAATGAGAATCAGCCTGCTTCCCAAGGATTTTGCTTTCTGGATGACTTTGGGTATGAGAGGAAAGGCATAAAGAAGTCCTGAGGGTCAATCATGGACAATTGTGTCTCTCGGTGTCTCCCCCAGAGGGTGAATTAGGGAAAATTAGCTGCTGCACTTGGCATTCATGAGAGGGCAAAACGATTGCAGCAAGGCTGCCCCATTTCCAGAAAATGTCTTCCGTTATGTTCTGGTTCAGAGACCATTCATGAGGCACTAACATTGCCCTGCTGAGCTTGTCCTCTATCACGTTGGATTTCCTGTGATGTGCGTTGCTACTAGAAAGCATCGGGAAGAAATTGCCCATAGCTAAATTCTCACAGCCTCTTGACAAAGTGGCTATTATCTGGTTCCTCCTTGTTTGTTTATGTACCAAACCACGAACATATTGTCTGACTGTATTGCAATTGTCCTTAGTGGAAGAGAGTTGTGGAGTGCTTGCAATGCCAGAAGCACTACTCTCATCCCTAGAACATTGATATGCAAGTGGGCCTCATGATCTTGCCATATACCTTGGATTTTCCTTCCCAAATAATGCCCCCCCCCCATCTGGGAAGCATCTTTGGTCACTGTAGCAACAGGTTGTTGTGGAATAAAGGGTTTCCCAACAGTCACATGGTTGGACTGAGTCCAAGACCGTAGATCCTTCTTGCATGACTCCATTATTCTGATCAGATGGGACATAGGGAGTTCTTGCAGCAACCATTGGGAAGGATTCACCTCATGCATCTTGGAAAGCTTCCTGGAATCTTTTGAACCACATTTTTCCACTCTTCTGACCTTTAGGCTAAGGTCTTGAAGGTACTGAAAAACTTAGTCCAACGGTAGAGAGAGTTTTCCCTTTCTGACACATCTGGTGAGTGTGTCTTTACCTTTGTGTCCAAAAATTGAGGAACCATCAAAAAGGGCATTAGTAAAGGTAGACTTCAAAGGTTCTGCAAAATTACACAAGCACATCCAGGAGTGTCTCCTCAAGGAAACTCCTGAACCTGCTGCCCTACTCGCTCCAACCGCTGCATAAGATATCAGTCTCATGGAGGAGCTGACAACAGAATTTAAGGTGGACAGCTGGGAGTGGACTTTCTCAGTTACCCCCACAGCCAATAAACCTTGTAGAGTATTTCCTAGCTCTTTCAGGAGATCGCTTTATAGCCTTGTAAAGTGTGTGAGGTAGTTCAGCGATCAGAGTGTAAAAGTCACTGATGAAAAGACATGCTTCCCGTATCTGTCCATTGTTCGAGAATCATTGTTTGGAGGATGAATAGATGAGGATGTCTCAGAAAGTTCCTTCTTGGTGGCTGCTGCCACTACCATACCATCTACAGGCACAACTTTTGTAAGAAAATCTTTCCCAGTGGGGTATGACAAAAACTTGTTTGGCCTCCAAGGGACTGGTTCCATAGTGTCAGGTGACTCCTACATCTTTTGACTGACTAAGTCCATTAGCTCATCAAAAGGTGGAGACACCCAGAAGGCTGAAGGCTGAGATCCAAAGGCCTTCAGGTACACTGACTCCTCATCAGAAGGGTTGATGGTTTTCCAGCTGCATCTCTGCTTTAGGATCTCCAGGATATCTACAAAAGAGATATCCTCAGAGGATGACCGTGGGGACCCTTCTGACTCCTCGAGGTCAGTGTCTGAGGTGATGGACTCATCAGGGGAGTCTATATGCTTCCTCTTGCATGTCCTCTTTCGAGAGGGATCCACAAAAGGGTATTCTGGGGAGGCCTTGGAAGAGAGGGGTTCACCCAACTGACATTCCTGAGGCTCTGAATCAATACTGTCCTGTGGATAAGGTGGTGCCGAGACAGTAGCTGGTGCCTTGCGAGGACAAATGCCAGTATCCCTGTGTAGAGCTGTAGAAGGGTACAGCACACTCCTCATCAGCTCAAAAGCAGAACCCACTGGTTCTGAGGATATATCCAGCTCTGAGGAGACAGAGGACACCCCTGGCCCCAGGGAGACCAGCTCTGAGGCTGATATAGGAGCCGAGCTCACCCGAGATGATGCACTGAGTGGTAGGCTTGGAACTGGTCAGGTCCAAGCATCCCCCCGGGGGTGACTAGAGAACCTCAGCTCCCAGACACCCCAGATAGCACTGAGAGTGTCAGAGCAGATATTGGTTATGTAATCTTCGAAGGGGGTCCTGAAACCGATGGGTCTATAGCAAGTGGTACTAGACACTCCGACTCAGAAGATCCAGCTTGGCTCAAAGGAGGAACAACAGTGGATGTAAAAGTCTTAGAAGGCTCCAAAACCTGTTGGGTTGGAGCTGAGAACAATTTAGCTAGTGCTGGTGACTTCAAGAGTCTGCGCACCACCCACTCCACGTCATCAACAGACCTGGAGGATAGAGATGGTGAATGAGATCTCTCCAAAATGGGAGATCTCAAGGTAGGGGAGACCAGTGGAATATCAATGGACTGGCTCTGAGAAATGGTATCTTTCCCGTCTGAAGACCTTGGGGCCGAAGAACCAGGTTTGTCATTAATAATTACCTCCATCGGTTCTGAAGCCTGTGGAGCCAAGGACGTAGATGGCTTTGAAATTTTAGACAATTTTTCAGGGGACTCAGACTGAGCCGAAGAGACAGGAGATGTCCTTTTAGTTAGTTTGTCCTCTTAGAAGAAGGAGAAGAAGAAGCATTTTGTACAGCTTTCTCAAAGGTTGGTTTCAAGAGCCCCTTGACAATCATTTTCCTCTCCTGCAACACACGTGCACTAAAGGAGTGGCAGAAAGTGCAATTCTCCTGGAGATGGATAGCTCCAAAACAACAGACACAAATACCATGTTCGTCTGTGATAGATATTTTCTGGGTACATTTCTGACATTTTTGAAAGCTCGAAGGCTTATGATCTTTCTCCCTAGTGTCTTTAGACATGTTTGGAAGAAAAAGGTCCTATAAGAATTACAAACAGCAAAAAAACTCACACCACTTCTAGATATATAAAACACGCTAATTTAACAAACACAACACATCTAAGAAATATAATTAGAACTAGCTTTGCTCTGACTAAAAATAAGCATTAGGACCTCTAATTTAAAAGGACCTAGACAGGTATAGTAGGAGATAGAATACTCTAACACTAACACTACTAGCCCTCTAACTAAAACAGGCATTTAGCTCTCTAATTTAAATGAGCTAATGAACTAACCAGCTAAGAAACTAGAAAAACCAACACACAACACTATAGGCATTTTAATAAAGCACCACTACAGTAAATAACTATGGGATACAAGTGCAGGCCTGTGAAAAAATGACAGCCAAGCAAAAGCACACAACAGCGGAAAAGGGAGATAAACTAAGCTACACACTAAAGCTAAAGTTTCACAGCACACAGTAAACTAACTAATGTATAAATCCTAACTAGTTTAAGCTAATAAAATGCAAAAGACAAAAAACTTAGCCACAGTGGAGAAGAGCTCATCCAACCTCGTAAAGCGGCAAAATAAATCTGGAGAGTTACACCACTGCAAAATGGGATGCCTACCTTGCCACAAGCCATGTTTGAGATTTCCAGCTGTGTATTTGGCTGAGTTGGAGCTGAGAATTGGCTCCAAACACATTCGAGTAAGAATGAAGGTGAGATAGGACAACGTAACATCAACTGTTTGGTATATTGAAAGACTAGAAGAGCATTAATGCCCATGCTTGAAATATTTGTATGTATGCATGTATGCATAATTTCCGTAACACAGGCTTGTTTCTTACATAGCGTTTCTTGTACTTAGGCCAATTTGTCCAGAATAATTCAGATTCAAAATAATATCTCACTGATCTTATTGACATGCAGTATTACTGAGATACTGACAACTGTAACCATTTGAAATGTTAAGACCTGCATTAGCAAGTCCCAAAGTATGGAGAGTGAATGGCCAAAAAAAAAAGGATCCGTATGTACTAAGTCCAAGATGGCCATTTCTTGGAATATTCTTTTTTTTATATGGTATGGCAATCGTAGAGTTAGTATATAAAAAAATTTGGGGGTGGAGAGCTTAACACCCACATCAGGGAGTGCAGGAGAGCTTGCCCCTTGCAAAAAACAAGTTTAAAAAAAGAAGAGCAAGTTTTAATATTTGCTCTTCTGCATATTTTTCAGTGTGCCAGCACAAGGCATCATGAATGCTTTGGGCTGTTTGGGTTGTTTGATAAGGCAACAACACAACATAAATATCACTACTGAATTGCAAAAAAGCTAACAGCATCTGCTGATGGAAAGAAAAAGATATTAGTGGGAAATAGAAAGTATGGGCCATTCATGATAACTGGCTGCTGGGGTCAGAAACATTTGTCAATAATTTCGAATGTTTCTAGCTGAAAAATCTGAATGTCATAAAATTAAATAACACTAATGCATTTGCTGAGCCAGCCTTTCTGAACATGAGCACTGTTTCTAAATCAAATGGTAAAAATAAATATTCCATACTAAGCTAGAAGTTTAGATAAGAAGTTGCAAATCTATTTTTACTAAACATGATGTATTTTTAGGAGATATTTAGTGATGGGCTGAAGAATAAACTGAATTATAAACTGTATTACTATTTTTCTATTGAATGCTAGCAGCGGATTGATAAAGTTTACTACTCTGTTAAAGTTTTCCTATAGAAGATTATGAATTATTTTGTTTTGGGGAGACATGACTTCCTGAGTACTGTCTTCCACGCATGTGCATTTCTTTTAACTCATTCACTCTGGAGCAGCTCAGAAAAAGCTGCCTGTTTAATTCCACCATAGGAACAATGGTCAGCCTGAGCTCATTTTCAGAAAATCCATTTGTAATACCATACAGAAAACAAATGTTCATAACTCTTTAACTATAAGAGCTAGACTAAAAATGGAAACGTGAAAGTTGTTCAGCAAACACTGACCTTTCCAACAGTGTAAATGCTGATAGTGCATATCAAAAGTCATTATTAAATATTTGGCAAGGAATGTTGATATTGTGGATATTTTTTACCTTTCTGGAAAAGCAAAGCACAATATCTTGGTTAATGTACCATGCAGACCCATACACTTTGAATTTAATTTGTTAGTATGAATGTCAGCTTTAAAATGATACCTTAAACATTACTGTGTGATGTTCCTTTACAGAGATATTCACAGAAATATTATTAATATAATATTTCTCATAATTGATAAATAAAACATAATATCTCATCACCTGTAACAGACAGATCAGTGTAGAATATGGGCATAATAATGAGAAGTATTGTAAATGTATAATTTTCATAATCGTAAAAGACTAAAACTGTGATATCTGTACATGTGTACAGTGCACAGACACAGTTCTTTTGCCATGTTGTAAGGAGTAATACTGTCTTCAAAATGAGGTATTACTTGGCACACTGACATGCTCCCTTGCAAAGTTATTTAGCAAAATATGAAAAAATCATAATTTCCATAACCTAAGTCTGAAACAAACTTTGATATATGCACATTTGTACAACATATAGGCACAATTCTTTTACCATGTTGGAACTATCAATACTGTCTTCAAAATGAGGTATTACTTGGCACACTGACATGCTCCCTTGCAAAGTTATTTACCAAAATATGAAATAAATCATAATTTCTATAACCTGAGTCCTAACAAAACTGATATCTGTATATGTGTACAGCATTCAGAAGCAGTTGTTTTAATATGTAGACACATATGATTGTAAATATACACATTCTTGGTGTAGCCAACATACTGCTTAATGGGTACATGTAAAGAGAAAAAGCAAGGTAAGGACGCCACTCCACCAATGAACCCAGGACAGGCATGGGACTTCAGTGGCAGGCATGGCCATCTGATCCGTCTGATAGCTGTGCTGGCTACCCACTCAGACAGCTGATACCACTGCAGTCTCATAACCTCCTTCAGTGACAGCAGTCTGTCTTACCTATGCCTTTTCTCTTTACATGTGTCCATTCCGCAATGCACCTAAGGGATCAAGTTCTGTATTAGTAAGCCCTTCCTGTCATCTAAACTCTACACATGTCTGATAAAAGCAGACTAAAAAAGAAGTGTTGCAGGATGGTCACTGACATATTAGATTGTATGTGATAGCAGTCTCCTGAAACAGTTGTTCTTTCTCAGCATCCTCACCAGCTCCTTACCACAGTTATTTGCCAAACTCAGAAAAATATATTTTACACAACACATTTCATAATAGAGTTTTACTTATTATACTGGTCCTACTTGGTCATGGGTGTTTTCCATTCGTCTCACAAGCTTCATGTTAACAAATCCTGCATAGCTCTCCTGACACCGTTGTGGAGGTCAGTCAAGAAGAACACAATGCCCTCCTCCGTTAGGTGAACACCATCCTTTCTGAACAGGTGTACATCTTCCACGGTGATGCTGTCATGGCAGATTGTAGCTCCACTGACCATGTGCATCAAGCCATGCATGAATCCATTCTGTAAACATCTGGCCTTGTGAGCTGCCTGTTGACTGTTTGCTGTTTTCCATATTTGTCGAGGAATTATATCAGACCACACAAAATGGCAACATGGCCACCATGACTGTAGTGTTCAAAAATTGCTGTGATTTGAAACCGTAGCCTTCCGAGTGGTTGACTGATGACATCATTCCCTCCTATGTGCAGCACAAGAATGTCGGGCTCAGGGCAAATGGAACATTTATCTTCCAACAACTGCAGTACTCAGCTCCAATGCATATCTCTTCTTGCAATCCAGTATCCCTTCACACTGGATGTAGGGAAGCTCAAGTTGCACCGGTTTTCAGTTTCAGAGGCAAGGCTGGCAGCTGACTGAATGTAGGAATGGCCACATACCCACACTTTCACTTGTCATTCTCCTGGTCGTGAAGCCATGATAGTGTTAGAAGGTGGACAAACCTGCACAGGAATGAAAATGCAAACAGATCACTACTGATGTTTTACAGATGTATTGGAAGACTACATATATATATATGTATATCGTATGCATTACCTGGTTAGCCCATCCAAATCTTCCATCCTATCCACAGGGGCAGTATTCTTTGCATTAGGTACATAAGTGGTGATGACGCTGCAGAGGTACATACTTACTACCCGTGAAAACACCAAATTACACACAATGACTGACAAGGGGGCACAGAAAGGGCACAAGTAAACAGAAAAAGCAGGGTAAGGACTGCCACTCCACTAATATGCTGAGGACAGGCACTGGGATTCAGGTCATGGGCATTTGAAGTGTCCCATACCCAGGAGTGGCTTTAGGTCAACTGGTGCCCAAGGCAAAAGAGCTCCATGGTGCCCCCTACCACACCACCTGGTGCCCCCCATCCTGGTCTACCTACACCAAATAAATACTGGAAAAGCGCCCCTGCTAGAGAGGCGCCCTAGGCAGCTGCCTAGTTGCCTATGCCTAAGGCAGGCTATGCCCATACCTGTGCTGGCTATCCACTCAGACTGCTGGTAGCAGCAATGACTCACAATTGCGTGCAATGCCAGCACACTGCCTTACCTCTGCCTTTTCCAGTTACATGTGCCCATTCAGCAATGGAATTAAGGAATGAGGGACGGAAGTAACTTACTAATTGCTGCCCTGACCTTCATACATTTACTACCCTGACCTACATACATTTACTACACCTGAAGGGAGGGAGACTGAGTGGAGAGCTACAGAAAGACAACATGTGAAAAGACCAAGACTGACCCAGGAAAAACAGGTGGGGAAAAGAGAATGGCAATGAAAAGACAATAACCTTGCATGGTTTACATAATTTACTGCATTCATACATGTGCACATGCATATGTGTATGTGTGTATATGTATGGTTGTATGCATATAGCTGTAACCATCACTGAAACCTGAGCTACAGATAACCTATACTTGTTACACCGTATCTGCATTACGATCTTCAGCAGTCTGACCATGTATGCACAAGCACTTCCCTGGTACACAAATGAATTATTTCCCCTACCAACATCTTCATTACTACATGTTATACACATGTCCCTAAATGAAACATTCACCCAAATGTCCCCTTTAGGAAAATGTTGAGATATACACAATCACCAACATTATATATATTTATGCATGTGAACAATGTATATATGTGCAAGTGCATTATGTACATACATTATATCCATATACACAAAAAAATAAGAAAAATAAAAAAATCAGGGGTTTAGGAGGGTAAGCAGTTGATAAGAATGAGGGTGGTTGCTTGCAATGACTCCAAGCAGAGAATAAAACACAACCTGGCTTGTGCAGTCATCAAAGTGATAACAACTTCTACTTATGTGAATAACAGTGACAGCAGCTGAGACTTTTACCAGAAAAGTGATAACGACTCATTGCTATATTGTAACTGCACATATTGCTAATGTGATAATGACCTTCCTTTCATTACTGCAAAGGTATGCATGCTGAGACACAGGTGATAATTGCTGCACATAAGCTGTTGAGTAGGCATTCATTATATTACATTGTGCAGCTGTTATGTAACACAGACTCAGTATCATCAGTAAGGACAAGACCTGAGTCATTCAGTCAAACAGTATAACACTTACATATTACTGAGCCCTTCCTCCCACCTAAATTCCACACGAATGACAAAGCCAGGAGAAATGCACCAAAAATATGGTAACTCCATGCTGTCAGTAGTCAGCAAGTGATAACCTTTATCTCACTCAGGCAGTATAATCACAAATAGAATAATACAAGCAGAAGTGATTTCTTGTCTTCTGTGCTGTACTATAAGTAATATAACCCAATGTAATTTGCACACTGACTTTTTATATGTCCCCAGTAACCCCTCCAGCTGTTTACATTCTGTATGCACAGGCACCAACATGACATAAATTGGCCCAGCAGTCACTTCAGCAGTGAGACCATGTATGCACAAGCAATTCCCTGATACACAATGAATTATTTCCCCAAGCAACATCCTCGTAATTATGTCCAGGTATACATGCACCCAAAATTAAACATTTCCATAAACAAGCCTTCAGTAACATTTCCTAGTATGTGCAACCACCAGCACAAACACTTCACCCAAGAAACCCATTCAGTAGAATGTTGAGGTATACACAATGTCCAAAATTAAAGGCTTACCCAAATGAAATGTCTATAAGATTTGCTAGTATTAAACCACCAAAATGAAGCATTTACCCACTGAGTCAACCACTGAGTATAATAATAAACAGAAATCATAAAGTCAGAAATATGTAAATTACCTAGCTGATCCATGTAAGAATTACTCCAAAAGTAGTAAATCATTTTATCTCGTCTAACCAGCCCTCTAGTAAGAATAAGACACAGCAGTGAAAAAGGCAGAAATATCATCCGAAATATCTGATTGAGCTATGCCAAAAATCAACAATAAAATACAGGTCACTAAGCCTTTCTTCCCACCCAAATATGTTTTGACTACATGTTCAGTACTGTTTCTTGACCTAAATGTTGTAGCACACTCTTGTATCTGTAAATACATATGTTTGTTATCATATCCTTGTATCTGAAAATATGTTTTGTCAACGTCTAATGAACATGTCTTCATGTGATCCTATTTACCTGGGCTATGCTTGCAAATGTCTATTGAGGTCAGTGCACTAGCCCACTAAACAAAGTAAATTAATAAATACAATGGCCAAATGGATTATCCAATTCTGCAAAAGCTTTTCCCTGACACACTAATAAATTACTTTCACCATTAACCCCTTCAGTTGTTTGTGTTGTGTATATACAAGCACCAAATTGACACAATAAACTATTTTATCCAGTGGACACTTCAGCAGTCTGACCATGTATGCAGACGCACTTCATAGGTTCATAGGTGTGCACTAGGCTAATGGCCTTTGAGCCTTTACAAGCCTAGCCCATAGGATTACCCTGGCATCATGCCACCTTACCTTAGTTCCTAGTGCTTCTGTCGAGTAGAGCCACTGGAGTGATCTCTGGGGTGTTGACCTTCTCCTCTTGACCTGCTATTTTGGTCTTGGCTGGAGAGTGTGTGGCTTTCTATTTGGATAGGTAAGTGCATCTCTCACAAGTCTGAGTGTTGGGAGGTAAGAGGAGAGGGTTGTCAGTGTACATGAGGCAGTTGCTACATTGCCTCAGGATGCCAAGTTCACCAAGTTAATAGGAGAAAGCACAGGGAACTGACCTTTAGACATGGCTGGGGGGGTGGGCATTAATAATAAATACTGGAGCTGTTTCTTGGTAGAACGTTTAGTGCTGGTAGCACTTTTGTGTTCTGCAATAATTGCTACAAGAAGTCTGGTAAAGTGCTAGACTAATAAGCTAGTAAAAGTGCAGGAGAGGAGAGAACTAGCACATCTAAGGGAAAAATTGAAGAGCAGACCTTGGCACACCTTGAAGCAATCAGATAACAAAAAGCTGTTAGACCAGTTTTATAAACTTTACCACCACCACAGAAATAGGGGGGATCCAGTTTCAGAACAGATGAGAAACAAAAAACAATGCTAGCCAATATCTAAAATAATCATTTTGCTCATTATTAAGCATTTTTATTAACTTACATTGTGGCTGGTCAATCAGCATTTTCTTTAGTGATTTGAGAGTGCTTATATCTGCTTTGAAAACTTCTCGGGTCACTCCGAAACCCTGGCTGCTTTAGGTCATTTGTTTTAATATCTAATTTTCATAATTGTACACCCTTTTAAAGGATATGTAGGCTCTCTGATTGGTGGCAGCATGTTACTGTATTATTTTGGGGAAGGAGCACAGCTAGAAATCGGGGTCAAGCTTTTCTAAAAGTGCCTGGATGTGTGACATGTAGTTTAGGCAAGTGGGAGTGTATCAGGCATCTTTAACTGGGACACATTGCTCTGGAGTGTGTAATAAAGAGCTACATTAGGGGTGGACAGAAGTATACAATCCAATCCCAGGTTATAGAGCATGTTCCTGTTGTGCTCTTAGGGGAAATTGTGAAATTTTACTCCCATTTAAATGACAGTCACACAATGAAGTCAGTAGTGAGGTCTGAAGCTCCTTAGTTACTGACCCAGGATATTAAGGGACGTCGTATTATTGTTGGCAGTCTGGTGGCATACTGTCCGTACATCACACCTGTACGTGACAAATCTGGACTGATTAGAATAACTGGCCTAATAAACATACAGGATGAGGTCATTTTATTATGTAAAAGTCATAACTACTGATCTGTTACAGTGGTGATGCAACACTGTAAGAAAGGGCGCCATTAACTTATTATATGAATGATATGTAGCAAAGCTGGCGATATTGTAGTGTATTAACCCACCGGTTAGTTTTAAAAATAGTGAGGGAACTGCATGGTCTTACAGACAAGTACAGCCTCTTCTAGAAAAACACATTGGGTTAAGTACCTGTCAGGACAAAAGGTCTTACTAATGTGGCAGTAGAGTTTTAGTAATACTGCTGTTTTTTTGGAGACTGAAAACGCTGAAAAGACAGAAGTCATTCATGGCCCAAAAATCTAAGCACAGAACACATCAGAAGACTATATGAAAAACTATGTACAGGGAGAGTTTTTATTCTTTCAGAATGTTACTTGAACCTTAACTGCTCAGCAACTAACACAGCAAAACAAAGTAGGGATTAAGGGGAGAGGAGGCACTCCCCAGGCAATATGAGTGATAATAAAAATGTATTGTTTACATAAACTGGTATATGTTATTACCCTTTGAAAAAGGGTGACACATGAATAAGTGTCAGTCCAGACTATGTTTATTTCACATGGACCTGTTGCTGTTGACTTCTGAGTTGAATAAAAGACTGAATGAAGTATATTAGAAAAACTCATGGAACTTTAGCATTTCTGAATAACTCGCTATCATAGCTTTTAAACTCACATATCCAAAATGTGGAACACTTAATAACAACTTCCAATTATGCTTATAGCATGGTCACTAAATGTATCTTCATTCTTAAACTGTCAAATTAATATGACTCAGTATCATGTACCATGGAAATCTGTTAAAAGATTCCTAACAATAAATGCATGCCAAACTCTTTCAGTATGGAGCAGCATGGAACTTAGGATTTTTAAGACTTAAAATAAAGACTGTACCTCATAATTAGATGCAACTGAGAGTCATGTTGACCACTATTGCTTTTTTTATTTTAGTTACCGACATTGCTGGTAGTGGGGTATGCATGCAGTCAGTCAACTGTTGTATGCATGAGGTGGAGCTTGTTACTGCACATTCAATGTGGTGCTTCTTTGAGATATAGTCTCATTATATTTACAATTACCAAAGCAAGCAATACATGCTGACAGGAAGGTGTGCAGTATAAAACTACACATATCTCTCAAGTGACCCTGATTTTTGGCTCAAATGTTCTGTCCCTTCTAAAACTGTTACATTTTGAGAGTAAAGGTGGCGGCTTACACTTCATATACAATGACAAGTTAACAGTGCTAACATTTTAAAAAAGTGCCTCTGATTACTTCTGATATAACCCTGATTCTGGATACAAGAGGCTGGAAGCTATAGCAGGAACACACAAACAAAACCGACAGCGTCAAAATATCAATTGCAGCCTATCGCACGTTCCATAGTAAATTTAACAAGTCAACTACGTTTTGTTGTATTGCATATGACAACAGCATATTAAATCTTATCCTTTCGATAAATAAAGTATTCAATAAATTCAAACTTAACTTCTGTTATTCCTATCTAAGGAAAATGACTTGGCAGCTTTCAAAAGGTGGACTGTGTACTGACATCGCTGTCACAGATGGGGTTTGGGTGTGGCTTGCTACTGCTCATCGGGTAGGTTAACACACTTCAATATCACCACAAAGCTAACAAAGGGTTTTCAGGAATACCACCCAATCACCCACACATCCTAATAGGTGATATTTTACTTAAAACTGAAGGTGAGCCAGTAAAGTATAACATCACCTCCTAATAGTATATTATTATTTTGTTAATCTACTTGATGTTATAACTAAGCTGAATGACTACCCCCTTAACCACACCCCCCCTTTACATACCACTACAAAAAAATGTACCAGGAAAGGATTAAAGTGAAGCCCTACAAATTACAGCAAAAGGCATTACTCAAACATGTACCAAAGAAAGATACCCGATATAAAATACTATTCTGGGAAGGTAATTCTACCTCATGGACCATAAGGTCTGTTAAAATTTCCCAGTCAATAAAATCTGTAGCATTTGTGCTCTCTCTGGGCTGCCCTATATTCAGACATTATGGAAAACAACATCAGCTACCGCAGTCCCACCCAAGACCCACCCTTCATAAAAAAAAATATCAGTACCAATTAGACTAGTCTAAATACTCTGTGAAGTCTCATCCTAATCTACTCAATCCAGCACTGTTCGGAGCACATACACACTAGCTATAATGAGTTAACTACTATTGGAACATCTGTTCAACCCTCTTTCAAAAAAATAAAATATCAGTACGATCCACAACCACTCACAAACACTATTACAAGTTACAAAAAAAAAGACGTTCATGACAAAAACAACAGTTACTTAAAAAAATGAAGAAAAAGAAAATCAATCAATTTCAGCTGCAAGGTCTACAGCAATCCTGTTAAGGGCATTCAGCAAACAGACATCCTGCAACATACCATTTCTTCTGTTTAGCGAGAGGGTTTTTTTTTCTGTGGATAGAAAGACGGGATGGAGAGAAGGACTGCAGGTCCGACGGCTTCTATTCTTGCTCAAATACTAAAAGACGGTGTGCATAATTTTACAGAGGGCATTTCCTGAAGGGAAAAGAGAAGAGGAGTGTGTGTTGTACTATAAAATACCGTCAGAAAGATGGGCAACTTTCAGACTATTCGAATACAAGCTATGCACTTCATTCTGAGTGCATAAACTCAAGTAATGAACAGAACAGAATGGTTACTACCTATAATAAATACACGAGACATATATGGCATAATTAGAAAACACTGGCACAAATTATGATATTGTAGCACTGTTCTCATTACCCTTGCACAAACTAGATTTAGCTGTGTGTAGGAATTGAATCCACTTGTGACTATGTTCTTATAAACAACAGGCAGACAGATGTGTGGAATGATGATTTGGGCCTTTTCTCTCAGCAAGCTTCAAAACATGTTCCTCTTTGTCCAATAAGGGGTTTGAACTCCCGTTCATTTTACTATATTAAAAATGCATCAAACAGCAAAAATTCTCTTTTTTTCTACTAAGCAAGTAACAGCTTAGGGTGACTGTTGGGTGACAGATGAAGTCTAGTTATGGCTATCAGGCTTCCTGTCAAGATCCACCTAAGAAAACATTCCAGGTGAACAAGCAGCTAACAGTGTTTCTCTCTTCATAGTGTGTATACTTCCATTAACGTTTAATAACAATCGGTTATAATACTTAGGTCTTTTAGCAAAGTGCGTAAAAGCATGACATGGGTACTTACTATCACTAAATTCAGATTAGGTCAATAGAAAGTGGTTGAATTATTATATGGAATGGCTGGGTAAACAATATGTTAAAAGTAGTGGACTGGTGTTACATTGGGTACAAAGAGTTTAGTAGGTTAAAACAAAAGAAAATTAGGTTGGGGTGGAGCTGGTACGCAAGTGGTGCCTTGGATTGCAAGAATCTGATTGGCTGTCGCCACTTGCTTTATCAAGAACCTTTTACACGGAATTTGTAGTAAAAGTTTAATGTGAACGTAATGTAAAAACTGACTGAATCGTAACTATATAATGTAATTTACATGTTCACTTACGATTTCAGTCTGTTTTACATTAAGCTCAACTACAAATCAGCACTACAGTTTCTCACGCTTCAGGAAGGCACTCAGGGGTAACAGCTTGAAATCAGCATCTTCTCATGGCGCGCTCAGTGTTAAGCACACAGGTGCCATGAGAAGGTACTCAGGGTTAATGAGTTAATAAATTGTATTTTAATCTGCCAATGACTGAAGTTTAGTTTACTATGGTTGAACCTTAATAGATGGTGTCATGACTCGGATATTTTTTTGAACTGCCTGGAGCTGCTTCTATAGAAAATTACTTTCCTGGGCCCTTTGACAGTTTTCTGTCTAGTGTATTTTCTGTAGCATCAGTTCATAACTCACCTCCCTTTGGAACTTTCAGTCTTGGCAGACTTTCAGGTTTCTACAGGTAAGTGTAGTTTGTATGTGTGTGTGAAATTTGAGTGGGATACCTTTTTTTGTATTAACATTGTAAGGTTTCTTTACAATGGGACTGAATATGGGCACTTTAAAAGAACTGGAGTATGGTACTCCTGCAATACATATGTTTCAGAATTGCAACAAAGATAGCTGTCTTTACTTAGATAAATGGCATGAGCTCACTAAAATGATGGTAAATTGACTTTTCTCCTGCAGGTGCTTTTGATAAAAATATTCTGTTAAACATATAAAAACAGACTTAGAGAAAGTCCCTGAAGGCTGCTGGTCATCCTTTAATGCATGGCAGGTAGAATCTAAAGATAGAGAAAAAGACTCTATAGTTCATAGTTTGCAACATAATGCAGCTAAAATCAAAACACAGTTAAAAGCAACTAATAAGATTGTTAATCATCTACAACATTCTGATTGTCAGGGACAGGGTGGTTATAGGCTCTATCCCCCTAGGGAACTACAGAAATTACAACTTAGCCACGGCAAATTGTCTGATGATGACTGCTTAGTTTTGCTCACTGCACCACCACAACCTTATAATGCACCACCATCTCCACCTGACCAGCAAGATTCTGTGAACTTTTTTTCCACCTCAGGGATTAATACTCCACCACCTTCTCAAAGAAGAAAACCTTCTGAGTCATCCACTTTCACTAGCCACAACACTCACCTCCTGAGTCACCTCCTCCGTCTAGCCAACCTAAAACTTCTTCTGCTTCTTCTGTTTCAGACCTACCCAGTCTAAACTACCTCAAATGTTTCTTAGCTTTGAGGGACGATGTAGGTATTATCTTTTCTTCCTAGATGACAAAAGTTATGTTCACGTAAATTTGTTACTCAAGTCCCAATAATTATAGATGGGGTTGTTATTTTGGTCCTTATAAATTCTATACTGATAAAGATGATTTTGATTTCTTCTCAGAGGAAAAGGGTGATAGTGCAGTTATTCCAACTGCCCACCTACATACTCTGTGACAAGTCTGGAACTCAGCACACAGCATAGCTAAAGCAACACCTTCTACTATACATAATGTCTGCTCTTGGTCTGCAGTTGATTTCCAAACTATTTTGGTTTCTCTCTCAGCAAACTATGCAAGAATCTTAACAGTGCATGTTCAATTGCAAGGATCTCAGATCAGTGATGGACACATCCACTCCACCTGATCTATTTAAATGTATTTGGGATCTTGTTAATATACCAGACCCTATTCCCAGCATATAGATGTAGAAGCTTTTCAGGCAGCTAGGATTTATTTATTACAGGGTATTACTGCAGTATGTCCACCGGTACCTAACTGGTCCTGGATAAATGCAGTCAAACAGAGAGAAAGGATGAGATAATTGGATTTTATTTACGGCATATGACAGATGCCTTTGAAGCCTTCGCAGGTTATACAGAACCTACTGAAGGTCTGGCAGTAAGTGGAAGCTCAGCTGCTTTTGTCAATGGTTTATTACACCCAATTCAAGACCAGCTAAAAAGGTTTGTTTAACCTGGCCAAGTTTGAGGCTTCATGAACTTGTTAATCAGGTTCAGTATTTAGCAGACATCCTTATTCATGAAAAACAAAAGCAACAGGAGGAGCAAAAAGAAAAAAAATATTAAACCTACAGTTCCAACAGTTTATCAGAAATAGAAGGGAAATAGAGGAGGAGGGGGATGTAATAGATTTACATTTTCTCAAAATCAAGAACCATTTCCTCAGAATTTTAATAATACCCCAAATTCACAAGGATAGGGACAGGGATCAAATTTAAACCTTTGTTTTAATTGCAGCCAAAATGGTCAGTGGAGGGACAGTTGTCCTTTCCTGCAGCCAGTAGACCCACTCAATGCAGTCTAACAATCCAGTTGAAAATCATTTGCCAGCATGAGGTCAGCAAAATGCCCACCAAAATGTGAGGCAACAACCTCCTATGTTGAACACTCTTTAGCAGCCACCAGCTTGGCAACAAGGTAAATGGGATAGTCATTTGTTAACATTAAAGTTCAAGACAGCAATATTCCCTTTCTAGTAGATACTGGAGCTACTATATCAATGTTAAATGCTTCCACAGCCAAGAATCTTTCTTTGTCCCACAACGCAGTGCAAAGGAGTCGGGGTATCAGGAGTCTGTTTAGACTACCCCCAAGACAGTTTCAGCTCCCATTCAGTTGGGACTGTTGACAGACCAACATGCTTTTCTAGTTGGAACCTCTGCACCTCTTAATCATTTAGATAGGGATATTCTCTGTAAATTGCAATGTACAATATTCTGTACACTGGATGGAATATATTTAAATGTTCCCAATGAGTCTCCAGTGATGCAGATGTGTGCTGTCACAGGTGTTTTGGATGAGGAAATGCTCTTTTCTTTCCCTAATGACAGAACCTGTACATCTATCAGATGTAGAATTACTACAGTTCCTTCACAGTTATGGACAACCCATGAAAATGAAGTAGGACTTATTAGAGATGGTACACCAGTACAAATTACTTTAAAACCTTATGAACCTCTGCTGATGGTAGCACAATATCCTCTTTCTGCAGAACCAGAATCAGAAATTGAACCAGTTATTTCAGCATTACTGCAACAAGGCATAATTATTCTTACTAGGAGTCCTTGTAATATACCCATTTTGCCAGTAAAACCTAGCAAAGACATATTGATTTGTCCAAGATCTGAGAGCTGTGAATGCAGTAGTTGTGCCTGCTTTTTCCCATAGTAACTATCCCAGCAACTATTCTTAGCTCAATTCCCTCTTCTGATACCGCCTTTTCAGTTATTGATATTTCCTCAGCTTTCTTCTCTATCCCAATATACCCAATAGTCAGTATTTGCCTTTACATATAGAGGACAGCAATAAACATGGATGCTCTTACCCTAAGGATATGTAGAATCACCCTCCTTATTTTCAAGAGAAATGAAAAAGCAGCTAGATAAAATAAAGTTACCTTGTGGGTCTACCTTAGCAGAGTATGTAGATGATCTTCTCATAGCATCTAATTCTTTAACTGACTGCCAGACTGATACTGTTTTTTTGTTAACTAAACTAGTTGAGTTAGCATTTAAAGTAAAGTGATCTAAGCTTCAGCTTTGGCAACCGCAAGTCCAGTATTTAGGACATCTACTCTCTGAAAATGCATGACACATTTTTGCCCTCTCACACTATGCAGTGTATACAGACAGCACCGAGAACTACTACTCTAAAACAACTTAGAGCATTTTTTGGTTTAGCAAGCAACTGTAGACAGTGGATATCCAACTATGCTAAAATAATTAAACCTTTATTAGAACTAATGAAAAAGGACAGCCCTGAGCCCCTCCCATGGCAACCATACCACAAACAAGCTTTTACTCAGTTAAAATCACTTCTTTTAAATCCTCCAGCATTAGGACTGCCAGACTATTCAAAAGTGTTCTTTCTTTTCTGTTGTGAATGCAATAAGGCAGTATTAGTATTAGGATCATAAGCACAGAAAAGAAATGATGGCTTTAGACCAGTTGATTATTACAGTACAAATCTTGATCCAGTGGCAGCCACACTTTCCCCTTGCCTTAGACCTGTAGCCACAACTGCCTGGTTAGTTGATATGGCAGTACTACTTACTCTGGGTCATAATACTGTTGTTGTAGTTCTACATGCTGTTAATGCTTTGTCATTAAAGACTAAAACACAATATCTTACTGCCTCTAAACTTTCCAAATATGAGCTAGCTCTATTTAATGATCCTTCTTTGTAAATTATTGGATGCCATCCTTTAAACCCAGTTTCTCTTATCCCTTCTGCTGATAAAGGTAAATCTCATGATTGTGTTTTTGTTGTTAACAATGTGCTTCCTCCTAGACCTGATCTCCAAGATACGCCTCTGCAGTACCCTGACTTAATTTTATTCATCAATGGATCATGCATCAGAAGGGAAGAAAGAAAATTGACAGCAGCTTTTGCGGTCTGTAGTATTGATAAAGTATCATTGACTGGACAATTGCAGGGACATTTTCAGTTCAAGTAGTTGAATTAGTAGCTATTACTGAAGCTTCAAAGCTATCACAGGGAAAGACTGTTACCGTGTACAGTGATTCAAGATATGCATGTGGAGTGGTTCATGAATTTGGTAACCTTAGGAGAGAAAGTGGTTATTTGACCTCTGCAGGGACAAAAATTAAAAATGCAGTCTGCGTAAATGAATTACTAGATGTCCTGCTTTTCCTCATTGAAATGGTTGTTGTCAAATGTGCTGCTCATAGGTCAGATAGCTCATTAGAAACAGTAAGAAATACATTTGCTGATAAAGCAGCAATGTAGGCTGCTTTATTAAATCCTGTTCAGTCTTCTTTTTTGCAGCTTCTTCAAGCTGAAAATGTACCTATACCATTGCAGGAAGTGTTGTCTTTTCAGAACCAAGTTGACAACTCTGAAAGTTAAGGTGGATCCATGATGGCTGCTGTCGTTCCCTGGACTCACTTTGGCACCATCCAGATGGAAGGCTAGTAGCATCAAGAACTCTTTTACCGCAATTGGTATAGGCGTACCATTTGCCTTCCTATCTGAGAAAAAAATGCTTTAATAAGACAGATTTTGACTGACTAGTATGCCCCTTATGCTTCAGAGGTTGTTCAGAATCTTGTACAAACATGTAATGTATGTCTTCAGTTTAATATTTCTAAATGTGTAACTGCTCCCACACAGCATATTAAAAAGCCATGGGGATCATTTTGTTGTAGTCAGTGTGACTTCATAGACTTACCAATGTGTGCCAAGTTTAAATATGTACTAATAAATCCAAAAAGAGCACAATGGGCTAATGGAGTGAAGCAAACAGCTGTTCTTTAAAAAAACTCAGCTTTATTACGCAACATAATAACACTAAAACCTCATAAACGCCTTAATCACACAGCTCGCATTTTTGTCCACATCACTTGGACTTCATCAGATAATCAATAAATTACTACAAATACTTCTTAAATACATCACTTAAAACACACAAACCAGTAGGATTCCTAAGTACAATTTAAAATGAACTAATCAAGTTTTCTTATAGGGCTCATAAATATTAATCAGCTAATTTTTCATGTATAATTTATACATTAAAACTAAATAGAAAAATATATTTTATAAGACCATTAAAACGCATGATCTTATGATGGTGCTAGTCCCATATAATAAGTATGTATTTATATTTATAAGTATTACTCATATAAATGTCTTGATTTTGTATTAAATTATTCCTTTTAATAATTTTATTGTTATTAAAGATCATAAGTTTTAATGGTCTTATAAAATATATTTTTCTATTTAGTTTTAATGTATAATTATACATGAAAAATTAGCTGATTAATATTTATTAACCCTATAAGAAAACCCGATTAGTTCATTTTAAATTGTATTTAGAAATCCTATTGGTATTAAGTGATGTATTTAAGAAGTATTTGTAGTAATTTATTGATTATCTGATGAAGTCCAAGTGATGTGGACAAAAACGCAAGCTGTGTGATTAAGGCGTTTATGAGATTTTAGTGTTATTGTGTTGCGTAATAAAGCTGAGTTTTTTAAAGAACAGCTGTTTGCTTCACTCCATTAGCCCATTGTACTCTTTTTGGATTTATTAGTGACTTTGGAGTGCTTTTCACCATTTTGGATTAAATATGTACTAGTTTTGAGTGATGTTTTCTCTGGTTGGGTAGAACCATACCCATGCATTAAAAATTGTATGACCTCAGTGGCCAAGAAGATATTGTATGAGTTTATGTGCCGTTTTAGGGTACCATGTTGTATTCAGTCAGATAGAGGAACTCATCTTATGAATCAGATTATTCAACAAATTTGTAAAGTTCTAAATATTTAGATGCATTATCACCATCCACACAGACCTCAGGCTTCAGGCAAAGTAGAAAGAATGTATCAAACTTTGAAAACTAAGTTAGCAAAATTTACTACAGAAATGGGTTTAAAATGGCCAGAGGCTTTGCCCTTAGTGCACCTAGAATGTTCTCCTCTCATGAAATCCTCATGGGACTCCCTATGAGGATGCCAGCCACACCCCACCTGCAAATCCTGATCTGCAGGTAGTTGATGAGACAATGCTTATGTCTTGTAAATATCTTATTTCTGTTCTGCAGCATCTTCATTCACAGGTGATCTCCACCCAGCTCCAGCCTAATCCTGATGCAACACATGACGTTAACCCAGGAGACTGAGTACTTGTTCATTCATTCTCCAGATGACACACCCTCCAACCTTGATGGAAAGGCCCATTCCTAGGGCTCCTCATCACAGCTACAGCAGTTACACTCAAAGGGTCTCCAACATGGATCTATATCTCCCATGTCCAAAAAAGCAGTGCCAAATGAGTGAAGCCAACCAATTCCCTTCAACTTACCCTCTGCAGCTTTATTTGATGATGAACCAGTTTCTGCTTGTACCAGAAGAAAAAAACAGAGAGACTGGGAACAGAACTAATGACTGATAATGTGGGGACATCAGAAGGGGACATTTTCCCCAAGTCAAGCGACCAAGCATGGTTCATGGAGCTTCACCTACAACAGAACCTTTATAAAGTGTGTTTGGAGTGCAGCAGCAAGCTATTCATCGCAAAACAAATTTGTGTCTGGATATTTCTGAAAATCCAGTCTGACCTCAACCAGTTCACCATTCATGTCTGATTGTTGCTGCAATGACTGCAATTGTAATTTTTGTTCTACTACTACTTATCCTGATCCCTACTGAAACTGTAAGTACTGTTCAGTTTCTTAACAGAAAAATCAAACGAGTGATAAAATCTAGACAGAAATCAGTAGATTGGCATCCAAATTTCAATACAGTTCATGCCACTTTAAATACATATTCTAAGACACTACATGTTGGTAACTGTTGGGTGTGTGCCCACATACTGTACCTACTATCTGTGATTGAGATATCCCATTGTTTCCAGTACCTGTAAATAAATTTGATATGTGGACAGATTTTTCATTAGTGGTACTAGGTAAAAAGGCTTTTTGGCATAATAAGATCATAGGATGTTACTAGGCTAATAGCCATGGGGCCCTTACAAGACTAGCCAAGAGTTTATCCCCAAAAAGAAACCTCAATCGGCACCTGTCACCCATGTCAATGCGGGACAAAGGTGGAACCCCTCGGACACATTTGTGGTTTCCCATCCACTCATCAAGGTTGCACTTGAAGAGGGTCAGCAAGGTACTCTGCTTGACATGTATGGGAAGTCTATTCCAGATATGGGGCACCCTCTGGGAGACAAACCTGTCTCTGCAGCAGGTTTTGTTGATGTCACAGATTAGATTTAGGCCTATTGAGTGGGTAATGCATGAGGAGTTAGACTTACGGATATGGAGCATTTCTAGTAGGGCAGGGTCTGATATTGCTTTGCAAGTGAGACACAGATCACCTCTGAGCAATTTGAATGATGCCAAGTAAAGTAATAATGATTTGAACCTGTCCGCATAGGACAGGTGTTGGAAGCCATGGATTCTGTGGCCTTTCCAGTTGGTGCAGGTGTTTGTATAGGTACATACCATAGGTCTAATGAGGGAGGAGTACAGAGAGGTAATAACCTCTTTTTTCTTGATGCAATCCCTTTGCTTAATAGATGAACTAAGTAAAAGGCTTTTCTGACCACTGCCACCACATGATGGTCGAATGTGAGATTGTTGTCAACCTGAGTACCCAGGTATCTCACCATGGGTTGTGTGCTTACAGGGTTGCCGTATATGGTAATCCATACGGGCTTTGTTTTTGCCAAATGGTATAATACATTTTTTGCGTTTAACTTAAGGTCGTGACTTTGGCACCAGTTATTTGTAGCTGTGAGACCCACTTGCAGTATGTTAATGTCATTTGGGTTTTCAATGACAGCGCCAAACTTACAGTCATCTGCAAACTTGGTCAGCCACAGGCCCTTTGTCTTTGCCTGGACCTCTGAGAAGTAGATGCCAAACAGTAGGTGTCCCAGGACAGATCCCTGGGGAATACCACTAGTAACAGGACTGCTGTTGAAGGTGGTGGCACCTAGTTTGACCTTGTGGGTCCTATCTGTGAGCCAGTTGGCCACCCATTTGACAAGATAGGAATTAACACCAAGTTGTGTTAGCTTTTCAATGACCTATGCCAACTGTGATCTATAAAAAGGATAGGTCTCTAAAAGTCAGATTAGAAAGGGGAATCTATAATACTACAGGTACGAGACAAGTTCAACTTGGTACAAAAAAGTGTGGTTGTTGTTCCCTATGTCCTTATATAAATACTATGGACAGTTTTTGTATCAGGAGTAGGAAGTATAAGGTTAAAGAACATTTTTCATGTAATACATCCAACGTGGTTTATCTTGTGCAAATGTAACCAATGTTCAGCATTTTACATTGGAAAAACCAGCAGACCTTTTAAAAAGTGGATATATAAACATGTTTTAGATATTAAAAATAAAAAAAATGCACAAATGCACTTTATAGGCATGTTGAAAGTTTTGATGATCATAATTTTAATTTTTTAATTATTGAACAGATTCAGAAGGACTTACAAGGGTGGGTAATGAATGAACATTTAGATAAACATGAACTTAGATGGCATATTTTATTGGATGCCTGTAATTATCCTGGACTAAATGATAGTTGTTCTATTACCCCCCTGTTAAAATTACTGTCTTATAGTATAAAATGAATTTATATTGTTTTTAGTAATGTTCTTAGTAATTATGATGATTTTACTTTAAATGATTAATTAAGTGTATCATGTGATTAGTTTAGGAGGGGTATATATTGTGAATGGTTTTGATTAACTGATGTTGTTCTGATGAAGGTTAATGAAAGCGCTTAACAACTGCTCTTTTATTTGCTGAATAAATAGTTCAAAGTGACTGGTTGCTGACCTGGAGTTTGCTTTTCAACAGCAGTTCTTAGCTTTCCGATGATGCCCGAGTGGGGGATAGTGTCAAAGGCCTTGGCCAGGTCAATGTAAGCTGTATGCACTGACTTTCCCTCATCCAGGACCTTGGTGACAGCACAAAGAATTTAACTAGGTTCAGTAGGCAAGATTTGTCCTTGACAAATCCAAATTGGGTGGGGTCAAGATTGCCTATGTCCTTGTTTCTGACATCTATGTGTATGAGATCCATAATAATATGCCCCATGGCTTTACGGATCAGACTTCTCAATCTAATGGGGCGATAGTTTCCTAGATCAGTAGTGGCACAATCTTTGTGCAAGGGGATGACAATGGCGATTCTCCACTCTGCTGGAATGAAGCCTGCAATTAGGCTGTGGTTGAATAGGGTGCTCAATGTCATATCATTTAATAAAATTGATGCACTTAGACATTTAGTGACTGTCAAGGGTTATACTTGCTATGTGAACAATGGGACTGTGGAAGTTGGACAGAGCAAATGTAATATTATTTGAAGAATGTTTAGTAAAAGTGCAGTAAATGGTATGGTCATGCTGAAATACTTATATTTTATTTGTGTCTGTCTAGCATATCCCTGACTGCCAGCAAAGTGTTGTTACATTGGGGGAGTTCTTCCAGCCATTCAACATGTAGACGCTCTGCCTAGTGATAAAATGCATACTATATGAGATACTCAGACTGTAAAAAGTCCAAATTGAAAGGTTGTTGCTTCACGGATTTATCATCATGATTTAGAAGAAGCAACTTTTAAGGGACTTTCTCATATGGACCTTGGTGATGATGTTATTTTGTAGGCTGGTATATTACCTGCTTATGGGACTGTAAAATCAACTTGCGAGCTGAGAAAGCTCTCTAAGCTAGTAGACGTATTAAGCAATGCAATGTTTGAAACTGTTAATTTGATTACTCTAGAGCTGAGTGGCATGCATGCAGTAGTACTCCAAAAATCCTATGGCAGTTGATTTCACACTTGCGTCAAAGAGAGGTACATGCACACTCATGTAAAAGGAATGCTGTTTGTTTATTTCCAATAATGAACACACGATACATAGTCATTTGAAAATTATCCAAAAAGTGGCTGTCAGACAGCAAAGAAGGGGAGAGTTCAAAATGGGCTTGGCTAACCAATTTGTTTTCAAGATGGGGAAGCAGTTTGTTGAAATTTATTATGCTTATTGGTATTATTATTATAATTGTTTTTGATTTTATTTTTATGCAAAGCTTTAATAACTAAACACATTGCATCTCAGTCAAACCCATTGTTACAAAATTTGCATACTACTGAGTTTGAAAAAGTGTCATTTATATATTGTGCCAATGAAAGTGAAATAGCAAGTGAAAATGCAGAGTTTTTGAAGGTTTTGGAAAAATGTATGACAATGTAGTTGAAGTGTAAAAGATGTTTTATTATATGAGTGTGATGGTTTCTCAGCAACAAATAATAGATTGTAAAGGGTTAAAATGAAATTGCATGTGTTCTAGAAGGTTAGAGTGTGTGTGTGTCCTAAAAGGTTAGTGTATGTGTTGTAATAGCATAAGCAGAAACATGAAAAAGTACAGAATGTTAGGTTTCATTTCCAGAGCTTGAGGCAGCATTGCTTCTAAATCACACGGTAGAAAGAAACGTATTCCATACTAAGCTAGAAGTGTAGATAAGAAGTTGCAAATCTATTTTTATTAAACATGATGTATTTCTATTAGATATTTCATAATGGCCTGAAGAATAAACTGCATTATGAACTGTATTAGTTAGCATTTTTCTATTGGATGATAGCAGTGGTATGATTGATAAAGTTTACTACTTTGTTAAAGTTTTCCTAGAAAAGATTATGAATTCTTTTGTTCAGGAAGACATGACCTCCTGATTACTGACTCCCAGACATGTGTGTTATTTCTTTTAATAAATTATATTTTAATCTGCCAGTGACTGAAGTTTATTTTATTATGGATGAACCTTAACAATAGGGATTACACCCGTGGAAAGGGAGCCCTGGAATGCATAGAATGCCAGAAGGACTGCCCTCATTTTTGGAATACTGATGTGAAGATTGGCCTCTGCATTGGACCACATACCTTGGACAGGCTTTCCCTCAAAATGTTCCTCACCCTCAATCCAAAAAATGGAAGCATCCATGGTCACATTGGCTCCCAAAAGAGGAAGAATAAAGGGGTGAATTAAGGACACTAAAGGATATCTTAGTCTTCACTGAATATGCTACCTGCAGATCCCCCATGAGTCTGCCAGGAAAGTGCATAGGATAGTGCAGGATGGACTACTATACTGAGAGAGTCTACTGTAACATTTGTGGAATTTTGCATGAGCGGCAGTGGTGATGGATGCTGCCAAAGGGCCCAAAAGGTATAGTATGTATCTTGCCATGGAATTTCTTGAGACAGGATGAAGGAACTTGAGACAGGATGAAGGAAGCCTGTTGGTGTAGCATGTCTAACTTTGATTCCAGAAGTTTGGCTATCGGTGCAGTGGTTTTCAGGTGGCAGCCTATAAACTCCATGGACTGGACTGGTGTTAACTTGGACTTTTCCATGTTGATCATGATTCCTAGATGATGGTACAATTGGAGCAAGGAATCCCTAGCTTGGAAGTGGTTATAAGGCAGTCATCTAGATATAGGACCACCCTGAACCCTTCCAGTCTGAGATGTGCTGCTACCACAGCCATGCACTTGGGAAACACCTGGGAGGAATGAGTCTGAAGGGCAGTCCTATAATGTGAAAGTGACTAGCTCACATCCAAAAGTGAAGGAACCACCTGCATTCCCTCTCTATTTTTAAGCGATAATAGGCATCATGAAGGTCAATCAAGAACACCCACTTGTTCTTCCTTAGAACACGTAAAACAGATTGAACTGTGAACCATCCACAATATTGTCTATTTCACAAATTGATTCAACTGACTGAGGTCTTTAATGGCCCTATGGTCCCCATTTTTCTTTGGAACCAAAAAGAATCTTGAGAAAACTCTGAATTCTTTTTGGTCTTGTGGGACATCTTGGATGACTTGCTTGTCTCACAGCTTTATGATTTCCTATTCTGCGACCTTCCTTTGTGGGGGTAGGACATCTTGAAAGTTTTTGTAAGCAGGTAAAAAAGAGGAAGACATAGCCTCTGGTTATTATTCTCAGCAGCTACAAATCAGGAGAAATGGCCAAAGTGTGAGTGTGGCAATCAGGCAACTTTTCTAGAGCACTGGAAGGCTTGTCAGCAAATGGGCCATAAAACCTCTGGTTCTGTGGGCCACCTTTGTCTCTAGGATGATATCCATTGTTGTTTACCCCTCTGCACCTGAGGGGCTGTCCCCAGAAGTATCCTGTACAAATCCTGAGACTTATAGGCAAGGCTCAAATTCTAAACCTACCACCCTAGAAAACAAAAATGGGAAGAAACTGAGGGTAATTCTGCTCAATGCCAGAAGTCTAAATCTCAAAATGCACGCACTCGAGGCCCTTCTCAGTATGGAGAACATCAATGTCTGTGCTGTAACTGAAACCTGGTTCAAGGCTCCTGAGAGCACCCCGGCACTATTGGGTTTTACCTCATATCATGCGTTCCGGCCCCAAAACCCGGACCACACCACAAAAGGAGGGGGTGTATCCATATTCATAAAGGATACCCACACCTCCAGGTTGTTGGCAACGCACGAAGCTTCGGAAACCATCCAGGTGCAACTAACCATAGGCAAAACTGCTCTACAAATTGTAGCATGCTACAGGCCACCCTCTCAAGTTCAGGAACCCCACACAGCCTTCCTGAAGACACTGGAGGGTATAAATGTATCTCCAAACACCATCATATTGGGTGACTTCAACTACCCGAATATAGACTGGGAACATTACTCAAGCCCTAACTTTCTAGCCCAACGGTTCCTGGAGTTCATAAAGTCAAATGCCATGGAACAGCTAGTCACTGTTTCCATGAGAGGAGAAAATATACTAGATCTCATTATCACAAACATGGGGACAAAATGCTCCACACCGGAAGTATATCCCTCATTGGTGAGATCTGATCATAAACTAATCTCACTGGAAATCCACATCCCGACCCCACCCCAAACAAAAAAGACCACAGTGAAGAACTTCTCTAAAGCAAATGTAACACTACTCAAGACTGGTGTGGTATCCTTCAAGGCCCCTGAGCCAGTGGAAACCACAACCTAAGCTGCGGAAGCCTTTACAAATGCCTTCTATGAACACCTCCAGGACTGCATGGATCAGGCAATCCCAAATAAAACCAAGACTCTTTCCACAAAGGGCAAACGTCCAGTCTGGAGGACCCCAGCCATTAACAAACTTTATAATAAGAGGAGAAAGCTATTACATGATAGAACAAAATCCATAAAAGGGAAGTCACCCCTGATCATTATTAGTAAAAAAATATGAGCACTCATAAAATCAACTAAGGCCAATTTTGAGAGAAAAATTGCCATGGATTCAAAGGACAATCATAAGGCCTTTTTCAGCTATGTTAGGAACTTGGGTGGAAACTCCCAGATATGCTCAGAATTAGTCCAAAATGATACAAAAATCACTGAACCCACAGACATTGCCAACATACTGGCAGACAGGTTCAGTGCAAACTTCACCCCTCTCCCTAAAGGAGAGATAACTATCCCAGCGGAGTGTAGCCTCCCAGACATCTCAAATGCGCAGGTGAAAGCTGCTCTCTCTAAAGCTAAAAACACAGCATCAATGGGACCGGATGGTGTCCCCAGCTGTGTGCTACACGAGCTAAATAAGGAATTAAACCCGCACATAAGGCAGCTGTTTAATCTCAGCCTTACCATAGGATACGTGCCCAAGGAGTGGCGTACGGCAACTGTGGTCCCACTCCACAAAGGCGGTGCCACTACGGACCCTGGTAATTACCGCCCCATAAGCTTAACAAGTCTAGTCTGCAAAGCTATGGAGAGGATCATAATGGAGCTCATAAACAAAGATATAGGGGACTTGCAGACATTGGACCCAACCCAGTTTGGCTTCGCCAAGGGAAGATCATGCCTTTTGAACTTGGTCGACTTCTTCAAAACAGTCACCAGGGCCATTGATGAGGGAAAGGCAGTCCATAGAGCCTACCTTGACCTTGCAAAGGCTTTTGACACAATACCCCACTCGGGTATTGTAGAAAAACTTACCAGCTTAAATGTAAACCCATATGTCACAAGATGGGTTGCAAACTGGCTTAAGGACAGAACCCACAGGGTTAGAGTTGCTGGCGCTATGTCAGACTCCAAGCTGGTCACAAGTGGTGTCCCACAGGGCTCGGTCCTTGGCCCCCTATTGTTCGGCATCTACTTCTCAGAAGTACAGGTCAACATGGGAGGACTTTGGCTGACAAAATTTGCAGACGACTGCAAACTGGGCCATAGTGGAAAGTGCATCGGACACGGATATCCTTCAGAAGGGACTCACGGAAACAGATAGCTGGTGCCAGAGCCATGGCCTGAAGTTAAACACCAAAAAATGTATAGTCATACCCTTCGGGAAAAACAAGGTAACCCCAAGCTACCATATAGGTGGCAATCCACTAAGCACAGAAGAGGTTATCAGGGACCTGGGGACCCAGGTTGACAGTGGCCTTTCTTTTGACACTCACGTTGCTAAAGTGGTTAGAAAGACCTTCTACATTGCCCACCTGATCATGAAGGGATTCACATCCAGATCTAGTGAGGTCATTGTTCCCCTGTACTCTTCACTTATCAGACCAATGATCGAGTACAATGCTCCATTCGGGATGTATCTCACCCAACATCTGCAGCAATTGGAGAGACCCCAAAAGTTCCTCACCAAAAGGATAAAGGGACTCCAAAATCTGTCAAATGCTGCCAGATTGAAGAAACTCCAGCTCTATTCAGTCGCATACCGTCTGCTCAGAGGTGACATGTGCCTGACATACAAGGCCATGTCCAACCCGGAATTAATGGACATGCTCCACCTCAAAAAATCCAAATCCACCAAAACCACTAGAGCAAGCGACTTAAACCTTAGCACGGATATAAATAGGACGTGCTGGAGGGATAGATTTATCACTCAGAGACTTCCTATGCTGTGGAATAAAATCCCGGTCCATGTGAGGCAGAGCACCTCGCTGGCTCTGTTCAAGAGAAATCTTGACCTGTGGATGGGAGATCATAGGTTTACCCCAGGAATCATCTCTGTGTCACTGCTGGACAGAGGCACAACAAACTAATGGGCACAGTATTTTTTCATATAAGGGGTGGAGTAAGCCACAAAAAATTGGGCTAGGCTTATAAATGCCTTAGGGCAGATAACCTAGTATAAACCTATGAACCTATGAACCTATAGAACCACAATCGCTCCATCTCTCTTCACCTATTTGTTTCTAAGAAAAAGTTCTTTGAGGTGTGAAAAAATGGATGTCAGTGATGGATAGGATTTTGCCATTCTATTCCCTCCTCGTGAGTGTGTCTTCCTTGGCCCCAAAAAGGTTGGACCTATCAAAAGGGGCATTTAAAAAGGACATTTTGACATTCTCTGCAAAATAACAGAGACTCGTGCAGTCATGTCAGTGTATGGCAATTATAGTGGCTGCCACTCTAGCTATGCCATCTGCCACACTGGACACAAGCTAATAGATACATTCATAATGGATTGTAAGGTTGCCAACTGTGAACCCACCCATATAGTCATAATTAAGTGTAAGGTAACTGTAAGGTTGCCAACTACAAATACACCCTTATAATCATAATGGACTGTAAGGTTGACAACTGTGAATACACTGTTTTGCAGATTCTGCTGTTATGGTAATGGAGAAGGACATGGTTGAGCTCTTTGGTCAAGTCTCTCTAAAACCTCATCAAGGATAAAATATATTTTGACATGTATAAGGAATATGTGGATGAAGTTTAAGTTCACTTTCTCAATCTGTCCAGAACCTAAGACTCCTTGTTCATGGGATGGATATAAGAGCTCCAGAGCTGTTTTTTAATGGCTACTACTACCACAAAAACATCAACTGCAGGTCCCTTGCTCCTAACTCAGGGTGAAACCAAAATCTTGTCAGGCTGGTGGGTTATGGGCTTTACCACATCCAGCTCCTTCAATGCCTGCTCCAATACCAGGTCAATAAAGTCATCTTCCAGGGGGACCACCCAGGAAGTAGATGGACCAGATCCAAAGGCCTCAATGTTCACCGATTCCTCTTGGGAAGGAGCATCTGTGGACCAGCCCCACCATCATAGCAATTCCTGGATGTCTGCCAAGAAGACATCTTCAAGAGGGACCTTGGAGACCTTTCCTTTACACTGAAATTGATGTCATCAGTGAGAGAATCCTGAGTGGAATCCAAATACTTCCTTTTGCATGAATTCTTCCTGTGCTTTTTTATGGGAAGATGATCCAGGGAAGAGACAGAGGCCTAGGGAAACCTAATCTCATGAGCTCTGTCAAGGTGCACTGCAGCTGGCTGTCCTAATGGGACAGAAAGATGTAAAAGAGGAACCACAGATGCCAGAAGAATTGGAATGGATTCAATCAAGGGTGGGATACCACTTCTCTATACAAGGAGAGAGCCTTCTTAAATGCCTTGAAAGCAATGCTGAGACCAGTCCCAAAAGTGTAATCAAGGATCCAAAGATCTGAACAAGAGAACCTCATGAGACTCAGCTCAGCTATCTAATGACAAGATGCTAAGCAGAAGGGACATTCCAAAAGACTTAGAGCTGTTCCTGATCCCTGATTGCCAATACCAATCTCTTGGCTCTGGGACCCTCAGAGATCTGAAGCTGTCAGAATTAAGAGGGTTAGGGATTCTGGTAAAGAATATGACATCCAGTCTACCATCTCTAACAAAGGAACATCACTAAATACACTTAGATCTAATAACACTGGATCTGAAGGCCCAATTGAGGATGGAGGATTTAAGTGGAGAGTGCAAGGGCCTGATCCTGGTACTCTGGGATTGGGGGTGGGGGGTGGGAAGTCATTCATCTGAAGCTGAGTCCTCAAGAAGTTTTCTGCAGAGGTCATATTCCAGTTTGGGTATAAGTACATTTCTGGGTAATGAGCACTGTGCTGAAGGTGAAAGAAGGTGAGATATTCTACTGCATACTTTTAGCTACCACTTTGTCAGTATCTTGTATGAATGTAAGTGAGGGGTCAAATACTCTACCAATATATCTTTCTTCAGTAACTTTAATTAGTATTGGACATGTGTTTTTCATTTTTTTGGTAATGAGAAACAGCATAACATTGGATTTTACTGTATTAATCAGAAGTCTGTTTTGTTTTGTCCATTTGTGGAGTTTTGTAAAACTAAGTTGCAGTCTTTGTCATAGGTCAGAGTGAAACTGGCTGGACTCTAGTAGCAGTAAATCATCAGCATACTTTATCAGGTTTTTGTTGGGGATATCATAGGTGAGGTCAGTTATGTAGAGAGAAAATAGTAAGGGTCCCAGTACAGATCCCTTTGGAACTCTGATGTTAGAGGTGGCAGTTTCAGATAATTTATTGCTGAAGTGGACTTTGAATGTTCTATTTTGTAGATAACTTTAAAACCATGAGACTACATGAGTCCAAAATTAAAATGAGCTTTTTGTAAAGTATGGTTCACAATTTCAAAGGCGCCTGTGTAATGTCAATGAATACAGCTTTCATTAGAAGGGAGTTCTTCATGTTATTATAGATGGTGTCTCTAGTTGTATATAGTGCTGCCATTGTAATGGAATACATGCTGGGCATCACAAATAAGACCACATTTGCTTATGTGCTCAAATATTTTCTGTAAAGTATTTTCTCTAGTATGTTATCTGGGGATATGATGATGAATAAGGGAGTGTGAGGGGGTGAAGATTCCCCTCCACATGGGAGTGGACTGGGTTTGTCACAGGCAAAAATAATGTTTTTTCTTAATTGTTTATTTGGTTCAGACAGTATTTAAACAAGCTATGTTCATCCTGGCACAGATTTCTGCAGATGTAATTTGAACTTTCATAGCAGTACCAATGTAACTGCAGGAATACAAAATATATATTTAATAATGAATGTATCAGAAACAATGTTATTTGGGATCCTAGAAAAACAACACAAAGTGAGAAAGGAAAGGCATTGTGGACATTTCAATGATTCATACCTGGACTGTTTATTCATTTGGATACCTGGGGAAATGACTAGACTTTAACATTTAAAGATCACACAGAAGAACACAAGGTAAAAATCAATAGGCAGCATCCATGTTCTTGTGCATGAAAGCTACAGCAGCAACCACAATGAGAGTGTTGCTTTTCTAACCAGAATATGGATTATGGAACACCAGTAACAGATTACATCTCCAAAACACTTCTACCTACATTGCAAACAATACTAAAAAAAATCTGTGCTTTCATGGCAATTGCACCAAGCAAACAATATAACTGCCTCACAGCTGAAAAGCCAGCTATCTTTTATTAAGGAATCAGCTACTCAACTGTGGTAAACACTAATCCATAACCTTAAATGACTAATTCAGTGCCCCACACTGGAGAGTAGACTAAAGACCAGTGAGTCCACCCTAGGCAATACAATAGCTCAGCAGTAAAATCTCAGCCTAGAGTTCATTCCTAAGTTTTGGTTAGTCATCGAGTTCATCCCTGAGTTTTGGTTAGTCATCTGATGTATATATATATATATATATATATATATATATATATATATATATATATATATATATACACAGCAGAAATCCCCAGTATCAAACTTTACTAGTGCACATGAAACACAAGCACTTTCACAATAGTTTCATCAGGTGTAATAAAAAAGCACTTCTAAGACACACCTTCTTTATACAAAATCAACATGATCACATGACAAACGTAATTAAAAATTTAAAAGTAAAAGTATAAAAATATATAAAAAACTTAAAAAACATATTTCAACATACATATGTGATCTACAATCAATAAAACTATCTCCTTAAAGGTCTAGATTTCAAAATAGGCCTAAGTGGTACACTTTCATTCAGCCCACTGCCTGCATCTGCCTTCATTCTGACAATCCAATTTGTTTCCAGCTCCTCTGTTTTTTGCCTTACATCTCCTATTCTAATACTGTCATGAATCCTCCCAAAAACTAAAAACTTAAAACTATGTGTGGAATCTGTATTATTTACATGTTTAGCTAAAGCATTAATGAAATTACTTTTGTTTATATGATAAATGTGTTCCCTAATTCGATCATTAAAAGGCCTGTCAGTCTTGCTTATATAAAACTTACCACATTTTAAGCAGTATGCAAGATATACCACATGTTTGGTTAATCACATAGCAGAAAGGGTAAAGGTATACAACTTTCTTTGATCAAGATGGTAAAAAGTGCCTCCAGTGTCCAAAAACTGACAATAATTACTATTACCAGGTGTGGTACCTACACCCTCTCTATCACGTTGGCCATACCTAGGATAACACAACTTCATTTTCAAAGATTTACTGTTCCTAAACATGAACTTTGGTTCATAATCTACATATCTAGTGACTTCCTCATCCATAGTAAGGATATTCTAATGTTTCCTTGTTATTCCCATATATTTATCTACATTAGATGTATAACATAAAGGGACCTTCAACTTAGTACTGTGTGGGTTCTTATCTCTCCTTATGATCCCTGTATTAGCATTTCTTGCAGAAAAATATGATTCAGCTCTTGTACGTCTCTCCTTTACCACTGTTGTAACATTAGGTACAATTATATTTTCCTCATATCCTCTATCACGAAGATGGTCAATTGCTACATTAAACTGCTGTTCAAAATCAATTTCTCTTACATTCAACCTAGAGGCCCTATAAATTTGGTTCCGTACAACATTCTTAAAAATATGAGGAGGATGTGAGCTCTCCCTATGCAACAGATGGTTCACATAGCATTCCTTTCTATACAGTTTAGTTATAATTTCACCTGTCTCTTCTCTAATAACCTTTATATCTAAAAATTCAATTCCAGATGTTGAATGGTTATAGGTGAAACATAAATACTGTGTAGTATTATTCAGATATGCAAAAAATTCGAGAAACTGTTCATGTGTGCCCCGCATAAAATAAAAAGATCATCAACAAACCTTCTGTAAAACAACACAAATTCATTATTGGGACCTGAAGTACATGACTAAGTTCACATGCTACCATAACAGCATTGGCATAGCTATTGGCACAGGCCATGCCCATAGCCATGTTATTGCAATGCTTGTGATATTACTGGTCAAAAACAAAGACACTGCTCCAATACTATTTCCAATAGTCTAACTATCAAATCTATTTTCTGTTGATCATAGTTAGAATACATTCGCAAAAAATATTTTACACTCAAAAGCCCTTCATGGTTTGGAATCACCGTAAATAAGGAGAGAACATCTAAGGTTACAAATGTGCACCTTGGATTGTTACTATTAATGTAATTATACAAATCTCCAAGAAAATGTTCTGTATTCCTAAGAATGTGTGCTAAATTATCCAAAACTGGTCGTAAATGCTTCTCAACAAAAATGGAGACAGTCTCAGTACTCCAATTTCTGCCCGAGACTATTGGTCTTAATGGTGGATCTAGTCTATTTTTATGGAGCTTTGGCAAGCCCTGTATTAAGGGTACAGTAGGTTTAGTAACTAAAAAATAGGAGAGTAAATCATCATCAATTAATGCCACTTCATGTAAACATTTCAAAAAATTTTGTATATCAAACATGATTGTTGTCAACTGTACAAGTGCAATTTTCATATAAAAGGAGGCATCTGCTAACATATCATTCATCTTCATAAAATACCAGACTTTATCAAGGACCACTATGGGTCCAACTTAATCAGCCGATCTGGCAACAATATTGGTATTCAATTCCAGACCTCTTAATGCAGACCTTTCATCTCTAGTTAAATTTCCTTTTTTAAAATTACCATGCTTCTCATTAACATTATAATTAAAATCATACACATTCTGCACAGACAATTTTTCAAAAGCAGTTACTAATGAATTCATTTTTGGTACAAAAGTGCTTGGTTTCTTAAACACAGGCTCTCTGGAAATCTGAGAGTCAGCATTAGTCTCATTACAATCTTTATACATCAATTTTAACATTAAATTCCTAGTAAATTTCTTAATATCTAAGACCACTTCAGTATAGTTTGAAACACCAGAGGGTATAAGAAATAGTCCTTTACTTAAGACACTCAACTCTGTCTCCGTCGATACAGTACTTGAAAGATTACAAACTAAGTTTTCTTTACATTCGAAAATGCTTTCTTAATAGTGTTCTGTTGAAATACAGTACCTTCCCATTTGCGTTTCGCAATATTCCTGCTCTGACTGCGTCCACACTCCTTCTGGTTCCAAGGCGTCTGTTCTTTTATCAGCAATGGAAAGTTCAGTTGATATTCTCTCAAAGGGACCTCTGAATCATTTACATGGGTAGTTGAATTCTGCCTTATCTTATTAGAATCTGAATGCACTAAGGTAGTTGTAACAATAACTTTTCATCATGCACCTAACTCCTTGCTTGCAAAGTTTGAACTCTGCGTGATTACATCATTAGGTGCTGATGAAACAATGTGCCCACTTGTACTATTACTGTGGTTCAATCGGTCATTGTTAACTGATTTCCCATGGAATCGCTTGTCTCCGCTTGCGCAGAAGGCTCCCTGGTATGATTAACAGCTGTGGAATTGTCCAATCTCGGCCAAGTAAAGATGTTGCCCAGTTGAAAATCTTTGCGGTCTCTACAAATTTTGGAGACCTTACCCTTCAATACTTTGCTCTTGTACACCTTTAAGGAATTAAACACATTCAACAAATAGGGTTCAAGTACAGTATCTGGATAACTTTTAAGTAACGCTTCATATTTGATATTTACAGCATGTATTAATTTATCCCTCTCCCTTTGTGCAGCAGCTATCAATATTCTAAGGTAGCTGAAGCTAGTCTGCATATTGACTTTCTGCCATTCCATCAACAGTACATCATCACTGTAAGTGTAAGAGGGCATTTTGAGAACTTGTAAGCCCCTAGGTATTATTTTCTCTGCCAAACAGGCTTCTAGATGAAAGCATTAGTACTGACTGCGTTTCATCTTATATAAATCTTTTTCAAGAGCAAACAACTGTGTTTTTAAAGTTCAAAGAGAACCAAGGCAAAAACTGCACCATGGCTTTCTATAGAGTCTAAACTCAAAATTACCCTTAGAAACAAAGCATGGGCTTTATGGCATTCTTCTAAAGACCCTCAAGATCACATTAAATACAGGCAATCCAGGAACAAAACCAAAAAATCAATTTTACAAGACAAAAAACAATACTATTTTAATTTAAAAACAGTAAATCAAAATAACCCTCAGAAGTTTTGGGCAGGTTTAAATAATCTACTACATCCTGGACAAACTTCAACCCTGCTGCTACTATTGATAAAACCCCTGAAGATGTTTCTGATAGTTTTAACCAATTCTTTACTGAGACAATTCAAGCCCTAGCTAGCCAACTACCTCCTAGCTCCCCTGGTCCTAAAAGTAGCACCCCTAGAAACCTACTTGCGTTCAGCTTCCAACCAGTCGCCACTTCACTTATCCGTACCTTGATCAAAAAATTAAAACCCACTACACTTTCTGCTGATCAATTCCCTGCCGAGTAACTACAAAAATCAGCTGATGCTATTGCTTACCCCGTCTCAATACTAATCAATCGAACCATAGTAGAAGCTAAAATTCCCACCATCTGGAAAATATCCTATGTAATCCCACTTCACAAAGGAGGCAGCTCTACTGAATTCTCCAATTATAGGCCAATAGCTATACTCTCTCCACTTGCAAAGATTATGGAAAAATGTATTCATAGACAACTCATGCACCACCTAATCTAAAATCGCCTTATGGCAGACACTCAGCATGGCTTCTGTCCTCATCACAGCACTACTTCAGCCCTCCTAGCCTTTACTAACACCATAAACCATAATCGCAACAATAATTATATAGCCTCAGCCCTCTTTTTGGATCTTTCCAAGGCATTTGATATGGTTGATCACCAACTTTTAATCCATACCCTGCAAACATTCTGTCTAGATACTGGAGCCCTCCAATGGTTTCAATCCTACCTGAATGGTCGACAGCAGGCTGTTCTCTGGCAGAACAAACTCTCTAACCTTCTACCTAACACCCTTGGAGTACTAGGGCCCTTGCTGTTCTCCATCTTCATTAACGACCTTTATACTGTCATCCCAAAAGTCAGCTGTATCCAATATGCTGATGACTCTTCTCTGATTTGCTCAGCCACATCTCCAGTAGAGTTATGGTCAGCTACCCAGACCACCTTTAATACAATAGAAAACTGGCTTTCTGAACATCGTCTGATCCTAAATCCCAAAAAAACTAAAATGCTGTTATTTTCACCAACACGTAGGTCTATCGCTTTCACCTTTACCATAAAATCAAATGATGGCACAATAATCTCCCCTGACCCATCTACAAAACTATTAGGTGTCATCATAGACAATAATCTCAAATTTGACCTACATGTTAAGCAAACTACCAAAACCATCAATAAAAAACTAGGGTCACTTTACAGAATAAAAGCCTTCCTAACCCCTCCAGCTAAAATTGCCATAGCTCGCTCTCACCTTCTTTCAACCCTTCTGTATGCATCCCCACTACTCTTGAATTTGAACAAGACTGTCCTTAACAAACTCTCAATTTGCTACAACCACATTGCCAGGTTTGCCACTGGGCTGCCTTTTAGGACACATCATTGCATCAATCTAAATCAGCTTGGTTGGCTTGAACTACCTAGCCTAATCCAGTATAACCAACTGATTATGGCCTATAAAATCCTCTATAATCCAGACAATACTCCTGCACTTAAAAATATTATCACCCCCTATAACAATCCTAGACCGCTTCGATCCTCTAACAAACTACTAATTCAGACTAGTAAAATTAATAACACAGCTGGTGATTCTCTCTTTGCAAACTCTGTAAGTAGATCCTGGAACTCTCTTCCAGCTGATATTACCTTACTTTCCACCTTAGGTCAATTTAAAACTAGACGCAAACAACATTTGTCACTTAACTGGCTATGTCAATGTATCAAGCCTGGCTAACTCGAATGTGTAAAAATCTGTTAACCAGTTTACTGTGTAATTTAATTTAATCCTGACTCGTGCTCAGGACGAACTGTAACCTGTGGAACTTGTTTAACTTGCTTACTTATGTAATCTCTGTAAATAGTCTGTTTGTAATATGTAATGCTGGTATTATGTAATGCTGTATCTGCTTACCCTTGGAGCTTTTCTCCCCGGGCCTCCGCTGAAAATGGACATGTATCCAGGCGGACTATCCCGGTCAACAAATGTAAAATAAATAAAATAAAATAAAATAATGTCCACAGTTTCTTTAGACTCATTCATTTCTGACATAGTACAATCAATCAAGGGATTAATTTTTGATTTAAAATCTTGTATAAAACTACTAAGCCTTTTACCAGTAACATCAGGAGCATCAAAATAACTGTTCAAATCTACTATAGCATCCACATCTTCTACATTGGCCGTCATCATGAGTTGGGTGGTAAACAAAATAGAACCACAAAAAGATAAAAGTAGAAAAGTTACCACCAACAGCTCACAAGTTGTGTCCATAAAAATAAAGCAGATAAATATGAAAACCAAAAAGGATACAGCCACAACAGCTACGCCAATGCTGTTATGGTAACATGGGAACTTAGTCATGTACTTCAGGGTCCCTATAATGAATTTGTGTTGTTTTACAGAAGGTTTGTTGATGATCTTTATATTTCATGGGGGGGGGGGTGCACACATGAACAGTTTCTAGAATTTTTTGCATATCTGAATAATACTACACAGTATTAATGTTTCACCTATAATCATTCAACATCTGGAATGGATTTTTTTAGATGTAAAGGTTATTAGAGAAGAGACAGGTGAAATTATAACTAAACTGTATAGAAAGGAATGCTATGTGAACCATCTGTTGCATAGAGAGAGCTCACATCCTCCTCATATTTTTAAGAATGTTGTATGGAACCAAATTTATAGGGCCTCTAGGTTGAACGTAAGAGAAATTGATTTTGAACAGCAGGTTAATGTAGCAATTGACCATCTTCGTGATAGAGGTTATGAGGAAAATATTATTGTACCTAATGTTACAACAGTGGTAAAGGAGTGACATACAAGAGCTGAACCATATTTTTCTGCAAGAAATGCTAATACAGGGATCATAAGGAGAAATAAGAACCCACACAGTACTAAGTTGAAGGTCCCTTTATGTTTTACATCTAATGTAGATAAATATATGGGAATAATAAGAAAACATTGGAACATCCTTACTATGGATGAGGAAGTCACTAGATATGTAAATTCTGAACCAAAGTTCATGTTTAGGAACAGTAAATCTTTGAAAATGAAGTTGCGTTATCCGAGGTATGGCGAATGTGATAGAGAGGGTGCAGGTACCACACTCTGTGGTTATTGTAATTATTGTCAGTTTTTGGACAGTGGAGGCACTTTTTACCATCCTGATCAAAGAAAGTTGTATACCTTTACCCTTTCTGCCATGTGTTTAACCAAACATGTGGTATATCTTGCATACTACTTAAAATGTGGTAAGTTTTATATAGGCAAGAATGACAGGCCTTTTAAAGATCTAATTAGGGAACACATCATATAAAGAAAAGTAATTGCATTAATGCTTTAGCTAAACATGTAAATAATACAGATCCCACACATAGTTTTAAGTTTTTAGTTATTGGGAGGATTCATGACAGTATTATAATAGGAGATGTAAGGCAAAAAACAGAGGAGCTAGAAACAAATTGGATTGTCAGAATGAGGGCAGATGCAGGCAGTAAGCTGAATAAAAGTGTACCACTTAGGCCTATTTTGAAATCTAGAACTTTAGGAGATAGTTTTATTGATTAAATTTATGTAATAGTAAAATAGTTTTATAAATGTTTGTGTGTTTGTAGGTCACATATGTATGTTGAAATATGCTTTTTAAGTTTTTTATATATTTTTTATACTTTTACTTTAAAATTTTTAATTTAAAAAAGTAAAAAGTATAAAAAATATATAAAATTAATTGGTACTGCGGTGGTGTTACTGCGGTAGTGTTGTCGCCTCATAGCAAGACGCTGTCCCGTTCGATTCTCAGCTAGAGCGTCTTCTGTGGGGAGGCATACGTGAATGGGGTGTGCCTTTGTTGAAGGTTGTGCATCAGGGCTGGTAACCGGTACATAAAAATCTACTACCAATCATTAGCAGACCGGAGTTCCGCTGTGGCGACCCCTAACCGGGAAAAGCCAAAAGACACAAACAAACAAACTTTAAAATTTTTAATTGCGTATGTCATGTGATCATATTGGTTTTGTATAAAGAAAGTGTGTCTTAGAAGTGCTTTTTTATTACTCCTGATGAAGCTATTGTGAAAGCGCTTGTGTTTCGTGAGCACTAGTAAAGTTTGATACTGGAGATTTCTGCTGTCGTGGCTGTGTCCATTTTTGTTTTCATATTTATCTGCTTTATTTTTACGGACACAACTTGTGAGCTGTTGAAGGTAAGTTTTCTACTTTTATATATGTATCTATGTTTTATATAGATATATATATATATATATATATATATATATATATATATATAGATATATAGATATATATATAGATATATATAGATATATGTGTGTGTGTGTGTGTGTGTATATGAGCTACTATCACAATCTTGATGGCCTCATTCTTGAAACTCATAATCCCAAGACCATAATATTGAGAGACCAAAATGCAGAAGAACACAATGTCTAAATATCTTAAATACTAAAAATTCCTACTAATGTAATTTCAGGAAAGAGTGCATGTTATGTCAGGGTTTGGACATAGGAAAGGGTGCTAATATGGGTCATGCAAGGGAGCAAGTCCAGGAGTTTGATATTGTGGAAATCTTGGTGATATTGAGTCTTAGATCAATTTTGTTGACATTTTCAGTTTTGATTAAATGAGTCTTAGATGAAATGTCACATGCTTATTTACACACACACACACACACACACACACACACACATGCATGTGTGTGTATATGTGTATATATATATATATATATATATATATATATATATATATATACATATATAAAATCTATTGTATAATATTAAATTATTTAAAACTCAACTGAAACATTTTCTAACCAATCACTGGCTTTGCTCTTGCAATAACCCTAGCTGATCACGTACCTCCTACCTTCTCCTGCATCCTTTGCACTGTCTCCCAACTCTATTTCTCCATTTTATTTTTCATCTCTACCTAAGAAATTGACTCTCTCAACTTCAAACTAAAATTTTCTAGTAACTCTATCTTTTGCTTTTAAACTACTTAATTATTTCTGTCTCACATTTTATATACCTGTACTGAAGAAATTTGATAGTCTCTGTTTTCACCTTTTGAACTTACTGAAAAGATAGCCTAAATGCCTGTTTTAGTTGTGTCTTAAATTCCCTATGTAATTATGAATGCCTGTTTTAGTTTAATCTCAAATTATCTATGTACTTTGACCTGTACTGTAGAAATTTGATAGTCTCTGTATTCACCTTTTTGAACTTACTGAAAGGAAAGCCTATATGCCTGTTTTACTTGTGTCTTAATTCCCTATGTAATTTTAAATGCCTGTTTTAGTTGTGTCTTAAATTACCTATGTACTTTGAATGTATTTTTGTTATTATGCATTAGATAGTGGAGCTTTTCTCCTCGGGCCTCCACTGAAAATGGACATGTATCCAGTTGGACTAGCCCGGTTAACAAATGTAAAATAAATAAATAAATTAAAAAAATTACACTATATATTATGTCTCCCTTTGACCCTTTTGGCTTAGGTCTAAAAAGTGCCAGTGGACCAGTTCACCAGTTAACAAATGATGCATTTATAAAGGTTACATAAAAAGTGAAGTCCAGTCAGAGTAAAGGAGTTGGATAATTACAACTAAGTTGTAAAATGGATAGGGCACATTCTCTGTCCTAGTTCTTAAGCCAGATTGTTAGTGCGGCATCATATACAACATTGTAACCTCCCCTGCTACAAATTAAAAATTGGTCTCTATCAGCATCTAAAGCAGAGGGAAGCATTTAACACCCCCCAAGCAAAACATACTTACATGGGTAATATGCATTTGATTAGTAAATGGAGACTGCATTCAAAATTCAGATATAAACATAAATACAAAAATTGTGAATCAAACTAGACAAATGCTATGATGCTTATTAGATATTAATTTGTTTGGAGGTTGTTATTCATAGTATTCTAATCTCCTTTATAAAAGTATTACTTTTGTAAATAAATAACATTAAAAGATGTACTGAAGCAACTCATTTAACAAATCACTGAACTATTATGCTAACTACAGATCTGATCTTAGCCAAAAGGCCGAGAAGTGATTTTTATCATCATTTTTTTCACTTTTTTTTCAATGTACAACCTGTTGACATAATTCTGTAAAATGTATCATTGCATGCACATACATAAAGTTTCTAATATAACCTGTACATGTTACTGGACTACTATTAAATGTGTAAGTGTCAAAACCTAAATCTAGTTGTGGTGTCTGTACTCATATTCAAACGTCAATACTTATTGATTCGAGACTGGACTCTACCATAGTAACTTCATTTCAGTTCTGCCTTTTAAATTAAAATAAAAAGAAAACTTAGCACACTTCTTATAATAATCAGTAAAGTATAGAAAAGTATGTTGCTAACTGCTTTCTTTATATATATGCTCATATCATGGCTGAAAAGGGTCCCTATCAATCAACCTACTGACCTAGTCAACAAACAAACAAGCAGACAAACAAGTAATCCTAGGACATACACAGGTGAAAAATGCAGCAACCTAATATCTCTTCATAAAGAAGGATGTAGACTTAAGGAATAATGTATTATGGTACATCAGCCTGAAGTTTAGATACAACACAGCTCTTTTTCACAAGCTCACATAATGCTAAGCAAGTGTCTTTAGCAAATCTTTGTGTTAAAATAAGGAGAACCTTGGAACAAAGTCTGCAGAACTAAATGTGATGAAGATTTTTAGAGCATCACTTATCTTAATGTGGATGATTTGTACTGTTTGGGATCTGAAACTCTAACTAGCTCCAGTATGTGTTGCTCTGAAAATTTATGTAGCTGTTGGAATTTCATTTCACAGAGAAGCAGTGTTCACATTCTGCCATGCTGAGCTAAATTAGACCATCAGTTCATATTCTCATCTTCATTCTTATACACAGCATGTTGTCTGCAAGTATACAGACTTAAAGCTTGCCTGGTAGTCCACCTGAAATGAAATCAGACCCTCTGGACTGGTTTGTCCTACTAGGTCCTGAGCCTTTGCTCTTCGAAGGGGATTTTTCCCTGCTGCAGATGTTGGATCACTAGATGTTGGACTCTTCTTAAAGGGACCATGATCAGCTATTTGATTGGTACTGTAAGCTCGCCTCCTTGGTGATTTTGTATTAGTTCCTACAACAAAAAAAGGTAAACAGAGGTAAGCATAAATGAGATTTAATTACAAATGCAGCGGCACTTATTTTTTAAATATATAATGTTAATCAAAATTACTATTTGTTTCTTAAGTTCTGGTTATGTCAGTCAAATGAAATGACTAAGTTTCAACACTGACAAATAATTAACTTTTCACTTAGCTATGAACAGTTTGTGCCTTAAATCCAACACACCGCCCATAAATACAATATTAACCTACATTATTAAAATGATGAATATATCTTTCGAATATATTGTCTGTTATTACATAACATTTAAGATTATTCATCATTCAGATGATTGCACTATAAGCCATTATATCTGTCTTGTATGGTGATGAAACAGATGAACACTTGTCATGACTTTGTAATAATTAACTGCAAATATGGATATGCTTGGCATTTTGTGAGGTGTTGGTACAATTACATGTATATTATGAGAATCATAGCTACAGTGTTCATTATATGAATGAGATGTATTCTGGAAATGTACATAACTCTTCAGGTAGAATTATCGGTCTGATGTTACCTAGCATGCAGAACTGCAATCCTCAGACTGTGGCCTTTAACAGATCAGCTCAGCCATAAAGCAAAAATCTTAGAGAGCTCCTTTCAGTTCTTCTGTGCCACTTGGACTGTCATTCACTAAGCCTCACACTGTCATCATGTCACTTAGACTTACTTAGACTTGGCACTCCTAGTAAAAATCTTCTGTTCAAAGTCATTCTTCAAAACTGAAAGCACAGTTTTTGATTTGGTTTAGGATGAATGATTTCCCATAGGAATGTCACAAAGTGCTTTGATTCTAACATCCTCCCTAAAAGTATTCAGCTGTACTTTATTTTTTTGTCTAGATGAAAAAACATCATTTTATATCTTGTGCACTCAGTGATTCAGTTAATAGAAAGACTTCAGCAAAATGGGCTAAAATAATTACATTTACTGAGCACAAAAATCTGCAAGATATTTCTTCTGCTACTTCTTTCCAGTTTATTTCCATGTCTAAATGTATAGAAAATAAAACAACCAAATGTCCAGGCAGCATATGGTAGTAGAGGAACTTTAATAGGTTAAGTGCTTTTGTCTATTTTTATGTTTCAGACTTCTTCAGAAGCATTTTAAAAACATGTTTAAACTATGAAAAAAGCTAAAAAGTCAGCTATTTCAATTACCAGCAAACTGAAGTGTAGAGCCATTAAGTTATAATAGTTATTATTTAATCAATTGTAATTTTAAACAGTTTTTAGTGTTTTTTTTATGTTACATAAACACTAGTTATACTTGTTAGTATGTAAATGTCAAGGCTTTATTGGTTTAATTATTTCATTGGTTTATTTTTGGCTACTGTGATTTTGATTGGTTTGTTTTTGGGGTGTGTATTCAAAGTCTTTTTAAATGTTTTTTGTAATTTAAACACATTTTCAAACCATTCTGAAGAAGTCTAAAGCATGAACATAGATGAAAGTGCTTAACCTGTTAAGGTTTGTCTACTACTGTATGCTGCCTGGATGTTTTTCATTTACCTCATGAGTTGTGGTAAATATGTAGAAAAGCATACAATAAAATATCACAAAAAATGTAGGGATCCTTAAAAATGAAAATTTAAGTCTTTTAAATCTGTAAAGAAACTTAAGTCTGTTGAGGAGCAAGCAACAGGCAATCTTAATGTTTCAGTGGAAGTCAACCCCCCCAGGTTAATCCACCCACTCCCTGGGAAGACACTGATATGAGTTTTCCTACTTTCTTCACTACTCGCATTACTTAATAGGAGTTTAATGACAGGAAGTGAGTTTAGCTTTGACAATTTTAAATGAAAATGAAAGAAAAAGCAACAACAACAACATTTATATGTTTAAAGACTAATGATCAGGACCAAGTGATGAAAATAATATGCCCTTCACAGGACATTATTGACAAGCTGTCCATGCTGGCTACTAGAATACCTAAGTATGTGACTCTAGAAGCTGACACTATTATTCAAGCTCCATATCTGACTTCCTTAGCAACTGTTTTGTTGAAGATGCCTGGATAATGGATGTTGGTGGGTACAGGTTCAGAAGTGAGCCAACATTTTCTTTTAGGGAATGGATGCTTGTCATATAAACCATAATGGAGACAATGAAAACTATTTTATTATGTATAGTACCTCAGCAACATGCCTTTCAAGGCTTAAAAAACACACCAAGAAATACAGAACTCTTCAAATTTCAGACTTCAAAACCTTATCTGTTAAATAATGAATTAAATTGGAGGGTTTTATATGATATTTAATATTTCCTGTTGTTTATGTGTTCCTAAATTATGTACTCCTCTGAAAATCTGAAGCTAGAGTAATGATGACCATGACATTGTGCAACTTGACCAGATATCCTCTGCAATAGGTACATTAGGGACAATGAAGATGAAGGTTTTTAAGTTATAGACTATGATAATGATGAAGGTTTTGTTACCATGAACTCTGAAGATGATGAATGCTTTCATGTCTGGGATATAATACCAAGAGTTCTTTAACTTCTGCCTCCTCTCTGAAAAGCATGTATTTTGATGACATAATTAATATTATGAAGTAACATTTAGCAGTCAGCTGTATATCAGTTTCCCTGAACAAAAGCAAGTAAATCTAATAACACAAATCAATGCCACATATTAAAACAATTTACTTCTGTATGGTACAGAAACCTGGGCAGTGAAGGCAGAGCAGTGTGAGGAAAGTGGATGGATATGAAGTGTCTGAGATGAGTGGTAGGAAGCACACACATTTATTTTCTTTGTGTTTCATAGTAAATATGTTAGTTTCATTATATATAAATATACTTTTCTACAAGTGCGTGCACACACACACACACACACACACACACACACATATATATATATATATATATATATATATATATATGATTAGCTAAAATGATCTAAAACAGCATAAGACTGACCAAACAAATATCAACAGAAAGACAGTTAAATGGACAGAGTTAAACTGAAAAACATCTAATCACAAAAGACTGACAACTTTGAAGTTATACTAGGGAAGGTTTTATGCATTTTCCCCACTGATGTGTAACCTCTGCATTTCTATATATAATTATCAGGGGGTGTGGGGTGCAGGGGTTGATTTTGAACGTGGTTGTATATTGTCAGTCAAGCCAAACAGTAAAGAAAATAACCTTAACAGGTGAAAACAGAAGCCCTCTAGTATATACCGTTATACAAAGAAATGGCCCCCATTAACAAAACTAATACAGTGTTGCACTATACCACACTGGGCACTACCTGGACATCTTCAGACTAAAATCGTTTTATAGAAAAGAATAGAAAGAGTAGAACAGAATTACTATTTACATCCTATATCCACAATTAATAAGTGTTACAGTATTTGTCTAGAAACAGCAAGTTTGTATCCTCCCTTAATTGTGTTTCATCATGGAAGGAATATGTTTGATGCAACTAAGATTTCCCAATTAATTATTATGTTTATTGAAAAAGATCAAACAATCCATCACAATCCATTTAGCATAAAGATGTATGATTACACAACAACCTGTAGCTTTTTGACCATTTCTTTAAAATATCAGCAACACTCTTTTTTCCATTTTCTACACAGGGTCAGGGTGCTGAGTCAACTGTTGCCACCTCTACAAGATCTGGGTGTTGCATCAACTGTTCCCACCTCTCTTGACTCAGTGTCACTCTCTCATACTTCTTTTGTCAGTTATACCTGACTGTTGCAAGCCTTTGTTCACAGAATCTATCCACCCCTTTGCTGGATGTCCTCATTTCTTCTTTACTTCTTCATGTCTCTCCCAAATCTTCTTCAACAAATCATATTTTGTTTTTTTACACCTGCACCTGAATCACCCTAAACTGTTCTCTATGACTTTGCAAGTGGAGCTACTTTCACTTCTGCTCTGATGTCATCATTTTTTTCACAAGTCCCACTGTGTATCCTACCAACCATCTCAAGTACTTCACCTCCATCATGTCTAGCTTCCTCACACTGCCCTGCCTTCACTGTTAAAGTCTCTGTACCATACAGAAGTACTGGTTGAGCTACTGTTTTGTATACCTTAATTTTCACTTTCTTTGGTATTCCTCTGTCACATACTACTCCTGACACTCTGTGGAAGTTGGTTGTAGCCCCCCTAATTCTAGCTTGGTTGTAGCCCCTCTAATTCTAGCTTTTTTCCTTTCTATCTCAATTTTCAGCTTCTTCTGATTTCCACCATTTGCTGCCATGGCAACTGTCTTGTCTGTACTTAGTTTCATTCCATGTGCCTTCAGTTTTGCATTCAGTTCCCCTATCATTTGCTGAAGTTCCTGATCAGATTCTGCTTGTAATGTCATGTTGCATACAGCAGCTTTGTTGCTCTGTCCCTTTCATCTTGTTTGCTAATATAGTTCATAACCACTGTGAACAGCAGCAGGCTTACACTTGAATCCTGATTCATACTCAGTCCCATTGGGAACCCCTCTGTGAGTCCAAACACTATTCTTACTTGTGTCTTGGGGTCCTTATATATACCCTGCACTAATTCCACCCATGTTTCTGAGACTTTGATCCATGACAGGAATGCATTATTCAGCTTCCTTGAGACCTTATCATGTGTTTTCTCCAAGTTTAGGAACATCCAGTTTCTTTTGAAAGTTTGGACTTTCCTACTGACAGACCACAAAAGGTATATGTAGGAAACAATACCTCGATGAGCATCACAGTGAACACTGCAGTACCACAAGGATGTGTTCTGAGTCCCCTGATGTTCGCTATGCTTACACATGACTGCATCGCTAGGTACAACACAAACCACATTATTAAGTTTGCAGATGATACTACAGTGGTGGGTCTCATCAGCAATGGTGATGAAAAAGCCTACAGAGAGGAGGTGAATCAACTGATTGTCTGACATGACAACAACAACGTGGCTCTCAATGTGAATAAAACAAAGGAGATAATAATAGACTTCAGGAAGAGATGCAAGGCTTAGTCTCCACTCACAATCAAAGGAGAAACAGTAGAAAGGGTGAAGAGCACCAAGTTCCTAGGGGTGCATATTGCTGAAGACTTGTCTTGGTCAATAAACATTAATCACATTGTCAAGAGGGTGCAACAGTGTCAACACTGTCTAAGAAGGTTGAGGAGAGCAAAATTACCACCTTCAGTTCTCACAACCTTCTACAGGGGTACCATCAAAAGCCTCCTGACTAGTAATCTCTCGATGTAGTATGGATACAGCACTGTTTCAGATCACAAATCTGTCCAGAGGGTGGTGAAAGTGGTGGAGAGAATTATCAAGCCCACACTCCCATCTATCCAAGACTTGCAGCCATGAAAATAGTCAAAGACTGCACTCAGCCTGCCCATGATCTGTTCTCATGTTTGTCTTCAGGCAGGAGATATCGTAGCTTATGTTGCAAAACCACCGGATTTAATAGAAGCTTTTTTTCTACAAGCCATCAGACTTCTGAACTCCAATAATAACATACACTATGCTAGTCATGTCTGGAGTTACAATGCTGGAGTAACTCACAGACATATGCAATAACTCTATGAAAGTACAATCGTATACCTTATGTGCAATATTAACACTGCCAAGTTAACATTCTGTGCAATATGCCAAGTTAGCATTCTGTGCAATTTGAAATCTGTCTGATTTTGATCTGTGCAATATATTATCTGTGCAATATTTTGGGTACTGATGGAGACATGTAAGTGGAATAGTCTTGATGCATGCCATTGTACTTGTTACTGCACTGCATAAATGTCTGACTGCTGTTATTATTGGATTAGCTTTGGTGCATGTGTTATTGTTGTAGTACTATCAGTACATGTTGCATGCATATTGAGTTCAAAGTAATGCAATTTCGTTCAGTTGCACTGTTGTGCGGTCTGAATGACAATAAAGTTCACTTTGACTTTGATCCATTTGGACTATTTCATCATCTCCAACTTATCCTTTATGATCCATCTTACTGAAAACATCAGGTTGGTTGTGCTGCATCAAGATATGTATCCAAAGTGCTCATCTCCAGTCTTATTTCCTACTATTCTATACATCCATGTATCAACACCCTCTCCAGCACTGCCTTGCAGTGTGATAGGAGTTTGATATCCATGTACTGCCCACACCTACGGATGCTTTCCTTGTTTTAGTACACCGGTACTAGAATACTTATTTTCCAGTTATCTTAGCTATGCCTTTCTCTCCATACTGCCACGAGTACTCTCAGGGCCCTTTTCTTGACATCTTGATCATAAATACTGTGACCTAATCTGAGCCTGCTGTTTTCCCTGACTTCATTTTCCTTAATGATCTTCTTACTTCTTCTATGATGAGCTCCTCCTCTTCTCTCATTGCAGGCTGTCTATGGAGCAGTATATCTTCTGTGGGGTATTCTTCATTCAGAAGCTGCTGGAAGTACTCCTTCCATCTCACTTTAATGTTCTATGGACTGATGACAAGGTTGTTGCTGGCATCCCTTATGAAGGGTGTCTGATAGGTTCGTAGGTTGGTACTAGGCTATCAGCCCCAGGGCCTATACAAGCCTAGCCATAACAATTCTCTGGCTATTTCTTCCCACACTATTTACTTCCCTGGACCCCTGTCTAGTCTGACTGACATGATCCCTAGGGTGAATTTCCTTTCTCCCATCCAATTTTCAAGGTTCCTTTTGAAGAGGACCAAAGAGGCGCTCTGCTTGACATCTATGGGGGCAGTCTATTCCAGAGTCTGGGGAGTCTCTGGGTCAGGAACCTATCCTTCCAGCATGTTTTGTTTATTGTGATGACAAGGTTTAGATCCCTGGAGCGTGTGGCTCTGAGGGACTGGGATTTCTTTAAGTGTAGTATGTCCAACAGCTCTGGGTTTGACATGGCCTTGTATGTTAAGCAGAGATCGCTTCTGAGTAGATGATATGCAACAGAGTATAGCTGGAGTTTTTTAAGGTGGTCAGCGTAGGGCATCTGCTTTAGGCCTGTGATTCTTTTAGTGAAGTATTTCTGCAGTCTTTCCAGTTGTTGCAGATGTCTTGAGAGGTACATACCAAATGGGGCATTGTATTCTATAATGGGTCTAATGAGGGATGAGTACAGTGGGACAATGACCTCCTTTTTCCTGGATGAAAAGCCCTTAGTGATGAGGTGTGCCACATAGAAGGATTTCCTGTCTGTTGTGGCAATGTGGTTATCAAAGGTGAGGCCACTGCCCACCTGTGTCCCTAAGTCTCTTATCACACTTTCGTTGTTTAGTGTACTGCCACCTATGTGGTAATTCATGAGTACATGTTTTTTCCCAAAGGGGATAACTATACACTTCTTGGCATTGAGCGTGAGACCATGGCTCTGGCACCAAGCATCTGTTTCTATAAGGCTCTTTTGTAGAGTATCCACATCAATTGGGGATTCAATACTGGCTCTCAGTTTGCAGTCATCTGAAAACTTTGTTAGCCAGAGTCCTTTAGTGTTGGCCTGTATTTCAGAGAAGTAGATGCCAAACAAGAGCGGTCCCAGGACTATACCCTGAGGTACACCACTTGTCACTTGTCTGGAGCTGGATTTGAAGTTGGCTACTTTTACAGTTTGGATTCTGTCAGTAAGCCAGTTGGCAACCCATTGAGTGATGTAGGGATTAATGTCCAGCTTAGTAAGTCTATCTATGATTCCAGAGTGGGGATGGTGTCAAAGGGCTTGGCAAGGTCCAGATAGGCTGTGTGGCTGCCTTACCCTCGTCCACGGCTCTGGAGACTGATTTGAAGAAGTCACTCAGGCTCAGGAGACAAGATCGGCTATTCATGAACCCAAACTGGGTGGGTTCCAGTGTTTGAAGGTTGCCAATGTCTTTGTTTATAAGTTCCATGATAATACGTTCCATGGCCTTGCAGATCGGGCTCATCAGACTGATGGGGCGGTAGTTTCTGAGATCCAAGATGGATCCCCCCTTGTAGAGTGGGATAACTGTAGCTGTGCGCCACTCAGTGGGCATGAAGCCTAAGGTGAGGCTATGATTAAACATGACTATCGTCTTTATTGTTCTGTCTTTGTCTTTCAACCTGATAGAGTTTCTTTGTGCCATCTGCCGAGTCACTTTCCAGAAGTTTTTAGAGTGCTTCTGATGCCTTGTTCTTTGCTATTATAACTGCTTCTTAGCCTCTTTGTTAGCCAACTAGTATTCCTTCTTAGTCTGGTCCACAGTAGCTTAGCTAGGGTGGGGCAAGAGGGGCAACAGCCCTTGGCAGAAAGTGTTGGGGGGCATGATCATCTGATCCTGATTGTTATTTAATGTAATACTGGCTTTTAAAAGCCAGTTTTGCATTTGCAATCAAACCTGAGTACTGTAGCACTCTGAGTGTGGTCTAAACTGTAGCAGCTGCTTGTTACATTGTAGCAAACAGTTTGCTACAGTTTGAAAGTAAAAAAAAAACCTAAAACCTGAGCACTGTATCATTCCATGTAGGTGGAGTATAAACTGTAGCAACTGTTTGCTACATTTGTAGGAAGGAGTTTGCTACAGTTTAAAATATTTTTTTAAACTAAAACATCACTGCTGTAGCACTCTGTGCAGGTAGGGTATAAACGGTAGCTACCATTTGCTACATTTGTAGTAAGCAGTTTGCAACAGTTTAAAAAGATTTTTTTTAATTAAAACATCATTGCTGAATAATTCTGTGCAGGCAGGTATAAACTGTAACAAACAGTTTGCTGCAGTTCAAAAGAAGAAATGCCTTTTATTAAATAAAATATGTTAAAAGAGAGTTGGGGAGGGGACAGGAATGGGGCCTGAATTGCTGGGGCTGGAGGGAGGGGGTTCATGTCATGCATCTTGCCAGGGTGCTAACTGAACCAGCTATGCTTTGCTGCTCCATATTTTCTGTCTCACACTTTTTCCTGCAATCCTTCTTGCTTTTGGTAACTTCCTGGACTTCTACATTCCACCACCATCTTTTCGTATATAAGTTTTTTTACAGGCCTGCTTTGGCCATATATCTTTTAAATATAGGCAGCATTCATAATGTCATCCTATGTCCCACTGCCTATACCACATACACTCCTGTAACAGCAGATAGCCATACTTAAGACTTCATTAAAGTAACAATGTCATTCAATAATATTTAATCTCCAACTGATATTTTTAGCAATACAGCATATCTTGCAAATCTTTTCTTGATATATGTTGCTGTAATATGACTTGTAGATATACTTTCCATTTTTAAATCTATTGCAGTATCTTAGAAATTATGTTAGTAACTTTTGAATATTTATAAATAAAAATAAATATGCAAAAAAAAAAGCAATCTAGGTACTCTGGCTATGAACACCTTAATTTTAATGAATTGGAAAACGAAGCCCCTCCCACCATTTCTATTCCAAGACTGTTAGAGGAAAATAGTATTTTAATGTATTCTGACTGCATTACTACTGAAAGAGATGGATGACAGGCACTGCTCACAAACATACCCCCTTTTCTCCTTTCTAATTACATTCTTCTGTTGACATTGATTCTATGTAAGTTTGTGGATTTATTCAGTTTCTAGTTCTGAATTATTCCTCTGTATGTTTTTTTTCTGTTATTTATCTTTATTAGTTTCTTTTTTTAACTTTGAGTTATACTATCTAATGTCATTATTATCCCTTCCTAGTGAATGTCAGATTTGCACAAGAAATTCAGAATTAAAAGAGTTTAATCAGCAAGGCTAATGCTGTAAACTAGAGCTTCTTTTTCTAGTTGATGCAAACTGTAGGCTTTGTGCCTCAAGATATACAATCATATGTCTGACCTGTATCTCTTTCTGAATCGTGGTCAAGGTCTTCAGTAATTGCAATATCTGGGCTCAGTTCTTGAGAGCTGTCTCTTAAAGATCCTACTGCCACCTCTTTGGAAGATTTTCTGCTCTCACTTAATGTCTTGTTTGACTCTTCCTCTTGTGAGTGATAAAACACCGAACTACCAGATTCCTGAGAATGCATCATGTTGTACTGATGTCGCTTTTCCTGTAAAAAATGCAGAGTTATCAAAGAGAGGAAAACGTGACCAAACAAAGTATAACATATGTCTTTCATATAGCTGTTACTAACATTCACTTAGCTCAGAATTGTTTTATTTTTTTCTATAATTTTATTTAATACATACACATGATCAATCCAGCAAAAGAACTCAATATTTAAATACCAGCATGCACAGTCATAATAATAATAATAATAGTAAGAACCATGGAATAGACATTGGTAAAGTACATGGCTGAACTACTGAATCACTTATTTCAAGTTGTTTGTTGTTGAAATTGCCTTTTCTTGAATGCCTTCTAAGAAAAAAGAGACAACAAATAAGAATTCCAACAAAATTGTATATCTCCCATATACAGCTGGGAGTAATTGAGAGTACATCTAAATTTAATGTATCATTCATTTAAATTCAGCTTTAACCAAAGGATTTGGATACATATATAAAGGATGTCTTAAAGCAGTTGAGACAATGGGAAGTGAATTGGAGAGGGGAGGAGGAGAGAATAGAAGTTGAATGCCAGAGAGAGCTCAGTCATAGGCCAACATATAATTGGAACAGCACTCCAAATTATACAGATGTTAACCTTAGTTACTTAATTAGTAGTAAAAGAGCTAGAGGTTGCAGAGAAAAAAAAAACATCTGCAGCTAGGGACTAGTAAGTGCAAGTGACAGGCTACAAACTGTGGTCTCTGTATTGAAAGTAGTAGGTCATATCACTGGTCACCCTTACTACACAACCAGGATATCAATAATGGGTCACAGAAGTCAGTGTAGTGAGACCAAGACAAAAAAAGAACCTTGGACTTGGTACATCCCCTCTGGTTCATCTTGTTCTTTCTGATATAGTTGTTCAGCTATGTGCCAACACTCCAAATGTTTTGTGTGGTGCAAGACAAACTTCTTCAGTACCATATGGATAGTTTGAAAGAGAGAAACTGTTGACTTGGTGTAAAGTGTATTTTCTTCACTGAGCAGTGAATGCTCACCTAACATTAGGCTGCAGTCTTTTTTAAGTTGCCTGCAACAGGAAGTCAGGATATTCATAAATGATATAAGCACTCGTTACAACAAACTGGCTTTGGCACCTCCAGCAGGTGTTTGCAAGGATTCCCTATTAGATGAATGAACACTTAAAATGTTGAGTACGACATGCTTCACAGCTTTTAAGTGAATGTTCATCTAAGCAAAACTGGAGAATGTTGAAACAAGGAGTTTAGAAAAGTTACAGTTGGCCAGCCATGAGAAGGCCAACATCTGATGTCAGAACATTCACCCTAACTCTACGTTCTTGCAGTCCTCCATTGTGGTGCGGTCTTGACGTTCACCCTGTGTAATGTTCTGACAGTCCTCCACTGTGATGTGATCTTGGAGTTGGTATATTTAAGTAGGGGGTGTGGGGGGCACAGACCCCCACATTGGGGTGTGGAGGGTGAAACCCCCAATTTTATTTTGTTTGTCAAATTGTTTTTGTTTTTTCTTTTGTTTTTTTTTTTTGGGTGGGAAGGTTGTAATGGTGTACAGTACATTGCAGCCGTCAGCTGTAGGCTTCCTGATAGCTGGCCAACTATAACTTTTCGAAATGCCTTGTTTTGATATTCTGGGGTTTCGATTATTTGAACATTCGCTTAAAAGCTGTCAAGCATGTCGTACTTGACATTTTAAACATTCATTCATCTAATATAGACCCGTTTGCAAAAGCAGAAAACATTTTTTGAGGGTTTTCCAAATGGAATGTTGGTGTCATGCAGACATTGAAGGGATTTCTTAAAGCAAATATTAAATAATTTTCCCCAGTACTCTGCCTCACTGAGTCAGGTGCAATGTCAATATCTCTGGTCCATTACCAAGTTTTGTCTGTAGTAACACAAAATAAAGTTAGAAAAAAACATTTGGAATAATAAACCTTACTTATACAGATATCTGTAAAGTAGGAGTCAAATTGTCAAAGCAGGCAGAAACAGACCTTATTGGTTTAGATTTATTTAAAAGAAAATGTCAAAGCTGCTGGTACTGAAACACATAATTACTAGCTATAATATAGGAAGGCTGAAAATCTGCAAATGTCTTGCATGGGAAAAATGATACAAGCTGATAAAATATCGTAAGACCATGATGCCACAAATGATCAAAGGGAAATGAATAAACAGTTAGGGAACAGAAAAAGGACTGTAACCCTTTAAGGACTATGAAAGTCACTGAAAGTAAGAAATACTAAGAAACTGTGAACTGCTTATAGATTTCAGAATTATAGAACTATCTACGATAAAGGCCCATGACATAGTACTTTGAGAGAAGGTAGCACGATGATATGAAATCTGACAATTAAAGCTAGCAATATAACATTTGCCTTTTAAAGAAAATCAAGAAGGGACCTTCTGAAAGTGCCATCGGCAAAAGTCAATTCAGAGAAGAGAGGTCTGATATCATATCAGATTAGAAAACTTAGTAAATCAAGTCTCCCTCAGTATTTAGAACAATTGTTTTGCACTGCACTTGCATGAATATTCTCAGGTAACCAAAGAAAAGTTAACACTTCTCTACCCCGTGTTCTCATCTATTGAAAAGTAAAGCAGAAAGAGAAAGGCAAAGGGAAAAGGGAGGCTCTAGTTTATCTCAGAATTGCTGATCAAAAATTGATGAGTCTAGAGAAAACTTTTTTTGGGGGGGGGGGCAAATTTTGATGAATAGTACAGGGGGTTGCTTTCCTTTTCTCCCACATGATTTAAAAACTCCAAAATCTGGTAAGAGTTTAAATGTGTGTTCATTTTTTCAATCTTAATGCCCTTTATTTCACTTAAACTTGAAATTATGTTTCACATTATTATTTTTGCCATGCTTTATCTTACTGAGCACCTCCATCCAAAATATATGCAACAAAAAATGATGTAGTTCTAAAAAGACTAATGCAGTGGCTGATACATCCAATAAGCATAATCAGTGTGGAAGTTACTAAACTAATTCTGACAACAAGACTTTTGGTAGGAAGGTTTAAAGCCACTATTCACTGATGACAGCTGTCCGGTTAAAAGAAACTCACTGAATGACATTTATATTTTGTATGAGGAGTACAGTGCAATGGTGCAAGTGAATACTGGTTAATACAAAGCCAAGTATATGCATTACAGTGTGCCAGGCACTTTCCTGTATAATTTAATTATGAAAACAGATTTGCATCATTGTATGCCAATGATTCATTTGGATAATTATAAGAAAGGGTATATATCACTGTGTACCAGGGACAGACAGAAATGGACCTGCATAGGGTATTTATGATAGCGGGTATGCATCACTGTCTGCCAGGGACTGACCTGCATAAAGGTATATATCAGAATGGGAATACATCATGGTGTGCCAGGGACTAACCTCCATAAGGTTGGGTGTGTGTGTGTGTGGGGGGGGACTGAGTCTATATCTATGTACACAGTGTGCAGAGGATTGATCCACACTGACGGTAGGGGTGTGAGTGTAAATCATTGCATTCAGAATGTGGTAGAAATGCAGCATAATGAGGTATATCAGAAGGACTCCAGAAGGGGTGAGCTGGTGGACATGTACGTGTGTGTGTGTGTGTTTCTGCATGTGTCAGAGAGACGTATGAAGAATCCTGACTTCCATAGTTCTGGTGCATGCTATGAAACACAGATCATTCAACAACCATCTTACATATAGTCTTATGAAAAAAATGCTAATTTTACTTTGGTGGTAGCATTTGGGCATTAACTATAGCTCCTATCTAGTTACTCCAGCCAGATAACGCACTAGGACTAGTAGTATACAATGCAAAAGCAAGATATATATACCCCTCCCCTGATACTGGTGCATTACAAACCCACCTTACAGTACCATTGTTGGACTAAACACTACTGTGAGGGGAGACTTGGAGTTTCTTTCAGACAGAAGGAAACTATTCTAACAATTAGAATTGTCTGTTGTTACCCTTCTTGACATAAATGACTTAATTTCTATCAAAGCAGAGCTTAAAAATAGGTATCTGAGAAGAGTGATGAATGGAAACTTATTTAAGTGGAGAGTTGTGAGTAAAGATGCAGTCTAATAAAGTCCAATTAAAGTGTGGTGGAAAAAGGTATTTATTCTACAAAATTGTCAACATATTCTGGCTTTGTGGGCTGTCATTTCTATTTTAGTACTCATTTTGCATTGATTGAAGGCATTTAGTGTCTGTTATACATATACATATATACAATATATGGGAGCATAGCTTCTTCTTGAATGCCCTAAATATCGAACAACAAATGAATGAAATAAAATGGTCAAAACAAAAAACATCACAAGGAAATGAAAAAAAAAAAAGTTAAAAACTGATTTTTTTGGCGGGGGGGGGCTCAAACTCATTACCGATATTGCACTATAGTAGGAAGGGCCATTTGTCTTGATTCTCACTGTACTGCGATCTTAAAAAGAAAAAGCTGGTAGCTTTTTATAAGCTGTTTTTCAGTCAGTTGTAATGGCTTTTCACTGGCTGATGAAAAGCCACTCCAATGAAAGATAGTGTGGCTGTATTATAAATAGAAAAGTCGACACGTTTCTACCCCATGATCACAGCTATTGAAAGGTAATGTGGAAAGAGAAAGGAAAAATGGAGGCACTATTTTAACTCATAATTGCTATAACTTTGATGAATACTATGGGGGCTTCAGTTTCCTTTGCTCCCACATTATTAAAAAAACTCCAAAATTTGGTATGAGTCTAAATGTGCATTCATTTTTTTTTTTTCAATAATCATTTTTTATTATTTTTCACAACCATATTACAAATTCACACATTATATACAATATATACAAAATGCTTTCATTGGTTAATTTCACATATATATCAACCTCATGTATTGATCAAAGGTACAGCACTAACAATCAAAAGGAAAATAATAAAAAATCCAACATTAACAGATCCAAGCCAACAATCTGTCTTTTCTGTACATTTTCTATCTAATCTAAGGTTGATTTAGACTATATTCTGGTTCCCGAGAAAAAGTGGATAGTAACCTCTTAAGCCAAAATAATATTAAAAATTTGCTCCCAGATTTTTATGTTGTTGATATTTTTCTTGTGATCACTAATTAACAGTTTATGTGCTAAGATGTGTTTTATTGCCAACAATCTGAAATTTTCCCACGATGTCTGGGCTGGGTTCAACCAATTTGTGGCTATATATAATTTCATTAATAGGCAAATATTCATAATTACAATTGTTTTTGATTTATTTAGATTCTCCGGGGGAATATGAAGAATCATAAACTCCCAAGAGAGTGTTAAATTTTGGTAACCCATTTTTGTAACTGCAATTTTAATGAATTCCACAATTTATAAATGCACTTACAACTCCAGAACATGTGAAGCAAATCTGCTTTCGGATCAAAGCAATGTGGGCATATGGGTGAATTCTTCGCATCAAATTTGTGCAAAGTGAGACGAGTATAGTATGCATTGTTAAATATCATCAGCTGCGTAAATACCAATTTCTGAAGGGATACGGACTTTAATGTTAATTTAAATGCCTCCAATATCTTATTGTCATCTGGGAATATCAATTTCTCTCTCCAGTAACTCGATAAAAGAATATAATTATTATACTTCCTCTCTTTTATCAATTTATATGCTGTGTTATATATTTTCTATCCTGCAACAGCGCTTCCCATAGATTACGAGAAATGATTAAATCTTCCCCTTTCATTTCAAAGTTGTTAAAATAGTTTATAACCAAGTCTTTTAACTGTCTTACTATAATTAAATAGGAAATAGGGAGTTCTATTTCTTTTAAAATATCCTGTACTGGTACTCCTAGAAAAGGATATAAATCGAGTACAGTTAACTCCATGATTAAAGGGAATTTCTTTAGATCAATCAATTGACCACCAATTGTTAAATTTGGGTTCCTATGAAACGGTTGGAAAACCATCATATATTTTAGTAAATTTAAGGAAGCGAAAAGAGTTTGAATTGCTGTTACATAACTTTTGATGTGCTCCATTAGCTTATATTTACTCATTGTCCAATTATTTAAAAAGGGTAATGCTTTAGCGTTGACTCCCACTTCATTTATATGCTTGTATGTTAAGAGCACCCATTTGGGTGTCCATTTTCTATTATCACTATCGAAGTAAGACGTCTTTAAAATCCTATTGGCCTGAATCACTAAATAGTACATTTCGAAATCCGGTAATTCCAGCCCCCCCTTATTTTTTGGAGCCATCAATTTTTCATATGAAATTCTCGTCTTCCTAGGTTCCCAAAGAAATCTTCCCAATCTTATATGAAGCTGTTTAAAGAATGTTTTGGTAATTCTGAGTTGTGCAGCTCTAAAATATATAACATTCTAGGAAGAACATTCATTCTTATGATAGCTGCTCTTGCCATCATCGGTAACTTCAATCTACTCCATCTTTCAAGATCCAATGTTATTTTATCTGTAGTTGACTTTACATTGTTAATAAAAAATCTCTATTTTCAGTTGAGAAGACAATTCCCAGATATTTTATCTTTTCTTCCGTCAATACTTGTCCTATTAATGGTAGCATTGAAAAAGGTGTGGGTGTCTTTAATGGGAATATTTTAGATTTTTTAAAATTTAGCTTGTAATTGGAAATTCTCTCAAAGATTTCTATTGCAGCTAATATTTTTTCAGTATCAGAAACAGGTGTGGTACAATATATGTTTAAATCATCTGCATAGGCAGCCATCCTAACCTTTATTCCATACAGTACAGGAGAATTATAAAAAACATTTTGCTTAAGGTATAAAAATAAAGGCTCCAAGTAAAGATTAAATAAGATGGGAGATAATGGGCAGCCTTGTCGGGTACCATTTATGATTTTTATCCTATTCGAGCATTCGTGATTTATAAATAAATTTGTGCATGCATTTCTATATAGTATCCTTAACATTGAGATAAACTCCTGCAGTATATTAAAATAAGGTAATGTATCAAATAAATAATCCAAATTAACCCATCAAATGCTTTCTGAGCATCAATAATTAGGGCATACAAATTCAGGTTTTTATATTTCGCATAAGAGATTAAGGTACGGAGCTTTAAGGTATTATCCGTGGTCTGCCTCCCATCCATAAACCCCGCCTGTTCCTCTGATATTATTGGGTTTATTACCTTTTTCAGCCTACTCGCCAGAATGGATGTCATGATTTTCATGTCCATATTTAAAAGTGATATAGGCCTGTAATTATCAGGATTTTTGGAATCACCTTTTTCTTTTAATATCAGAACTGTCCTTGAGGCATTAAAATGAGGATCATTAATTCTATTTAGAGTGATATAATTAAAAGTCTGTGACAATACACTGCTCAAAATCTCACTAAAAGATTTGTAGAATTCCGAGGTCAAACCATCTGGGCCTGGGGCTTTGTGAGGCTTCAGTTTCTTGATTGTTTCGGACACCTCCTCAACTGTAATCGGTTTGATTAAATCTCTATGAAATTCCTTGTCAATATTAGGGAAAGTGATTCTCTGTAAAAATCTTTTCTGTCTTTATCTTGCAAGAGTGTCTGCTTCTCACCATAAATCTGATTAAAAATTTTTTCAAAGGTCTTCATGATATCCGCCTTGTCAGTATATGTAGTATTGTTATAGTGTATTTCAGTAATTAATCGTGTTGATTTCATCTGGTTAATAATACGAGCTAATGCTTTCGAGGGGTTTGAATATGATTTGCATATTTAACTAAATTTCTTTGTTCATAAAGTGACAAATTTCTATTATGAAGTAAAAATAGTTCTTTTGACATCTTAATAGCTCAGTTTCTGTCTGTTCATTATAGTTCCTCATCAAATCTTGGTCCAGTAATTGAATTTTAGTTTCTAAATCCAATTGAGTCTTCTTTTGTAATTTTTATAATATGTAGCTTTTTGTATAAATAGTCCTCTTAGCTGCGTTTTAGTTGTAGCCCATTCTATATCTATTGGGTGTCTATTTTGGGAAATATTATTTAATGACTGTTTAAGTATCTCCTTGACTTCCATTAATATATCTTCCTTGGTTAGTAAATATGGGTTCAAGGACCAATTATACCTTCGAAGCCTCTTAGTATCCATATTACTACTGTTTAAGGTTAAAGTTATCTTTGAATGGTCTGAGAGTTGTCTGACTTGATTAGAAACACTAGGGTCAGCTGAGATCAACACCTCTGAAATTAAGAAAAAGTCAATTCTCGACCACATTTTATGGCAGGTTGAATAATAAGTAAAATTCTCTGCTTTCCCTTCTGAGTGTATGTGTTTAAAAGGGTCATAGAGTTTGAAATCCATTTTCAATTCTTTCAATGCTACCATTGCCTGTTTATTGAACGCTGAAGAAGCACCCAACTTGTCTAATTTAGGATCTTGATAAGAGTTCCAGTCACCTCCCAACACTATATAGCAATTATTGTATGACTGTAAAATGGAATAGATTGAAGCTATGAAATGATGCTGATTAACATTAGGGGCATATACACATATTAGTACTATAGGTTTATCATAACATTTGGATGTGAGAAGGACCAAACACCATCTACCCTCCTGATCCATTTTCACATCCCTAATATCTCCCTGAAAGTGATTCTTAACTAAAATTGCCACCCCTGCACTATTTGTTGTTCCTTCCGCCGTCACCATCTTCCTAACCCATTTCTTATCCTTCACTGACTCCCACTGATCATTAGTCATATGCGTTTCTTGTAATAAAATACAACATGCTGATGATTTGAGAAACAAATGAAAAACAGCTTTCTTTTTCATGTTCTGGAGTCCTTTGACATTCCAAGATTCTATTATCCACATTTAACGTTCATTAGAAATATAACTCGATATCTAATCTCTTTGAGCAACCTTAGAATAACATAAGTTGGCGTATCATCAATTGTATGGAAGCAAAACTGTCATCCTATCCCTACCCAGTGCCTACCCACTATTCCTCTGGACCAGGATGAACATAGGTTTTTTACATTACTGGAAACCATCTGAGTAACTAATCTACTAATTCTATTATTTAACAATGAAACCCCATGCAAAAAACCTACAACAACTACTTCTACATCTACAAAGCCTAATTCTGACATTCCCTACTAAACACTACTTATAGGTAACTACAGCTCTGTACATATTTATGGATATACAAATAAACTAATTGTACCCTGAGATTCTAATGTACTTCAATTCACTTTAGCTTTATATTCAGCAATAGCAAATAACATTCTAATTTGTTGTTCTATACAGTATTAAATATTAGTTGACAAAGAAAGCAGACAGTTATTTAACATTTCCCAACATCCTGTATCTACTGAATATAATGATCTAACTACTTTAATCTGCTTTGTTCTTCCCCTACAACTTACCTACTAACATATTAATATTGAAAACCAATGCAGTTCAAAATAAAACTATAATGGCACTTTCTTTTGTAATAACCATATGTGAATAAGAGAGGAACCAAGGGGTTAAAATAAAAAAAAGAAAAAAAAAGCATGAAGGGAGCACAGCAAAAGGAGAAGAAATAAGAAAAAATGCCTTAAATTACACATAAAAAAATAACTTCTTTTATGTTCTTTTATTGTTATATGCACATTCTTTAAATCTGATCAACTAACCATTTTCACATCATTTATCAGTTAGAAATAATACCACCTATCTACAGGAATAAAGGAAAGGAGTAAAGAGAAGAGAGATATAGGAAAAAAAAGAGAAAACAAATATAAAAAAAAAACTACAGTACCTTATTCTGCCACTACACATAACCATCTCCTTTTTTAATACACAATGCATTTCCACAGTGTTTACCTGCATCACTTTGACTTCACACACTATCTTACAGTCCTTTTCCTGCAAAATAAGTCCAAACAGGTTTCTTTTTACTTCGCCAGCAGTTCCTCTTTCTTCTCAGCTATTTAAACTGCAAAGGCAGTTCAATCAACTGGAACTACGAGATAAGAAGATAAGAAAATAAAATTCCAGGCCTGCTACAAGAAACAGAACAGACAAAGGATTTTAAAGCCTCAGATTGCCATAAATGAAACATCCCATTCTCCCTGGTGCTGCAAAAAGCCAAAATGGGCTGTTCACATTTCTGAAGATGGGAGAGCCTTAAAAATCTTCAAAAAAGTAGGTCTTGCTTCTTTCCTTGTGCTTACAGAGTATTTACTGCCATCCACAGTAAAAATTAGGTTATTAGGATATTTCATTTGAAATCTGATATTTTTGTCAATCAGAAACTTACAATATGGAGCCAGCATTTGTCTAGATTGCCTTATTTGTGTTGGTAAATCCTGTGCTATAGAAATTTTATTATTTTGCCACATTATAGATCCATCAGATTTTTTAATAGTTAACAGTACTTTGCTCACATCTTGGTAGTTCAATATTTTAACATAAACAGGTCTGGGTATATTTGAAGCTTGAGATTCTCTGTATGCTCTATGCGCCCTTTCTATGACCATCTGCTTAACAACCTCAGAGTCCTTGAGCAGTATTTCGAATATTTGTGTAATAGAAGTGATCAGGTCATTATATTGAATAGATTCTGGGATCCCTCTAATGATTATATTGTTACGTCTGGATCTTGCTTCCAAGTCAAGAATTTTATTTTGCATCATTTGAATGTCAGTTCCATGTGTCTCTATTCTTTTAGTGAGCATTAATATATTGTCTTCATTGGTAGCAATTCTAGTTTCTGCTTTCTCCATTCTTTCGAGAATCCGATTACATGTGTCACTAAATGAAAGTGTTTGAGATGTTAGCTCTTTTAAGGCATCTTGTATAGGTAGCAATGCTGATTTGATTTCTTCCATTGTGACCTGTTGATCAGATTTTGTTGATGGCCCTGTTTTTGCAGTCTCTTGCTGTTTGAAAGTTTTCTGTCTCTTGATTAAAGATTCTTTCTCCGGTGATTGCAAAGCTGACAGCTTGGTTTTGGAAGTTGTAGTTTCCATATTTTTGTCCTCCTTTGACATTTCGAAATTCTGCACGAAGATTTATTTCCCAAAGAAAAGTTACAAAAGTGAGATCAATCAGTCCTTTGTTTGGTGCTCTGTTCAGAGTCAACCTGACAATCAGATCCAATCCTGCTATTACCAAGTATTTTTTTTCGATTTTTCTTTCTCAGAACCAAAAGTGACTTCTGGTCAATTAGTAATAACTGCCAATTAGTTTGTTTACTCTAAGTATAACTCCACAGGGTTGATTTTTTTCTCAGGTATTTGAAGAGCTGAAGTACTGCAGTGCTTATAGAACGGCAGCCATCTTTGTTCAGGCATTCATTTTTTTTTTTTTTTTTTTTTTTTCATCTTTAGTCTTTTTAATTTTTGTGCATGACCCTTATTTCATTTAAACTTCTGGAAATTCTGTTTCACATTATTATTTTTGCTATGCTTTATCTTAATGAGCACCTCCATCCAAAATATACACAACAAAAAGTGATGTAGTTCTCTTTAGATATAATAACACATGACATTGATAACAAGTTAAACTTACATCCATTGCTACATGAATTTAATGGCAAGGTGTGTGTGTGTGTGTGTGTGTGTGTGTGTGTGTGTGTGTGTGTGTGTGTGCGTGTGTGTGCATTCACAAATTTTGAATTTTTATGGTAATTAAAACACAGGACCACAAAGGCTCCAAAGCAGGCTTTAACATGGTTCCTGCTGGGAGACATGACTATTTTCTTTACTCCATCACTGTCACTGTTTTATGATTTGTTGATTTTTGGTTGGCACTATTTGAGATGTACTGATGCACATACACACACACACACACACACACACACACACACACACACACACACACACACACACAAACACTCATACATTTCCCCACATGCCAAGGGCCATGGTGAAAGAAATTAGTGACTAGATTTCACAATCAGCCTTAAACATAATCACAGATGAGATAATAAAACTGTTACGGCTTACTGTTAGACATGGCAAGAGACTATGCTTACAGGATATATGCAAGGGTGTTGCTAGGCATACTCTTTAAGATTACCTTTTTTTCTGAACATGTTAGAAGCATTGGGGCTTTATCAAGTCATCTATAGCCATCTATATTGATGCCTGTAAAAACATGCATATAGCTTGCTTACAGAGAGGATTGCAAATCTAATAACAATACCTATAATAGTTTTTGATTGAGCAGCTGAAAATGTTATACACTTTAAGTTTGTGGGTGTGCAACATCTCGAGTGATACAATCATTTTTTGTGTCAGGTAGATTGGGTTGCAGCAATAAGCATCTGTGAGTTCAAAATGGAATTCACTGACTACACCTCTGGATATACGAGTCCACATAAGTCTCTAATGACCAATTTGTTGATTTGAAAAAAAGTTAAGCTAGCTATGAAGGTTAAATGGATTGACTTTAGTTGAATTTTAGTTAATTAGCTATCAACCAATAAATGGTTATAATACATGTTTTATGTTCCAAATTGGAAATTACAAACCAGCAACTTCCTGTATGATGAGCTGGAATGAGTGGCAATGAGTGGACTCAGCTGTTTGCACACTATGTACATATAAATGTGCTATGAAGTTCCATTTTGTGGTATTGTTTTTAATATTAATCATAGCAAGGCTACTAGCTTTTTTTTCTTGACTGTTTAAAGAGTATAGAAATCTGGATTCAGATACAATTTTATGTTGAGCTTTGCAATATTTCTTTTCTGAATAACATGAATGATTTTAATAAAAGTTATGTGCAGGAAAAGAAAAAAATGTTATGCAAGCACCTTTAACCAGAGAAATGTATACAATTTTAAATGTGTTAAGTACTGAAGTACTTTGCAAGAGAAACATAAAAACTGAAGTGTAAAAAAAAATAGAGCAATATATAACAAAATGCACCAATGTAATACACGGTGTGAAAGAAGTTTCAAAAAATATAAAGAATGAAAAAAAAAATGTGCTATGAGTTGTGTGTAAATGCAGCTAATGAGCAAGAAACTAACAAGTCATCATTGCATATGTAGTGTAACACATAACTTTCCACACAGAGGGCAGAACCCAGACAAGGAGAAAGCTTTATGAAAAATGCTAAACCATCATACCATAGTACATACAAATTCAAATAAAACTGATGGACCAAAACATGGAAAAGAAGTAGGGTGAATAAGGGTAAACAGACAGACAGAATGTCATGCATCCAGGAACTTCATTTGGAAATGTGAGTGCGACAGAAAATAACATTGTGGTTGATGTGCGCATGTGTATATACCAACAAAGAGAGAAAGGAAAGCAATGTAATATTAGACTTAAACAAAATTATAAGAAACCTGGGAGTGATGATAGACACTGGTGTCTCTGTAGGTATAATAAGTCACAGCTATAACAAGTTTAACTCACAGTCAGTGCTACATGAATCTGCTGGCAGGATGGTGTATATAAACAGAGTAGTACCTCTTCCCATGAAAGGTTGCTTTGCGGCAGAAGCAAACGTACATGACCAAGTCACTTCCAATATGTTAGAAGGGACTAGATCAAGTCTTTTGAGCTATCCTACAGCAAGGTGACATTGAGTGATCAAGTTATTAAACAACATAGCTGACACAAGTAAATGCAACAACCATTGCAACCTATTAAATGAATATAATAACCACTGAAGGTAAATGAAAGTTGAGGAATTATCAAGTCAATTTTCACAAAGATTTTACAATTCTACATGTAAAATAATCTCATATTACAATACTTTTTCAACTAAGTAAGAAAATGAAAAAAGGTAAGTGGGCATCATTGAAAATGAGAAAGGTCTTACACTTTTATGTCACTCAGATTTATACCCCAAAATATGGGAAATATCACAAGTAAATATATTTATGCTATTAGAGTGGCCAGTAGATCATTTCAAAGAGCAATTCAAAGACAGAGGCAATTGCTTCTAACAGTATATGATATCATTGATAAAGCAAGTGAAGAAAACTTTTTTAATTAGCTGGATATGAGCTCAAGTTGAATTATACCCAGATGTAATGAAGATTTTCTATACAGCCAGGGCTCAGGAGCCATAAAAAGTCTGATTTCTGTCACAAAGGCTTCATCACAGATACTTAGGAACATAATGCAACGGCTTTTACAAGCAACAAGAAATGTAAGAAACTGTAATGGTGATATAATTATTAATGGCCAACTGAAGAAGTAGGATGACATACAACAGAGAGAGTATGAGAAAAGTAAACAGAAATAAAATAGGCTAACCATGAAAAAGAGGATGTAATTTTTGCCAAACATATGCAGAAATTCTATAGTTTCATATTTTCGGTTTAAGGAGTATTATCTGACACAAATAAATCAAATGGTCACATATGTCATGTTACAAGCTAAAAATGACAAGAAAGTAAAACAACTGCTACATACGGCAAACTGCAGCCTGAGGTGTACAGATGATGTTCATAGCATCATAGCACTACAGAGGGATGCTAATGAAAAAGGATGCATAATGATTTGATTAGAATGAGAGATACTGCAACACAATAAATAAGTTAAAGTAAGATTTAAATTCAGAGACAGTAATTTCTGATGCAGTATTAGAGGTAGCTGCTAGTTCAGTAGGCTTGGTACTATTCTAGGCATTGGATAATAAACAGAAGTTAACAGCTTCTTTCAGTAGACCATTGTCAGATGTAGCTCATAGATAGTCCCAAATAGAGAACAACACAATGCCAATATTTGGGGCCAGTAAATGTTTTTAGATACATTTGTTTGGTAAGGTAATTACATTAATCACTTACCATTGGAGGGAAACATTCATAACCCTAAATCAAAACTTCAGTTTAGAGTGTAAAGTTGGTAACTGAGGCTATAGTTTTGACAGTTAATTGCATAGTACAATGAAGAAAATGTGTTGACATGTGCATAATGAGAAATACAGTAGTCTGTGAAAATAAGGCAGATAAACATGGTAAAGTAGCAGAGGACAGAGTGAACATGATAGGTGGTATACAGTCTTAAGGACCCTAACCCTTAATGAGATAGACACACAAAGAGGTAAAAACAAAATGCAGATAAGGTGAAAAAAATCTGAATGATCAATACACTGCATAAGAAAAACAGAGATTACATAGATGGCAGCATTATAAAGAGATATGAGAAATCCTAATATGATATATCAGTTTCAGGTAATTTTACCTACTTATGTAAGAAGACTCATTCTCAAACCACTACAGAAAAGGGGTATAGACATTATATATCAAGCAGATCCACATACACGCGTACACATGGCTGTGTGCATACGTTAGTGTGTGTGTGTGTGTGTGTGTGTGTGTGTGTGTGTGTGTGTGTGTGTGTGTGTGTGTATATATATATATATATATATATATATATATATATATATATATATATATATATATATATATCTTGTGTGTGTGTGTGTGTGTATGTGCACATGTGATTCATGTTTAGAAACCTTTCTAACTTTTGTCTTGTTTTCACTATGCCAGGATATGCTTCATATGAAACATCAGACTGGTACCCAGTAAAACAAAATGCCTGGATGAATGTTAGCCATACCTTTACAGATCTACCTTCAACACTATTTTGTAGCAGTGGAAGATGAGTATTATTGATTTACAACTCTGTAGTCTGGTGATCCACTGTGGCGACCCCTAACCGGGAAAAAGTCGAAAGAAGAAGAAGAAGAAGTCTAGTCTACCCACATCAGCCCAGTCTTTGACAAAACTTTTGAAACATTTAAACTATTAATTCTTATAAAACATGATAATGTCTCTGCCTTTAAAAGTTTATACTTCAATCAGTTCTGTCACAAACAGACAATAACACAGAGAAGGGTGACACCAACTTAGCAACAGGAAAATGGTACTTTGGACACATTTATGACCAAGTAGGGGGAAATATGACTGAAGCAGCAGTTAAACAACATGTTGAGAAGGTACAGAATTTCAACACTGCATGCGATAACTAATATTTAGATATGGATTTAAAAATGAAATTCCATTTGTGAGTGAGTCAAGAGACATGCATGATGAAACTGTATGAAAATTTGAATAGAAATACAAAATGAAGAGACACACAGAATGCAAGAAAAAGACCATGGAATGCCCTTTTTTATATGAGAGATAAATATTCTCTTTTTAAAAACATTTAGTTATATATGTAAGAAACATAACTAGCCCACTGTTAATGGTAAGTTAAGCCATACCGCAACATGACTTTATTAACACTGAATTTTCATCTAAAATATTGTATGCAAATTTGGCTAGAATTGATTATCTATCTGGAAAATAATTCTGACTGTAATAAAGCATTACCAAGAGATCTCAAAGACCTGTAAAGACTGCCTACTTAAAGGAATTAATTTGTTGTAAAATAACCTAATGTTTTCCATTTGAATGTTGTGTTAAAATTTGAGGAACTGTAAATGGCATATACTTAAAACTATAACTATGAGTATGTTGTAAAAAGGTTTCATGAGAATTTCTCAATCTAAATATGTTATACAGTTCAGAAATATCCCCCAAACACAGTTTAAGATATTTTAGGTTCAATGTTAATGTGGATATTCTACAAAAGGGCCTTACAGAAACAGATGCCTGGTGCCAGAGCCATGGGCTCAAGCTTAATGCCAAGAAATGTATAGTTATCCCCTTTAGAAAAAAACATGTACCCATGAATTACCACATAGGTGGCAGGATGCTAAACATCGAAAGTGTGATGAGAGACTTAGGGACACAGGTGGACAGTGGTCTCACTTTCAATAACCACATTGCCACAACAGTCAGGAAATCCTTCTATGTGGCACACCTCATCACTAAGGGCTTTTCATCCAGAAAAAAGGAGGTCATTGTCCCACTGTACTCATCCCTCATTAGACCCATTATAGAGTATAATGCTCCGTTTGGTATGTACCTCACAAGACATCTGCAACAGCTTGAAAGGCCACAGAAATACCTCACTAAAAGAATCACAGGCCTAAAGCAGATGCCATACACTGACCGTCTAAAAAAACACCAGCTATACTCTGTGGCATATCGTCTACTCAGAGGCGATATCTGCTTAACATACAAGGCCATGTCAAACCCTGAGTTGTTGGACATGCTCCACTTAAAGAAATCCCAATCCCTCAGAGCTACACACTCCAGGGATCTTAATCTTGTCATCACAATGAACAAAACATGTTGGAGGGATAGGTTCCTGACCCAGAGACTCCCCATACTCTGGAATAGACTGCCCATACATATCAAGCAGAGCGCCTCTTTGGCCCTCTTCAAAAGGAACCTTGATGATTGGATGGGAGATAGGAAATTCACCCCGGGGATCATGTCAGTCGCCCTGCTAGACAGGGGCCTGGAGAAGTAAATATTGTGGGAAGAAATATCCAGGGAATTGTTATGGCTAGGCTTGCATAGGCCCTAGGGCTGATAGCCTAGTACCAACCTATGAACCTATGAACCTATAAAAGTGTTAAAACATTCTGAGTGCCAACTATACTGCTGTTTCAAACGTTCATAAGCAATGCTCAATATGAGGCTATGTAATGTCCAATGTGTTTGCTGAGTAATAATTGAAAAGCTTTGTAAATGTACCTTACTGAAAATATGATGACATTTTTAATAAAAAAGAAGGTGGTGGGGACAATGTGATGTTATAAAAACTGCACAGCTTCACACGATATCCTAAAAGATCTGGTTGCAACTTTGCATTCCAATCCAAAAGGTAGAAAGAGCAATCCAGCAGGACAGAGGTGTGGTTGGTACTATCTTGCAGTTTTCACAACGGTGAATATGCAAGTGTGGTTGCTATTGTTGAATGACCAAGGCCAAAATATTACCTTCAATTACAAAGGAAATAAAAGAACATAAAAGTGTGACAAAATGTAGAAGCTATACCAATGTCTCAAAACTCCTTACAAACTAAGGCAAACTTCACAGTACTGTTAAAATATGCTCGCCAAAAGAAAAAAGAACCTTCATGATCAACAGTCAAAATATAAGCACTGTCCCCAGCTTTAAATACCATGAGGTTTGTTCAATTCAATGTACTTCAGTGGTGATGCTGGATGCATTGTGATTGGGTTCTTTGTGGCATAGCCTTAAAGACTTTAAATATCAGGAGGATTGCTCATTTCAGCACACTTCATTATGGGGTGCTTGATTCATTTTGGTTGGCTATATTCTGTAGGGCAAAATCTTACAGATTTTAAATATCAGGAGGTTTGCTGTCTTCAACATGCTATTGGTCTTACATAACAATGTGAAACCGTTTTTATCCTATTCATTTACCAACACAACTGAAAGCTTTTCACAATTGTTACAGGTCAAACCACCTTCTCTTTCTTAAATTAACTGCACTGCAGAAATTGACTTTACTACTGTCTTATAATATGCACAGTGACATGACTTTCTCTTTTTATTAACACTTATCTCATTGACTGCACTTCTTCTGGAAGCCTTGTTGAAACTAGGGTGGTGCACTGGTGCAGTGGTTAATGGTGTCACCTCACAGCAAGAAGTTCTCTGGTTCAATTCTCAGCTGGGGTGCATTCAGTGCGCAGTCTGCATGCCCCCCCCCCCGGTGTTTGTATGGGTTTTCTCTGGGTGCTCCAGTTTTCTCCCATATTCCAAAGACATGCATCTGGAGAGTTTCTCCCTGGGCCTCCATTGAAAATAGGCTCTATCCTAGCCAGATTTTCCTGGTCAACAGATATTAAAGAAATTGGCACTGTTCTGATGAATGTAGTGTTATGGTATTGTACCACTGAATATTGTTACTGTTGTATTATTATTCACCGCTGATGGTATCTAAGATGGTAAATACTGCAGTGTTGCCAGCTATTGATATAAGAAGACAGAAACCAGATTAGCTTATTATCTCACTTACTGATTGCACTTTTTGATTCTTAGTGCTGTTGCAGTTCTATACTGCTACTGTACCTAAAGCTACTGCTCTACAATTCCTGCACTGAGCAGTACTGGGATACTTATCTGACTGACTTTTTGGCTGACTGATACTGTAGGGAAACTATTTGCTTTACAGTTACCGCACTTAGGAACTCTCATTTTGACTAAAGGTAGCTATTTCTCTACATTTACTGTAAACAAAAAAAAAAAAAATAAGGTCTGTAAAACTCTCAAGTCTACAAATAAAAAAAAAAAAAAAAAAAAAAAACACAGAAAAAAGACTTTGCCCTTGGAATTAAATAAACACTTTTTATTGTCAAGTAAGTGCTTTTTTCTCGGTTGCAATAAAAATAAGAGGCTTCATCAGTCTAATACCAAAATTCATTGACAGGCTGGATACAAACAGGGTGACAGTTATTTGTCTTTCTGGAGTCATAATCTGGGATGTAATAATAACCTTCAAACAGGGCCGGCCTTAGCTGAAATGGCACCCTAGGCGAAGTGGTGCTCTGGCACCCCTTAAGCCCCACCCACACAATACTCAAGAAGCACTCCATTTGCACCACGCCCACAGATAGGTCACTCCCACACACAAAAGCCACTCCAGTTCTTTCAGTTTTTTAAATCCATGAAAAATCAGTCATACTGTAACAGATACCATGATTGAGAACAAGAGGCACAAATTTTAGCGTAAACAATTTTCCACTTTCGTCATAAGACTTCAGAAAACTGCACATTAAACTATAAAAGAACTTTCAGTTTAAAAATGTCTATGAACCAATAAATACATCTTCATCTCACAATTAAATGACATCACAAACTCAACTGTTAAAGACATACTATTCAAGTAAACTGTACTGTTCTGTAAGAAACATTTGATGTTAACTACAGCATTTCACCCTGGTGCTTTGTCAGGGTTTAAAATACCCACCCCTTATTTGATGTGTTCCCTGTTCCAAAACTGAAAAAAGAAAATTATTAAGTATTTTATAGTTGAATGTATAGTTTTCTGATGTTGTCTTATGGCGAAAGCAGAAAATAAATTGTTTACACTAAAATTTGTGCCTCTTGTTCTCAGTCTAAGTTCCTGTTTTTGTGGTTAATTCAGTTAAGATACCAATGAATGACTCAATTATAGGATGATACTGGGCTATTGGTCTGGAGGTCCTTAAGCGTAGCTAAGAATTTCACCCATATTTCCGCAGTCAGCACGTTTTCCCTGTCTAGCAGGGACACAGGTGGGACCCCGAAGGTGTATTTTCTGTTTCCCAGGCAGTCTTCCAGGTTCCTCTTAAAGGGCTAGTGAGGATGAGGTACATGTTTGTTCTAGAGGTTATGAACTCAATACCACTGTTAAAATTGAGCAAAAGGCCAATGCTTAGCACTGTTAACATGCAATCAGAGTTTCCATAGTTGTATTATACTCCCCCCCCCCCCCCGTGGCCCATAGGTCATCTGCTGTTAATACAGTTTACTTATGTGAGGGTAGAGGCTACTGTCTTGTAACTGCAAAGTTTTCTCAATTGATTAAAACTAGTCACCTATAGAAAACAAAACACACCCTATATAGGTAAACTGCAAGCTTGTAGCTACTAGAAATGTTATATATATATATATATATATATATATATATATATATATATATATATATATATATATATATATAAATGTATACACACACACACACACACACACACACACACACACACACACACACACACACACACACACACACACACACACACAAGATTCACCTGCTATGTAAAGTCACATAATAATTGAATGAATTTGCAGCTGAAGTGGGCAGAACTGATCAGTGTGCTTCCATCAGAAGCAACAGTTTGCATGGGTTTACTCTTTGTCTATATTTAGTATACTCAGTTTTTTTTTAATTTACTGTCTTCAGTTGTGAAACAGAACTGTAAATCAATGGGAAAAAAAGACGTTATCGCGATACCGCATTGTCGGCATACTGGCAGCAAAATACCAGACAGACAGGGAATAAAGTCTACAGCTATGAGAAGACATTTATCATTTTATAGTCTTACATGAAAATGGAGATCTGGACAAAGCCATAAATACTGTAAATATTAGGTTGCAAGTGAACACACACACACACACACACACACACACACACACACACACACACACTTTCAGAGCTTTCCAATGTAAACATAAAGGCGTATTCTCAAAAGTGCAGTCAAAAGAAACTGTAGAAAGCATTGAAAAGCACGAGGATATGTCTCAACCTCTTAGAGCAAGAACTCTGAACAAAGCCATAAGTAGTGCAGGCAAAATGACCAACAATAGACACTGCTTAACTTGATAGAAAACACGTGTTTTGCATGGAAATAAATGTACTATAGGCTATGAAGGCTGAAGCTAAAATGTCAGACAATGACATAATCATTTTGACAGATACCAAACTGTTAAAGAAAATGGACCCAAAACATGAAGCAGTAATCAAGACATTCTTCACATATCTATGCACTAGAGTGGCAAAACCACAAGTAGTTAGGCTCAGCTTGGAAGCTGCATGCAGTTTGTAACATTGGAAGTCGTATACACTTAAAAAACAGATTAAATACTTTGCTATATCTGACTGAAGACAGGTTTGTTTTATATACTTGCTCCACTCGCACCACGTGCTTCTGTGCAAAAAAAAAAATACTAAAAAGCCATTGAGAAAATTGAATTGCAGCACACGGTGTGAGTAGACCAAATAAAGAAAAATGGCACAAACAAACATCAACTCTGCTTGGCAGCAGCATGGAAAATGTACCGGTGTATCAGGAGAACTGAATAGAGTTACTGAAAACGTGTTGGTCCCAAGAAATCAGGACTCAAGATGGAGTGTAGAAATACAGAGTTTTAAAATTCACCTTAACAGCAAACAAACTAACAAACTGATTGTAGGAGATGATACTGGCTAAGCAAAACATATGTTCTAGTCCATCGGTAGGGTACAGTCCGCAGGATACTGCAGCAAAGAAAGGTAGTTCCTCTCAGCATGCTGCTAGTTTGTGTCAGCTTATGGGTGTGGGATGAAAAACATAACACTGACATCACATCGTGGGTGGGCCATTAATTCTTTTTCACTTTCATGTAAATATGGTATTGCTGATGTCAGTGCGAGGGAGGGAACTTCAAAACCACTACTGCTGATCTGTGGCAGACTTGACATCACAGTTTAAGAGACAACAGTAAGCTTTTCTACAGCGCAATAGTTTGTTTTCAAAAGTGAAACTACAATAGTATGGTAAGGCATTGTGCTTTCAGAGAAAAACGGTTGATTTTATATTTTTTTAAGCTGCAACACACACTTTTTTAAGCAGGATCATGAAAAGTGCTGGCAATTTGAGCATTTAGAAATAATATCCTGTTGTTGTCCTTTAATGGCTTACCTTAGGCAAGCAAAGCACATGAATAAAAATCCAAAAAAAGTCAATGTTTGTCATCTGCATGGTTAACAGTACCAGGCTGCTGAATTACGCATGTCCACAGATCAGGAAGTAAAGACAGCCAATAGATCCACCTGCCTCTATCTCATTAATGATGAAAGGAATGAGAGGCGGGTGTGATCTGAGTTTTATACCATTGATCTCAGTAATAGCAACCACCACTGAATGATCACTTAGATGCAGGGGGGAGGGAATGGAAGAACACAGTAGGGAGCCATGCTATGAGCTTTGAATTACGGAAGTGGGGGGAGGGCGCAAATGCTACAGTACAGGCGGTGAGAGTTGGAGAAAAAAAGTAAGTGCATTAAGAAGTGGAGTAGAAAAGCAAAATTGCACCCTTTATGAGGCCGGCCTGTACGGCGCCCTAGGCAGTGGCCTAGTTTGCCTGTGCCTAAGGTCGGCCATGCCTTCAAATGCTCCATCCTGACAAATATGATTATGACCTGATACTGGCGAGCATGGATGGGTAAATGACCAAAGGAGCTCTAACCAGATGAACATGCACAAGGATATGCATGACCTTGCTATGCCTGTATCTAAGATAGGAAAGACATTGATCTGAATTTGTATTTTGCTATCACTCAGAATGATGCCAAGATTCAAGCACAAGTTAATTTGTTTAATAATTGGTTATGTAGCTGGTGCCATTTTAAAGGGATCAAGCATGTGTCAGCTTAGGATGAGATGACTGGCAAGCCTTCCTTCTATATGAGGGGATCGTCTGCACTTCTCTTTGCATTCTAGTTAAAGCTTTTGCTGCCTCCAGTATAGCCTCTTTAAGGCAAAGTCCAAATAATGGACATTCCCACCTAGCAAATTCTAATTTAGAACAAATTAAACTGGCTCTATCCAATGTTAGAAGTCTAAACAAAAGCTTAAACTGGAGGTTCACCTGTAAATTGAATACACTTCCTCTGTTCCTTGGTTTATTGTCTATCATATGTTCAAATTTCCTGGAAATCATAAGGGATTATCAGCATTTGTCAAGAGTGTCATTACCTTATTACAAATTCCTCAGGACACCAAATCTGAACTCCTCAATGTCCAGATCATCCAAAACAAGATAAATTACTACTTCATGTCCCCTTCTGAGCATGATAGCTCTCTTAAGACCATATCTGAAATCCTTGTTAACCCCAGCACCTTTCTACTGGGGAACTTCAGCTATCCATCAATAAATGGGTTGACCTACACTGACAGTGACCAACATGTCCATTGCTTCCTTGACATTATAAATCTTAACTCCCTTGTACAAATAGTTAACCATTCTACTAGGGGTCCTGATACCCTTGAGCTTATTCTTACAAACGTGGCCATCTCTTGCACACCACCACATGTATCATCTTTCTTTGTTAAATCAGATCATAGATCAGTGACTTCTTCCTTTTCAGTCAGTGCCACTTTCCCTGCAAATACCCCTGTGTAAAATGACATCTCAAAAGTAAACGTCTTGATAAATTCCACTGTAATTCCCCTTCAGTGGATCTGATTGCTAAAGCTACTGCTTATCCATCTGGTTTTGTTTCCATCATAAAGACTTGATACAGCAGTCCCTAGTCACACCAAATATAACGAGAAATTTAAACACAACCCCATGTAGGAATATCCATATAAATAAATTTTTATACCCATTAAATAAATTATACGATAAGAGAAAGAAATTACTTAGTACTTTTAACAGATCTCATTCGACCAAAAAACTCACTTAAACAAACTAGCACAGAGCTTATGGAAATAATAGGAAGTTCAGAGCTGAATATGTACTTAAAATAGCCATTAAAATCAAAAATAAATTTAACTATGTCAGCAAGTTAAGAATTAACACTCAAAAATGTTTGAATACTACCAACTCTGACCCAAAGGAAATAGCTATTATCCTAGCAGACACATTTATTGCATAGCTATAGAATGGGACAGCATATCATAATATCTTTTCATTTCAATGGAACAGCCATTTGTTCCCCTAAAAATGTCTTATTCATCCTGGCAATAATCCAAGAAACAGAAACTTCCTCCAAAAGAGGATGTGAGGACCAAGTTTCATTATCAGATGTTCCTATGTGTATATTAGACTAACAACCACTAGGTACCTTATAAGTCTAGCTGTGCAACCCAAATGTGACCCACAAATTTGGTTTATATAGGGGGTAATTTACTGAATACCTCTGTTCATTAGAGACATAAGTGCCAGAGCAGGGGTGAATATTTGATTACCAATCCATTGGTCCAAGTTGCATTTAAATAGGCATATGGAGGAACTTTGCTTCACATGGACAGGGAGCCTGTTACACAGAATGGTAATTCTCTAAGAAACATATCGGTCTCTCTAACATGTCTTATTTATGGTATATGCAAAATTTAGGTCTTTTAATGTTGTAGTTCTAATGTTGTTTGTTTTACTGTTTGCTTTGCAAATGTGCAAAAGGTTAATCAAAACAGGATCCAGGGATGCCTTGTATGCCAGGCAATATCACCACTCAGAAGTCTGTATGATAAGTAAAAATACAGGGCTTTGAGACAATCAGTGTAGGATATTGTGTTTATTTCTTGTATTCTTTTTTTAAGGAACCTTTGTGGACCCTCTTGCTGCTGCATGTGTCTGGTCAAAGACATACTGAAGGTGGCATTATAGCCTATAATGGCTCTGATGAGGGCCGAGTACAGTGGTATGATGATCTCTCTGGACCTAGATGCCATGTCCTTACTTATAAGCTGAGCAACACAGAAGGATTTATTTACTATCTTGGACATATGTTGGTCAAAGGCTAGGTTACTATCTACACGGACTCACAGATCTCTGACTAGTGAATCAAATTTTAGGGGGGTTTTATTGATGATGCAGTTACTCAGAATGACTGGCTTCCCAAAACTTACTATGATACATTTCTTAGTACTTAGTTTTAATCCATGGCATTGGCACCACGTGTTTGCCTATGTTAGACATTCCTGAAGGGTGTTCTCATCTTGGAGTGATTCAATGACTGTTCCCAGTTTGCAATTATCTGTGAACTTGTTTAGACAGAGGTCTTTGACATTGGCTTTGACATCCAAGAAGTCAATACCAAAGAGGAGTGGGCCTAGCACAGATCCCTGGGAGACCTCATTCGTGATAGGCCTCTTTGTGGAGGTGGTCTCACTGATTCTAACCTCTTGGGTCCTATTATTCAGCCAGACAGCTATCCAGCTTGTTATAAAGGAGTTTATAACCTACTTTCATAAGTTTGTGAACAATGCCTAAGTGGGATATTGTAGCAAATACTTTAGCTACAGCTAGGTATGCAGTATTCACCATTTTCCTTTCATCCATTGACTTAGTGGCCTTTTTAAAGAAGTCCACCAGATTCTGTAAGCATGACCTTCCATTGACAAAGCCAAACTGGGATGGTTCCAGTGTCTTGAAGTCTCCTATGTCCATGTTGATAAATTCCATGATAATTCTTACCACTGTATTGCAAATAAGACTAGTCAGACTAATGGATCTGTAGTTTCCAGGATCTGTTGAAGGTCCTACCTTATGAAAGAGGATGACGGTTCCAGTTCTCCATTTAAGTTGCACAAAAGCATGTTTTAGGGCTATTGTTATAAAATGACTACAGAAGTCCTCATAAGTTGTACTTTAGACTGTTCAAGAGGCATCCTGAGATGTTACTGGGGACCACTGAGGCTATGTTCTTGGTTTTAGTCAGTGCAGCTAGTACATGCTCCCTAGTTATAGTTGGAGGGGTTATGTCTGAGTGTGTTTTTGGGGAGATGGTTGTGGGTGGGGAGTAAAGTTGGAACTGAATTTGTCTGTTTACAGGTTTGCAATATCGCCAGGCTCACTGAATGTATCATCATTAACCACCAGTTCAGGACATTGCTGTGTGCTGCTCTTGAGGTTTCTGACATAGCTGAAGAAGGCCTTATGGTTATCTTTCACTTGGGGGGGCTATCTTACCCTCAAAATTGGCTTTACTTGACTTAATGCAGTGTCAATGGCACAAAAGGCAGCAAAGTCACCTTTGTTGCAGAAGGCGGCGGGTTCTATTCCTGCACCAGGTAGATGGATTACAGACTCTGCAGTACAGTATAAGGGGGTGCTTCACTCCTGAGTATGTCATCCTTTGTATGAGACATTAAACCAAGTTCTGATCTGCTTGGATTGGCGGTAGCTCGTGCGGATATGAAAGATTCATTGGTATCATTCAAAAAGAGTATGGGTCCTTTTTATATACAACAAATTCTTATTTGAAACATATTTACAAATATTTACAAATGTACAAATAAAGAATCATAATTTTCCTTAAAATCATACAAAATCTTTATCCCCATTAGACCCCCACTCCTTTTTCCGTAACCACCACCTGATTTTACTTAATATTGTTGCTAAAATTAATTTATCATTGAACATAATTAATTTATGCTTTCATTCCATATAAGCTATATGACATAAAATAACATTTTATTTATTCTTTTAATGTATTCTTTACTTCTATTCTTATAATATTCATATTTAACCATATCCATTTTTATTTTATCCACTTCTTTTATATCTTAAAAAAATCTTCTTTACCTAGTTTTCCCCATAACTGTTTTACTCTTTTACATTTTAAAAACACATGTTCAGTAGTTTATTTTTCTTGGCAGTGCAAACATATTCTATCATTTTTCTTTTTATATGTTATATTTCTTTTTAATGGTAATTTATCTATTACCAGTCTCCCAGTCTCCACAAAAAAAAAAAATAAAAAAAAAAAATTTGACATTCTACTTTCTGATTACACCATTTCCTTCTTATTTTTGTGGCCTTATTTATTTTTCATCTGTTAGATTTTCCATAGATTTACATAGTAATGCTTTACCATTACATTCTTATACCATACTCTTCTTTCTGTTTCTATATCATCAGTTTTTGTTTTCCACAAAAATATTTTTTCTTAGTAATATTTTATTTTGTCATTTATATGCGTCTTTTCTCTTTTTCTCTTGTTTACCATATCCCGAAGTTTATCATACTTATATTTAGAAAGTTTTGCTACTATTCTCTTATCTTTTTCATTCTGTAAGCCTAACCTTCAATTGACAAAGCCAAACTGGGATGGATCCAGTGTCTTGAAGTCTTCTATGCCTGTGTTGATAATGTATATGATAATTCTTATCACTGTTTGTACAAATTTATAAATCTAATTTGTACAAATGTAATTAAGCAGCTTATATCATTGGGTTAAATAACCTTAAACCTTCTTCCTCTTTATTTACATACAAAACTTCACGTTTTACTAGGTTTAATCTAGAACTCAATATAAATGAAGAAGAATTATCTGCAATAATCCTTTTTCAAATACTGTTGGCAATATAAATACACTTGTTTAAGCATGCTATTTTTCCCACCAGTACTGAATTTATCAAATAAGCATTTTTTTATGAATGGTAATTTATATGTTCTCCAGAAAGCTTTATTTCTTCTATTGTTTTTTTTTCATTGATTTCTACTTACATCTTTATTCCTAGATCATCCACCTAACACATACATTTCATCCATTGTAAAATGTATAACCCCAGCTTTACTAGATTACCTAAACCTTTACTTTTCTTTTTATTTAAAGCCATCCCTGTCACCTCTAGACACTATTTTGAACAAATTATCACTTATTTCATCCAGTCAGTTAGTATAATATAATCTGCATAGGTTAACAGAATTGGAATTCTTAACCCTTCAGGTGTTACATACCCCACCTCCTTCATTTTGTAATTTCACATACTATCACATTCATAACTGATGCAAAGATTATACAATTCATTGGACTTCCTTATCCTACACCAGTCTTCATATGTACCTCTTGGTTTAACCACCCATCTACAAGTATTTTTACTGTAGTATTACCGTATGCTGACATACATAATTTCCTAACTATGTTATATTATTTCATTATTCCCAATATGATTTCATGTACAGCTGTATCAAATTCTTTATAAGGTCTCTTATCATGATTTATGCTTCTTTTCTATTTATAATATTGCCCACAATTTCTCTATCACTGATAATTATTGACAACTTTCCCTTTAGTACTATATACCATCTTGCATAATATCTTCCATTTTAGTTTCAGATCTCATTTGTATTATTTTCATAAAGATCTTATAGTCATTATTATTCAATACTATTGGTTTACAATTTTTAATTGTCTTCTATCTTCCTTCTTCCATATAAATTTAAGTATTCCACTGAATAAGTCTTTACTCATAGAACCTTCATTTAACCATTCATTCTAAATCTTTATAAAATATATATTTTTTGCCAGTCTCTTAACTTTGTATACATTTAATACCCTATTCAATCTTGTCCTGCAGCTGAATCTACATTTACTTGTCCCAATCCTTTATGCAGCTCACATAAAGAAAGCTTCTTTTCCAACTCCTTATTCTCTCTTTCTAACTTTTTTAGTTTTCATGTTTTTCCACTACCTTTTTTTTCTTTAAACATTTCTTGTACATATTGTGCTACACTATTCATAATCTTTCCTGAGTTATTTTTATTTCCCCTTTTACATTTTTATTTATATCATTGCACTATTATCTTCCTTTCTAATCTGTTTAAGTACCTCAATACTTCTTCTCTTTTTCCTTTAAAATATCTTTGCTTATATAACAATTCTTGCATTCTTTTTTGTTTTTTTTATGCAATTCTTTGTCAAAGTACTTTCTATCAACATGTTATAAATGTTACAATGCATTGCTATATGCTCTTTTATATTTTTCTTTCTCTACATTTCTCAAATCATACTAATGCTGTAAAAAACAAATTTATATTTTTCCATAAATATCAAGCACCATCCAGACACATTTTTATAAAATGGTTTCATATTATAAGATCATTCCATAACTGTATTACTAATCTCTTTTTTCTTCATTCTATGCTTTTTCATGTATCCTTTCTATTTCTTTGCTTATTTTATATATTCCTTGTTTTCCTTTATCTCTAGCCATATTGCAAGATGATCAGAAAACCCTTTTTCAAGTATCTCCTCTTCTCCTGTAAGTAAGCCTTCTGATTCTATAGAATAATCTATTTCAGTTCTATAAATGCCCCTTTTGTAAGTCCATAAAACTTTGCCCCAAAGTTGTAACTTGCCACATCGTATTACTAACATTTTTCTTATATAATTTGCTTTCATTTTATGCTTGCCTCTTAAATCACAATTAAAGTTTCCTATTATATTATTCATATCTATCACTACATAGTCTAAAGTCTGATGAAATAAGCTTTCCTTTCTTTACATTTAGTATAAACATATACTATTATAATTCTATATACTTGTTCTTTCCATTTTAAATCTGCAATGGTTAATCTTCCCATTTTTGCTAAAGTTACATCTAATATCTTTACTGTATTTCTATAGAACATAGCTATTCCATAACATCTTTCATTTTCCAAATTCCAGATTATCTTTCCACCCCATAGTTTCCCTGTTTGTAATCTTTATTCTTTTGTTAATAATATTGTGTCTTTTAATATAATTGCATCTACATCACATTTATTACATCATCATCATCTCCTTTCAGCTTATCCTGGTTAGGGGTCACCACAGTGGAGCAATGGTCCACAGAATGATTGGCAGTGGAAAAGGCACACACTCACACCTAAGGCCAATTTAGAGTGTCCAATCCACCTACAGCATATCTCTGGGATGTGGGAGGAAACCGGAGCACAAGGAGGAAACTCATGCGACTACAGTGAGGACATGCAGACTCCACACAGAAGGCACCTCAGCCAAGAATTGAACCAGAGAACCTTTTGCTGTGAGGTGGAAACAATAAGCACTGTACTACCACGGCCACCCTATATCACATGTATTACACCACTCCAAAATTCTAATTCTTCTTAGTATCTTTTAAATACTATTCACAAGTACTGAAATAACTCTAATTTTTCAATTTCCCCTTTCTTTGGATTCATGGTTTCAAAATTTAGGCTAGCTGCCATAATGGGCCCTTCTAAGCCTATCCAGTTTTCTTTCCAAAGATGAGAATCAAACACTGTACCTTGCATCTGTGAGTCAAACACCTTAACAATTATACCAACCCCTAAGAATTAGGTGTATATATGCTTTTTTTCATCCATTTCCTTTCTTTTTTCTTTTGTACGTGTCAATTTAAATTTCCTTTTTCTTTTACCCTTCACCAACAGATTACTTTCTCTCACTATCTCCCAATTTTGTTTTCTTCATCATTTATTTCAGAGCCTTCTTCTATGTCCACTTTATTATTTTTCTCATCTAATTATTCTACTATTTCTGGTACTTCTAAAATTTATTTTCTCTGTTCATTTTCTTCTTTTTCTTTTTTGTTTTTTTCTTACTCTTATTTTCATTTTCAATCCATGCATACGTGTTAAATTTTACTTTATAGCATTTCAATTCACATTTTTTTGCACCATGTCCCATTTCCCCACAAATATAACATATTCTTTTATCACAATTACTTATCAAACATCCTTCTTTTCCAAAAAAAAAAAAAAAAACATGTTTTGGGTTGTCCCTGTTACTTTATGACACCACTTTTCCCCTCCACATTTATCAGGCTTGGTAAATATAAATAAATATATATATATATATATATATATATATATAGAGAGAGAGAGAGAGAGAGAATTTATTCTCTTTCTGTTTTTAACACAATATTATAATCTCATCCACCAGTCCAAAAAAAAAATTTATTGTAAATTTTTGCAATATCCAGTACTTTTTTACATTCTTTTTTCAAATGTCCTTTTAAAGTCTCTCTTTCCACCTGTGTTAGAAATTGCACATGCATTATTTTTGTTTGTTTTCCTGTTAAATGCTTTTACCACACATACAGATTGCATGGTTACAGTCTTTGTTTCATATTCTCCAAGAAAATTTTCCATTGAAAAAACAGTCTCAAATATAATTTCACAAAATATCTCTTTGTCAATAAGGATAAATGTTCTTACCTCATGTACTTTTACACCTAAATGAGCTATCAAATTGTCCCATGCTGCATACCTGCCCATTTCTGTGTCTTCTTTACTTTTAATCCTTACCACATACATCTATTTTTTCTACCTTTTTTTTTTCTTTTCTTCAACTCCCATTTTGCCTTCTTTTACTTTCCCTGCATATGTTTTCTTTTCCATCTCACTGGTATTCTTCAGGATCGTCTCTGCATTCTCCTTTCATATTTCTCCATAATGACCCCCAGGAAATATCTGTTTCATTTTCTGGATCACTCTGCATCACCATTTCTTTAAGTAAACCATCCCTCAACCCTTCAGGCTTGTGGGTTGTAATTATGCATCCATCATTTGCCAACTCATCTCCATCAAACAGATTTCTTTGAAACATCTCCTCAGAATCCTTCATGCATTATCCAGTCTCAATATTGTTCTCTCCTCCTTTTCTCTCACCAATCCATTATCTCCTTCTCTTTCCATCTGCCTCCCTGTGTCTTTAGGCCGCCTCTACACCTAGAATTGAAACAGGAAGTGTTCATGTAAAATTGGTCCTACTCACAACAGCAAGTAGGGAAAGTTCCCTGATTCCCTGGTCAAATTTCCGCTAATAGTATAAATACCACCTTTGGTCTTCCCTAAAAAGAATCTATTAGTCTGGTGGGACTAACCTCATCAACAAAGGATGAATAAAATAAAAAAAAAATAAATAAATATCCCTCTTAGTTGCCTATTTAGTTTGATGACAGCATTTTTATCTTTATAGGAATTACCTTTGCTGATTTTTGCTACAATTTTTTCCTTTTGTTGTATATCCTGTTTAATATGGTATGCCACCACAGAGTTATACACAAAGCTTTGGACTTGAGATTCTGCAGGAAAAGAAAACCTGTCTCTATCTATGTCAGAATCATCTGGCATGTCTTTCTTAGTAATGTTTTGACTGACCTGAATAAGAGGTACTGCATATAGTATAGAAGGATTTACTGTCTGCAACAATTTCTTGTCTGAGGTAAGAAAGTTCTTTTTTATGGATACCCATTGTGGTGAAGAACAATGTTTAACTTTTTTTGTTTTTAATTTACAGCTGCAAAGTCTGACGTGGAGAAGTAATAGTCACCCCCCCCCAAGAGGTCTCTTCCTTCAGACAAATCAAACAGCATCCCCTGTTATATTTCCATGACTCAGAAAGGGTGGTTGTTTCATGCCTGTATTAAATACTGGAACAGACAAAGAGGACCCTTGGTTTATGGTGGCTAAAAAACTAAATCAGAGGAAGCTATAATCATAAATGATTAGTCTGAGGAACAACAGTGGGCCACTACAGTGATCTATCATCCAACAAGGATATGACTGAGCCTGCACAGTCAGCAAGGTCTCTCTGGTAGCTATTTTTTCTTTCAAGGAATGAGCAAGTAGGAGTTGGGTAAGTATCCATGCTGTGACTGAGAGGATGCTTCTGATGCTAGGCCTAAACAACATGTCCTATATGGACCAACTCAAAACCCTGTCACTATCCTCAGCATCTTACAGACTGCTAAGAGCTGACCTGTGTGTGGCATACAAGACATCCTGTGACCCAGTGGTGGTTTTACTGAACATCGGCAAGACAAATGGCATTAAAAATATTCAGTCTAGGGATCTAAACCTCTTCTGCAACTTCAACAGAACAATTTAGAAAGACATGTGGGTCTTGCAAAGGATACTGCTGCTGTGGAACAGGCTCCTCAGCCACATAAAACAATATTCATCCTTATCCATATTCAAGCACAACTTGGATTTATAGATGGGTAAAAAAAAAATTACCCCAGGACTGCCCCTTTCTAATAATGGACAGGGGGCATCTCTTAAATGCTTTATTCCATGCATGGGTCATCTCAAATTATCTATAGTATGATCCCATTTATAATCATTAGGGGTAATATATAATTGTCAACCATGGGATAGGTAAATCCTGGGATAGATTAATTTGAGCATAACAATGGAAACTGGTTAGGCTTAAAATAGCCCACAAGGGCAGCTAACCTGTACTTACCTATGAAGCTATAAAATGTGCAGTGACCAAGTCATATGCATTTTTAATGTGAAGAGATGCTGCGGTCACTTTATCTTTGCTCAGCTTAGGCAGTGGTATACTACTGTTGAGTTACCCACAACAAGGGTATGTGTGGCAGTATGCTCTGGAGGCATTAGGAGCTTTTGTGTTCCACTTTGGTGAACTTTTCTTGTGGCAGAAACAGTCGTGTGTGGTTGGTGGGTGAGGTGTATTTGTGATGCTCATGCCTAGGCACATTAATATGTTGCAGGAGTATATCTCTCATAAGAGGATTCTGTGTCTAGTAACAATAAGAGGTTGTCTAGAAGAAAGCGATAGTTCCAACACTGCCTAAAAGTGCATAATGTAATTTAGCTGACAGCAGAAAGGGTACAGGCAGATTGTGGTCCCTTGGTATATGGAATTCAGATGGAGGTGATAAGTACAGTACATTCTGGGTAGCAGGATAGTTACAACACAGCAACAGTAGCTTATCTGCTTGGCTGACAGAGATGAAACATGGCAATGGTAGATTGGTGTAATACAGAAGAATAGCACAGTCAAAGAAAATATGGGCAACTAGTAACAAAGTTCTTAATACTATAAGGTAAGAAACAATTCAAGTTATAGGCAGAGGTGACACAGAACTTTGCAAGTATTATATAGTGGTCACAACGTGAATTGCAGGCACAGGTGCAACAAAAGTGTGCAACTCAAAGACACTGGGGGTACAAGTACAAGTGCTACTCTTGTTTGTGCAGGATTGTGGGCTGCTGCTTTAAACACAGATGATCTGAGGCTAGCTTTCAGATAATCTGAATTAGTGAAAGACTAACAGGTGCTCACTAGCAACTATGTAACTTAGGATAGTGAGTGTGGGTGTGCATTGCTCACTGCATGGTGCAGTTCTGCAATGCAAGTAAAAATAAAGCTAACAGAAAGCAACAAGCTGAGCTATTATAAACAACAACAGAAGTGAGCAACCAGTGCATCATAGATCTCTGTAGTGGTACTCACAGACACTTTGATGCATAAAATAGGTGGACTACAAAATAAGTCCATGGAAGGGTAGATAAAGGATCAAGGAGGGCTACTTGTGACTATGAAATGTATGGTGCCCCATTGCTGAGGATAATGCAGCTTTTAGGACTAATTTATGTATTTATTTATTTTACATTTGTTTACCGGGATAGTCCGACTGGATACATGTCCATTTTCAGCGGAGGCCCGGGAAGAAAAGCTCCACATAGACAAACTTACATAGATTACACAGAAGTTAGCAAACAATTATAAAAACAAAGTGATTATATACAATGGGTTAGTAGTGTTCCCTAGTAGGGACTCACAATTCTCATGGACAGACAATTAAAAGTAAGAAACATCAGATTGGAAGCAGAGCTTGGTGATGTAGTTACAAGTTATGATAATTGCAGAATATGATTTTAGTTTATAACTTAATCAGGGTTGGTACATGGGCATAGCCAATTCACTTTGAGATACTGTTTGAGGTTTTTTTTTAAGAGACTTTTGGAGAATTGTAGGGTTATATAGTTTGGCAACGAATTCCAGGTTTTGCCAATGAAGTTGGCAAACAGGGATTCACCAGCAGAGTTATTAGCTTTGTGGGTTTGGACTAGCAGTTTATCGGCTGACCGTAAGGATCTTAGGTTGCTATATGGCTTAATAATATTTTTAAGTGAGGGGGTATCCTCAGAGTGGTACAAAATTTTGTGCGCTATTAAGAGTTGATTGAATTAAATTAAGCTGGGCAGTTCTAGCCACTCTAGTTGTTTAAAGTTCTGGCAGTGGCGGGTTCTATAGATGGAGCCAGTGGCGAATCTGGCAATATGACTGTAGCTATGGGACAGCTTACCTAGTTCGGATTTGTTGAGGTTTGAGAGTACAGGCGAGGCATATAAAAGAGTAGAGAGTAGGTGTGATTGCAGTCCTAGCCAGTGGGGTTAAAAATGTCTTGTTTCTATACAGTGATCTAAGCTTCTTATTGATGGTCTGTATGGTTTTGTTGACCTGTAGGTCAAATTTGAGATTAATGTCTATGATATCCCCTAGCAGTTTGGTGTGATTATCTGGGAAAATAGTGGTACCATTGTTAGATGTTACAGAGAATGAACGAGTGGTGGATCTACTAGTGGGAGAGAAGAGTAGAAGTTTAGTTTTATTGGGGTTCAGAAGTAGGTGCTGGTTGGTGAGCCAGTTCTCGATAGTGTTAAATGTATTTTGGGTTAAGATTTGTAAGTCGGATGAGGAGGTGGCTGAGCAGATGAGAGTGGAATCATCTGCGTATTGAATGCAGGTGGCTTTAGGGATAGAGGTGTGGAGGTTGTTGATAAAAATAGAGAAGAGTAGTGGACCTAGTATGGACCCTTGTGGGACACCAAGTGTGAGAGGTAACTGGCTGGAGAGTTTGCCTTGCCATAGTACCACCTGCTGTCTACCAGTCAGGTAGGACTGGAAAAACTGGAGAGCAAGCTTATTGAGGGAAATAGATTTTAGTGAAAGAATGAGAAGTTCATGGTTGACCATGTCAAAGGCTTTTGATAGGTCAAGAAAGAGGGCAGAGGTTAGCCTACTGTCATTCCTGTTTTGGTTTATGGCAGTAGTAAAGGAAAGGAGGGCTGAGGTGGTGTTGTGGTATGGCCTGAAACCATGCTGGGAGTCAGATAGTAAGTTATTACGTGAAAGGTATTGCATTAGTTGCTTGTGTACACATTTCTGCATTACCTTGGCTAGTGGGGAAAGAATGGCAATGGGTCTATAGTTGGATATGTCAGAGGAGCTACCACCTTTAGGGAATGGGATAACGTGAAATATTTTCCAGTGGAAGAGGATAGCATTTTTGGATAAGGTTCTGTTGATGAGGATAGATATGGGATATGCAATGGCATCTGCAGCTATTTGTAGGTACTCTGCAGGGAGGAGGTCAGCAGTGAGGGTAGTAGGTTTTAGTATTTTTAGAAGTGTTGTGATAAAACTAGTGGATATTGGTTGGAAGCTAAATTCTGGGTGATTATTAGGTAGATTAGGCATGTGGTTTAAGTTAGAGAGGGTTAGTTGATTTGCTATGGATTGTTTATTGTTTCAGTGAAAAAGTTATTAAAGGTGCTAGCTATGGTCTCTGGGGAACTTTGGGTGTAGTTAGCCGGGGTTGGGGTGGTGGAGTGACCTGAACAAAGTAGTTGATTTAAGCTTGCCCAGAACTTTTGAAGGTTGTTGTGGTGTTTTTGTAGGAGATTTTGGTAGAAGCTTTCTTTATCCAGTAAAATAGATTTTTTTGTATTATTCCTGAGTTGACGATATTTTAGATGGTCAAGTGGGGCTTTGGTTATTCTCCAGCTGGCCCAGGCTCTGTTTTTAGTTTTGATTTTAGCTCTGGTATCTTTTGTGAGCCATGGTGCTGTATTTGATCTAGTTTTTATTGTACGTGCTGGAGCATGGGAATCAAGGATACTTAGGAATTTAGTGTTAAAGTGATCTATGGCTTCCTCTAATGTTAGATTTTTTTAGTTTTGACCAGTCAACTGCTTTTAATTCATTTTGGAATATAGCAGCATCAAAGTTTTTCCTGTTTCTAAATGTTTTATATTTGGGCTGATGAGGGTTTCCTTCCTTATGTTTTATGATTTAGGTTAAACAATGGTCACTGAGGTCTTCAGGGAGAGTACCAGCTGTGTACAGTTGGGGTTGGTTATTAACTAGGATCCAGTCTAGGATACTTTCCTTGTTGGTTGGTTTGTTTATCCTAGTGGGAGAGGTTATGGTCTGTTTAAACCCAGATAAGTTTATATGAGTGAGGGGGGTGGGGGTCAGAGGAGCATGGGTGCCAGTCGGTGTTAAAATCCTCAAGAACTATGGTTTCTTGGGGATAGGTAGTGGATACCCAGTAAAGGAGATCTTCTAGGGTATTTAGGTTGTTGTCTGGTGGAATGTATGCACAGACAATGTTCAAGTGTTTGTTTTGGTTAATCTGTAGCTTGGTTATGAGGAGTTTTGCGTTATTGAATTGGGGAGGTTGAATGGTGTCTCTGTTAATGCTTAGAGTATTTTTGTAAAGGACTGCTATCCCACCTCCTTTCCTTGTAGCACGGTCTAACTGGTGAATATTGTATTCTGGAGGTAGTATCTCATTGTCAGTAGTACTGGGTTTTAGCCAGGTTTCCGGAAGACACATAATGTCTGGGGAGTGGGTTGCTAGGAGGGCATGTAGGTTGGGAATCTTATTGTTAATGCTTCTAATATTTCGGTGAAATGCTAGGAGGGAACTAGTGGGAATATTCCTGGGTAGCTTGACTGTGGAATTTGTGGTTGAGGAGTGGGGGTTATTGGGTGTGGGTGGGCCAGGGTTGGGATGAATGTCTCCATGTGTTATAAGGTTATAGTGACAGGATATTCTGAGCTTTAGGAGTTTGTTTATATGCTTTATATAATCTTTGTCTTTAGGATTATGTTTTGTGGCTGTACAGGGGTGGTACTTTATAGAGAGTGGTATATTCAGTTTGCTGGGGAAGATAAAGTGTTTGGTGTTATGTGTGAAGTCGTGGGTGTCTGTTTGACCATTTGGGTAGTGAATACCATGGTCAAGTGTTTATTCGTAGGCAGTGAGATGGTAAAATAGAAACAGTATAGGCATTTGGGTAATTAGTGTTTTTTTGCTCGTTTGCATTTTGATAGGGGGCGGGCCAAATTTGATGGCTGACTGTGCTAACAGAGTATGGAAGAATGGGAGAGAAGGAAATGGGTTAAGAGGGCAGGGTTGCTCAATGATGTGTGAGGTGCTGATTGGTACTTAGCATGAGGGGAGTGGCAAGGGAGTGGCAAAGTCTGGTTTACATTAAGCACTAGTGGGGGCGGGTGGAATTTGGGGGCAGCGAGAGGAGCAGAGCAGAGCGAGCCGAGCGCAGCGAGGGCAAGCAGAGTGGGGCTAACACTGACTCTAAGTCAAAGTCAAATCCAATTAGCATCTATAGTAGGTGTGTGCATCTCATAGTAGCCTGGCCAAAGAAAACAGCAGGTCACATTATGCACAATGTAAGACTACAAGATTAAAGTTAATAATAATAATTAAAAAAGCATCAATATTAAGTCCTGGAGCAAGCAGACACCCATGGCTCACTATTGAAATGCCGGCACTCAAAATGCTGAGTGCCAAAAAGATGGGGAAAAAAAAGGACTGGAAACCTGATGAAGAATGAAACTCAAAAATCTCTCTTCTGTTGAAGATACCCCCCAAACTTATACATATTGACTCTAAGATCAACATACCTCAGAGAAAAGAGAATAAATGGTTACCGATGTCCACACACTAACTATTATTTATTTTATTTTATCTGTCTTTGTTGACTGGGAACGGCTGACTGTGCAGAACCCATTTTTAGCAATTTGTATGCTGTAACTAGCTGAGAGTATGTTAGGTAGCTGCTAGCCAGTTTACTTGTTTTTAAGGCTAGGCAGTGGTGGGTTCAGTATGCAATGTTGCTAGAAAAGTTAGCTACTTTGTTGTAACAGGAGGCTAGTTTGGCTTTTAGTATAGAACTTAGGTTTATAACAAGAGGTGAGACATATGAGAGGGTTGGAAGCAAATAGGATGAGGCAATTTATTTATTTTTTGCTGGGTCTGTAAGGTACTGTTTGGCCCTGTAAAGGGAGCTAAGTTTTTTTTGGGTCTTTTTAATTGTTTGAAGAAAATGTAGCTCAAATGTTATAAATAAAGTAACATCAGGTTAGTTACATCACATAAAAAAGAACAATTTTATAGTTTACAAGCTATCATTAAGCATGCATGATCATTTAAGAGATAATCTGTAAATTGTTTGCCAAGTTACTCTCTTTATTTTAAAGGTTAACAGGATAAAAAATGACAGTTTACAAGACATTTATAAATGATGAAATAAATCTAGTTTGTGAACTGTCAAACTTAATTTAAGGTTCAGCACTGGTAATTGTTTGAATAAACAGGACCCACTACAGCAAGTCCTGAAGCACTGAGTCTGAATGGCTGAAAAAAATTATTTGCACATACTAAGTCTGAGATTACCATTTCCTGGAATATTCCCTTTTCTCCAAAGTGTGGTCCTCTCAGAGTTGGTAAATCTAAATTTAAAAGGTGTGTGTGTGTGTGTGGGGGGGGGGTTGATAATGACACTCTCTTAACAAAGACATCTGTCTCATACAGGTTTCATATTGACAAAATAACTATTTGTAAATTATAACTTTTTTACATCCTGCCTCTGGATTAAACTAATCTCACTATATATTTTCTTTTATTGGGATTTATTTTCCCATCAAGTGCCAGACTAGATGACCTGTAATACATTCTTAACATGTACGTCAAACTCCAGCTTGCTATCTGTAATACATAAATGAAGTTTATGAGAATTATTTTTTGTCAATTGTTGTTGAGTGAAATGCTGCTATAGCTATTTGGTAGGGAGAGTCATAGCTTAGTTTATTCAATTGGTGCCCAGTGTCTTTCCCTGACATGGAGCCCCTCAACTCTAAGGTGTATATTATGTATTTAAGATCTTTTATTTCTAAATCAATCCTTTAAAAGAAATTATTTATTAGTGTGTTTCATCTACTAACCCAAACATATAGACACATCTAATTACACCATGCATGTTATTTTATTTCAGTCTCATGTAGTGAAAATAACTACTGATGCTTCAGTAAAGACCACGTGAAGTAAAAATTACAAACATCAGCTAAACAGAATTCTGTTGGACACTGATGCCAGCATAACTTAAAAGTCAATAGACCAAAGAACTGCAGACAGGAAATACACACATTAAAATGAAGTTTCTCTTTGCAACTCTGTTCCCTTACATGAAGATGATTAACCAGCATCATGCTTTCCAAAAACATTTAAATAAAATTCCTTTGGGAACTACTTTGAACATTAACAATGATAATATCACACACAAAAAAAGAAAGAAAAGAAAAACAAGCCAGCACAAAAAAGCTCTACTAATAAAACAAATCAAAAGCACAAAAATGACTGTTAAATGCTATGTAATATGTTGAGTTTGAGCATGCACATAAAATAAATGATGCGGACATCTGAGCAGTGCACTCCAAACTTATGATCTACTAACATAAAATAATACAATAAAAAGTCACACTTAATACAGTAAGAAGGGAACAGGTAAAAGATACAAATATTGAATTAACTCCATCCAAGCCAAATAAGCGTAACAAGAAAATGAGCAAAATGATGGGCAAAGAAAGGAAATCATGTTTTGAAAATAGCAATAGCAAGATCATCTAAAAGTTGCACTGAGAGACACACAATATTATATCAGAATAATTTGCCACCTAATACCACATAAACATTGCCCAAAAACTTCTAAATGTCAAAAGTACTACTAGAACCACCAAATAAGATGTTTTACATAATCAAAGCAAAACCAGCTAAGCAGTCTTATGTACCATCATAGTTACAAAAATCACAGTCTAAATGAAGGTCTTGCATAAATAAAAAGACATTTGTAGCATAATACACTTAGAGATTTTGTTTGAGCATACTGTCTAAGCATGGATGTGGGACATCTCCAAGTTCAGAATGATAGATATCAGGAGAAAGGGTTAAACAAAGAAAATCATATTTACACTCATTCATGTGAAAGCAAATCCTACAATAAAATATTAATATAACAGTGGTCAAACATCATCACGTTTACATTTCCCCTTTTAAGGATATTTCAGGTTTTACATTAATGCCTTCCTTCAAAGAAGCATTTAACCTGCATACTGTTTTAAATGTTGCTATCCATTATAAGCATATAGAATCACAATGTTACCAGAGAAAACTATTTGGATTAGGCAACTTTATCTACTCAGCTGCTAGGTGTTGTAACCTCACCATTTTATTGTAGTAAAATGTGATATCCATTTGAAATGTTGTGACCAACTTTAGTGAGTCCTGTAATGCTGACACTGAATGGCTGAAAAATTGACTATATATATATATATATATATATATATATATATATCTATGGGTCCTCTTCAAATTACCGAAACGCCAGTTCGCCGACACGTGGAAGAGAAACGCGAAAGGACCGACAATGCAGTTGACCGACATGCTGAAATCCCGACAGCTGGAAGACCGACAAGGGGAACGTGTAAGCGCGACTTGGTAAGTATGCGCTAGTGAGGGATTTAGGATTAGGGAGCGGACAGGTAAGTGTGCAATAGTGAGGGATTTAGGGTTAGGGTGTGTGAAAGGTGAGTGTGCGATAGTGTCGGAGTTAGGGTTTGGGTAATGTAAGTGTGTGTTAGTGACGGGTTTATGTTTTAGGGTGGGTTAAGTAAGTTAGAAATAGGGTGCAGGTAGGGTAAGTGTCTGGTACTGTCGGACCTTAGGGTTAGGGGTGGGTTAAGTGAGTTAGGGTTAGGGTGCAGGTAGGGTAAGTTTGCGGTAGTGTCGGACCTTAGGGTTAGGGGTGGGTTAAGTGAGTTAGGGTTAGGGTGCAGGCAGGGTAAGTGTGCGGTAGTGTCGGACCTTAGGGTTAGGGGTGGGTTAAGTGAGTTAGGTTAGGGTGCAGGTAGGGAAAGTGCGGTAGTGTCGGATCTTAGGGTTAGGGGTGGGTTAAGTGAGTTAGGGTTAGGGTGCAGGTAGGGTAAGTGTGCGGTAGTGTCGGACCTTAGGGTTAGGGTTTGGGTTAGGGCTAGTGGATATGTAATGTAGTGTAATGTGTTGTTTACGTGTAGTGTGCCGGTGTAATGGTGTTCGGTGTTTTGCGTTGTCGGTATTGTGTGTTGTCGGTTGTTTGGTGTCGGTGGTTTGTGTGTCGGCGAACTGGCGTGTCGGTGTTCTAAAGTAGACCCATCTATCTATAGATATATATATATATATATGTATATATATATATATATATATATATATATATATATATATATGTATATATATGCCAAGTTCAAGATCGGCATTTTCAGAATATCCCTTTTTCTCCAAGGTATGGTGCTCTTGGAGTTAGTATATATAAGTTTGGGGAGTGTGGAAGAGTTCAACTGCCCATGGGGGGTGGAGGAGGGCTTGCTCTCCTGTAAAACAAGAAGTTTAAAAGCGAAGGGCAATGTTCAAGATTCACTCTTCATCTGCATTTTCTCTGTTTTTCTTTTTTTTCTTTTTTTGTCAGTTTATGCCACTTGACATTACAAGGGCTGAAATTTCAGTAGGGAGCCATTAAATGCACTATAATATGATGTAGCATATGTACTAATACCCCAGGCTCTAATAATATATAACATGGTAGAAACTGGTACTTACAGATTTTGGATTTGTATGGTATCTTGATGTGTCACATACAACACTGTAACCAATCAATCTGTCTCCAGGAAAAAGAAAGCTAGCGCCAACTGGAGACACAAGGACTTCAGCTGTCTCTGGAAAGAACCAGTCAATTCTGATATCAGTCAAGGAAGGGGCCATTGCCTTCTTCAATGATTTCACCATCTGTCAGGGCACAATCAAAAAATTAAATAAACAAAAGTTATTTTTACTTATTTCCTTTACAAAACGTATAGTTATTAAACATTGTGGAAAACTACGGACATTCATAAGGCAATTAGATTAGTGGAGTCACTTTAAATATCATCTCATAAAGCCTCAGTGTTCTGAATGTTAGTACTTACATAAAGCTTCAGTACAAAACAGTATCTATTACAATAGAATAAAGAGATGAATCTTATATTGCCAACTTCTGGTGGTGTGGGGTTACTGATCTGACTATTTATGAAAATGCATTCTCATCTAAATTTGCATACCAGTCATAAGCAATTGATGTATCCCGTAGTACCCTACATGGGCAGCAGAAAGTGTGCTTTTTATACAGATTGTCATTATACCTTTTAAGACAGATTAAGTTTCCATTGATAGAACAGCTTTAAGAAACTGCAATAAAAGTTAACAGGAATCTTAAATATCTCCAACTCATGCACAAACACACACACACACACACACACACACACACACACACACACACGCACACGCACACGCACACGCACACACACACACACACACACACACACACACACACACACACACACCTCTCCAGGTAATTTAAATAATCAGCAGTTTACCTATAAAATTAACTGGCATGTCTTTGCATGTGGGAGTAAACTGAAGAACCTAGAAAAAAAACTCACATGGACACAGGAAGGATATGGAGACTGCATCTTAAGCAAGAATCATTCTAGAGAACCAAGTGAAGTGAGCCAGCAAATGGCAGAAGTAACTGCTGCACCACGGACTGTGTTTCTCTTACTTAGCCTCTCAATAGGAAATAACATGCAGTGATAAATGTGTAATAAGCTTAGATAAGGTGTAATAGAATGGTATAGATTGTATTGCTCTTTAAGGTATGCTTTTTCATTACACAGTTAGCAGAACAAGTATACAATTAAAACCAAATAATATGTGAAAATGAACTTAAGTAGTGGAGAAGAAAGGAAAAGAGAAAACTAAAAGGGTGCTAATTAAGAGGTAAGTTTGATGTAAGGGTTAATATGACAGTACATAGTAAGGCATTAGGTGTGGAATGAATGTGAAAAATGCAAGCACTAAACAGTTACCAATGAGACAAAGACTGGTTCTGGCATTTATTCAACAGTTTTAAACTCAGGATCAGGAAATTAGGCACGTACTGACAGGTACTTATTGGAAGCTGTCATTATAATGAACAGCAGACACACTCTATATATTGATGTCTTATTTTTCCTAGAACTGCATTTGAGCACCTTACTAATAACAACAGTTTAAGATTCAGATGTGTTACACAGTTCGTGCAGAATATCTTAAACCTCAAATGCTTCTGACAGCATAAATGCACGCATGTGTGTGTGTGTGTGTGTGTGTGTGTGTGTGTGTGTGTGTGTGTGTGTGTGTGTGTGTGTGTGTATTCTAAACTGGGGTCTAATGAACAGAACACTTCAGGTACTCAGATAAACACCATCAAATGGCTGAACATGCTCACTAAATCAAAGTCAGTCCATGTAATACTGAGGATATTTGATTAGGAGGTTGATAATGACTAACAAATTCATGATAAAACAAAATATTTTGAGTAAAGAAAGGAACTAATAGTGAGCTATTTACAAGAAGTCATAGAGAGGAAAATGTCTGTGCTTACTTTATAACCAGAAGTAAAACATAAGTATAAATATGTCATACAGAAAAGCTGTCAAAATTAAAGGCACAATAGATAACATATTAGAAACACAAGCATAAAAAGAAAAAGGTAAACCGAGTAGCATATATAAAAGCAACAAAACAGCAAAGCAACTTATTAAAGACACATTACCTCTTCCTGGTTCATTTATGAAAGGAAATTTTGAATTGACTCTCTGGCAAATAGATTGAATATAAAGGCTGTACTTGTAAAGGGAAAATATCAACCTCAGGTACATGTATATATTCATTAGTCACAGATGACACAGGTAGAACAAGATCAGCAACAGTCATCAAGGCCTGTATGTGTCCTTCAAAGGGATTGGAGTTTAGCATCCTAGTCTAGGTGTTTACCTCAGAGACAACAGGTATAAAGTGTAACTCTCACCTTTGTAATGGAAATTGGCTTGGCTTAATATGGCCCACAAAAGTAGCTAGCCTAGTGCTAATTTATGAACCTATGAACATGAAAAAGGATGAGAGAGAGAGAGACAGTAGTTAGGTTAGAGTACAGAGTCCTAACGTCACTGCTAAAACTACCCCAGAGCTGTGGAACATCTTGCAGTGAGGAAGTAATGCTATTCACCACACTGCTGTACCTTTTAATGCATGATTAAACTATATCATGATATATCTAAAGAGAAAGAAGAAATAATGATGTGATAATGAAGAACAAAACAGTTCTTGTTTTCAAGGGCAATACTTGATTTAATAAAAAAAGTTCAGTAACCTTAATGAGAAATACATGTTTTATTAAATGTGCTAACATTATGGTGGTATGGTGGGCAGCCACATGGCAAGGGTTTGTCTGGCTTGATTCTTGGCTGGGGTGTTTTCAGTTGTAGAGTCTGGATATCTTCATTGCTACTGTGTGGGCTTTCTCTGGATATTCTGGTTTTCTTCAACTTCCCAGAGAAACGCAGTAGATGAAGTGTTGTTCTCCAAAACTGCCCACAGCTGTGTATGTAATGAGTCAGTAACAGTGTGCTATCTGGGATGTGCCATCACCCTGGCCAGAGTAGGTTTTCAAAGTCCTGTGTCCACTGTTTGCTAGGATAGGGTCTATCATCCCCACAGCCCAGTAAAAAGATAAACTGGGTTATCAGAAAATGCATAGATAGATGAGTGTTCCGCATAACAAAGTTTATGTAAAATGTAAAGCAAGTTTTGAATGTAATATGTATAGGATCATAGGAAGTTACTAGGCTATTGGCCCTGAGGCCCTTATAAGCCTTGCCAATAGTTTAGCCCATGCATAGACAAATCACCACCTGATGGCCATGTCCAGCAGGGACACGGGGCCTAATTCCAGGAATGTATTTTCTATTTCCCATCCAGTTATCCAGGTTGCGCTTAAAAAGGGGGGAAAGAGATACCCTGCTTGACATGGACAGGGAGTTTATTCCATAGATGGGGAGTCTCTGGGACACAAATCTGTCCCACCAACAAGTCCTATTTATGTCACAGACCAGGTTGAGGCCATGTGTGTGGGTTACTCGAGTGGAGTTTGGCTTGCAGATATGCAGCAGTCCCATCAAGGCGGGGTCCGAGATTGTCTTGTATGTCAGACAGAGGTCACCTCTGAGGAGTCTGTATGAAACAGAGTAGAGGGATAGGGCTTTTAGCCTATCCTTTTATGATAGATTTTTGAGGCCCTGGATTCTCCTGGTGATGAACCTCTGTGGTCTCTCCAGCTGCTGCATGTGCTTTGCGAGGTACATGCCGAATGGGGCATTGTACTCAATAATGGGCCTTATAAGGGAAGAATACAGGGATGTTATAACCTCCTTGTCCCTGTATGAGATACCCTTACTTATGAGGTTGGCCATGTAGAAAGCTTTCCGTATAATGGAAGCAACATGGTGGTCAAAAGTTAGGTCATTATCAATCTGGATGCCCAAATCCCTCATGACTGACTGCGTGCTTAGGACATTGTTATTAATGTAATAACCTGTGGGGACATCATTCTCCCCAAAGGGGATGATGATACATTTTTTTGTATTCAGCTTGAGGCCATGTTTCTGGCAGCAGTCATTTGTTTGGGTGAGACCCTCTTGGAGGATATCCATGTCACTAAGGGGATTGATGACAGCTCCCAGCTTGCAGTCATCTGCAAACTTGGTCAGCCATAGCCCACTGGTTTTGGCCTGTACCTCAGAAAAGTATATCTCAGATAACAGAGGCCCCAAGACCTTACCCTGGGGTACGCCACTCGATACAGATCTACTGCTTGAGGTGGCTTCCCCTATTTTGACTAGGTGGGTTCTATCAGTAAGCCAGTTAGCTACCCATCTGGTAACATATGGATTGATGCCTAGTGAGAGAGTTTATTTATTATGCCTGAGTGGGGAACAGTGTTGAAGGCTTTGACCAGGTCAAGGTAGGCAGTGTGCACCGTCTTCCCCTCTTCCATGGCTTTGGTGACTGTCTCAAAAATGTCAGCCAAATTTAATAGATATGACCTCCCCTTGACAAAGCCAAACTGTGTGGGATTGAGTTAGATGGCTTCCTGGGATTGAGTTAGATGGCTTCCTGAGACTGAATTTGGATCGTGAGAGAGACCGGGAGAGAGACCGGAATGACAGGTTGATGGGCAGTGGTGAAGAGCTACCCTTGGTGTTATGGGAGAGACTGCTTGAAGAAACGAGAAGTAAGCATTCTCCTAATCCATTTGCCAATGTGTGTAAGTGTTCCACAGACCTTTCGCCTAAGGTAACAACTTTAATTGAGAAATTGGAGCAATTATTAAATAAGGACCACCTACTACAACAAAACTAGCCTCCAGAGGTATCAGGATTTGGGGGATTGGGGCTAAGAGCAATGAAATACCCATCTCTTCCATTTGATTCAACTATTATGTAAGATAAATTCAAGCAGAGATGGGAGAAGGCAGCACATCTATGTTCCACGGAATGGACTACTATTTGCTAGAGAGAGATGAGGTAAAACTTTCAAACATAAAAAAAGACATTAATAATGTTTGTATTTGTTTAATGGCAAAATTAGAAAGGTCTCAAATTGAAACTTGTCTGCATGATATTCAGGAAAAATTGTGCATATTTGAAAAGAAATTAATGGATCAAAAACTAAATAAAATCAAAAGAGATTTGCGAGATAATGAAAATGGAACTGCCTTTTTAAACAGACCAATCGCAAATCAAGTTCTTGGGTCCATTTCCAGGAAGGGGATGGAAGGGTAAGAAGTGAAACAAGAAGTGAGGTATCTTCTAGTGATAACAGCAGATATGTTAGTGACTATGAAGATGAGAGAGAATACCCTCCCTTGCCTGCTGCAAATAATGAACAATATATGCAGGAAAATATTCATTCCTGTGGGGGGATTAATGGTCAGAGAAAAAGAAACTATCCAGAATGTGAATCGCAGAGAGGAGATCAATAGCGACAATGGTGGAACAGCAAGAGAACTAAATGGTATTGACTGTTTTCATAAAAATACAGACTTGATCATTAACTTATCAGGTTGTGTGTTAAATGAACATTTGTATACTGTTTTAAACTATGGTTTGAAATTTGTGCCCACTGTGGTACCGAGATTGCATGAATGTAAGATAGAAGTGTTTAAAATAGTTCATAAGTTGCATTTGGGGTATTTCTTTAATGTTCAACAAAAAGTACTAACAGATGATGTTAATGAACAAAGTATGTTTGAAGATAGTAGCAATGATGAAAGTATTTCCTGTAATGACTCATTTGAGTCTTTCATTTCATGTAATAGTGAACTGAACGCTTATTGCCCAATAGATACATCTAATGTTAACAAAAATATATATGTCAAAAGAAATATATTTCAAGGGATAAAAACATATATATTTCATCATTTATTATAAAATCTACAAACATTCCTCCGTTTGTTTAACATAGGTTTAATAGAGGCTCTCTCATTGAGACCTAAACCCCTATCTGCTCTCAGTCTAACTATCCACATACTCTCCTTGCTCTCAGTATGTTTTTATCCCTTGAAATATATTTCTTTTGACATATATATTTATATATATTTATATATACATATTTATTAGAGCATCTTGATTGTTCATGGAGAGTTTTTATATGTATTTTTGATATCTACTTTGTCATTTTATACATTTCAGCATGTTTATATGTGCATATATTTTTAAGCTTAGATTGACTCATGAATACGTAAACAAGAAGCAGCTTTTGATAGGCCAATAGGAGATGTTTTAACTGTATAAATGTAGCCTATGTACTTGAAGGTCTTTGTTACATGATCTGATGAAGCTCAAATGAATGAGTGAAAGCGCTTATCTGACCTGCAGTGGAATTAAAGTTGGATTTTAACCTGAGGATTTTGCCTTTTCATTCACACTTGTGACTCTTCATTTACAGTTGGATTTTAACCTGAGGATTTTGCCTTTTCATTCACACTTGTGACTCTGCATCAGCCTAGTTGCTCCTTTTGGTTTTATTAACATTACTCAAGTTTATCTGGAGCACTGGGCGTTTATCCTGTTTGTCAGCGAGTGGTTTGTTCCTGTTTTATTAGCTTCTTTTTTCTCGGTGATTTTGGAGCAGAGTCTACTACCAGGGAATAGCGTTTGCTTAGCGCACAACTTTTGCTTATATTTTTATCTTGCATACAGCCATATTTGGCTATTCTATTTGTTACTGTGCCTTTGCACTACTTTTTTCCTATTATGCAGAGTCAGAGTGAAACTGTAGATATTGAGCTAGACTACGAGCCCCGAGGTGTAGACCTGGGCTCAGTCGCTCATCTACAGAAGAGGTTTGAACAGAATCTTGTCTGTTCAACAGTTACTTCCTGGCAATTCGGCGCTTTGGAGCGCTTTGATGACGCGGATACGACGACACCCGACTTGGATGAGCTACAACGCCTGTTAGACGGTGTAGAGAAAGACTTTGCACATTTGAAACGCTTGCAAACACAGCGTTTGCATTTTCGTTATTGCTTGGACACAAAAATTGTACCGAGAGGATTACATATATTAAATATGCCCAATCAGGGGGAACATTATCCAGAGTTGCTTTCAAGGTGGCAGCGCCTGAACTTATAGGTAAGCAAACAGTACATGGAGTTACTTATTGACTTTTTTGCCTCTGAAGAGGAAACACTCACTAATAACATTAAGAAACAACAGAAGAGAATTTTTTCTTGTTTCCCAAGTACTGTAATAGAACCACTATTTGAAAGCCTGTTGGATGGAATATCAGCCTTAGAGCGGAAACTTCTCCAACAGAAGAGAAGCAAGATAATTAGAGATCATAGAGATTTTAATTTAGGACAAGTCTTCGTTTGGCCTAAACATGGACATTATAGTGCTACCATTAAACCTAATGACTCTACTAGTGTTAGACAACTGAGTTCCGAACCTAGTACTGGTTCTGAAAATGTTAATGTTGTCAATAATGCTTGTGAAGCTGTGGATATTACCAACTGTGTACATAGCAATGTATTGCCTAGTAATAGGGTACAAAATATAGCTAACATTAATAACAATACTACTTCCAATGATACTGATGATGTAATTACTATTTTACATAGTGAGAGTGGATCTAGCTCTATTAATACAAATACTAAAGAAGTTAGTCAGCCTATTACTGGGAATAATATTGCAGACAGAACTAACTTATATCCTGCAGTACATGTTGTGAAGGGACCGATTAATAAGAGGTTGTCAGTAGATGATGGCATAGTGAGATCTAAGTTACCTCACAAAGTACATACTACCATCACCACAGGAGTAGTAAGTGAGCTCCCTTTTCCCCTCCCAGTCCGAAAGGACAAGAATATAACAAGGGGACGCTCAATGAGCAGGGGGAGACAGAAACGCAAATTATCAGAAGAGTATGTAGCACATCAGACAATAAAGAAGATGTGGAAGAACAAAGTAAATTAGATACAGCTGAAATTTTGATACCAGCAGATTCTATGGTACATAACATCTCAGGATATTTGTTGACTGAATGTGATGAGAAATTATTAAGTAAAGGCCTAAACTTTATACCAAGTGCATACAGTAACTTTACGGACACTGTAGTAGACATGAGACTTTTCTGTCGAAACCTTATGCTTAAACTGCTATTTCATGATAAAACTGATAGTGAATTGACAGACAATAACGTTACTAGACCACCAAAGTTTAAGAAGCTTAGCAACTTTGTCCCACCTAATCATCCGTTAGTTGAGGCATATTTGAAACTAACTGAGGATGATTTGTATAAATATTTTTCTCTAAAGAAATATAGGAAGAATGGTAATTTGACTAGAGGGGAGCAGACTAGCTTACTTAAACTCCAGTCATTACAGTCCATAACCATCAAACCAGCTGATAAAGGTGGTCAGATAGTAGTGATGGACACTAGCAAATATCATGATGCTATGATTAAACTTTTGGAAGATGATTTCTATTTACAAGTTAATGAACAAACAGTGCAGGCCACTATTAGTCACGTAAACAATATGTTATTAGATATGTTGAAAGGCGATATCTTGGATCAAGAATTATTTGACTATCTCTTTGTTAAGAATCCACTTGTACCAACAATATATGGGTTACCTAAAATTCACAAAGACTCCATTGACCCACCAATGAGACCCATAGTGTCTGGTCAGGGTTGGATCACTGAAAACCTTTCTGTCTATGTTGAGAAACACTTGCGACCTATATTGAATAAGAACAAAGTTGTACTGAAAGATTCCAAACAGTTTTTAACAGATTTGTATGACTGTTTAGGTGGCATTTGTGACGTTGATAACTTGATTTTTGTAACGTTTGACATCAAGTCCTTGTTTACTGTGTTACCAAATAACATAGGCCTGATTTATATCACTGAGTATCTACTCTTACATAGCGAATATACATCAGTTAAAGTAGACCTCATTGTACATTTCCTTGAACTCATTTTGAATAACAATCTTTTCACCTATGACAACAAGTTCTACCAACAGCGAGGTGGTGTAGCCATGGGCACACCTTGTGCCAACAGCTATGCAAACATGTTTTTGGCATTTTGGGAATTTGAGAGTCTCTTTAATTTAGAAATGTTTAAACAATATGTAACTTTTTATAGACATTTCGTGGATGATGTTTTTGTTTTATGGAGAGGCAGTGTTGATGATTTGTTTGTGTTCCATACTACATTGAACAACCTCACTGGCTATTTAACCTTCAGTATGAATCACTCCAGAGAGAAGATAGAATTTCTTGACTTGTATATAGAAAAATTAGCATGTGGTTTGATCAATACAGGTGTCTATAGGAAACCTTGCTATTTCAATACTCTATTACAGCGTGATAGTATGCACCCACAGCATATTTTTAAAAATATCATTAGAGGCCAGGGGATGAGAACCTCTAGGCTAAATGCCACAGAAGAAGGCTTCCTAATGGAAGTGAGTGACCTCAAGATAAGGCTAGAAGAACGAGGCTATAGCTCACAAGAGATTGAGTCCAACCTCTCGGATGTCAATAAACTTAGACTGAACAGAGCAGCCCCTTATTTTGGACCAGCTATTACTGGTGGATCCATTACAATAGACAATGGTAGAGATGATAGATCAACTCACGTAAGGGTTTCTTTACCATATAGTACTGATTGTCCAGCAATCAAGAATATTATTACGAAACACTGGCCTATTCTCTGTACTGATGACACCACTGGCAAACTTGTGGGGACTAAACCCTCTTTTTTATATAGGAATAAATTGAATTTAAGGAGAATGCTATGCTATTCAAAAAGGGATGAACGGTCAATGCCTCTTGAACACACAAAACCATGTGGACGCTGTAATTATTGTAATTCTCTTGACCCCAGCCCATTTTTTGAACATCCTGATATGCACACTAACTTCAGCATACGTGCTGTAGCTACCTGTGATACTACTCATATAGTTTATTTGGCAGTGTGCCAAATATGTGATGCATTTTATGTTGGCAAAACCAATCGTCGATTTAAAGACAGGATAAGAGAACATCTTTACCATATTAGGAAAGCTTCACCTCACAATGCCTTAGCTAAGCACGTAGCCCAAGCAGGTCCTGAACATTATTTTTTATTTAGAGCTCTTGAGAACATTAAACCCAATATACGAGGAGGTGACATCAGGAACCATACTGAGAGCAAGGAGAGTATGTGGATAGTTAGATTGAGAGCAGATAGGGGTTTAGGTCTCAATGAGAGAGCCTCTATTAAACCTATGTTAAACAAACGGAGGAATGTTTGTAGATTTTATAATAAATGATGAAATATATATGTTTTTATCCCTTGAAATATATTTCTTTTGACATATATATTTATATATACATATTTATTAGAGCATCTTGATTGTTCATGGAGAGTTTTTATATGTATTTTTTATATCTACTTTGTCATTTTATACATTTCAGCATGTTTATATGTGCATATATTTTTAAGCTTAGATTGACTCATGAATACGTAAACAAGAAGCAGCTTTTGATAGGCCAATAGGAGATGTTTTAACTGTATAAATGTAGCCTATGTACTTGAAGGTCTTTGTTACATGATCTGATGAAGCTCAAATGAATGAGTGAAAGCGCTTATCTGACCTGCAGTGGAATTAAAGTTGGATTTTAACCTGAGGATTTTGCCTTTTCATTCACACTTGTGACTCTTTATTTACAGTTGGATTTTAACCTGAGGATTTTGCCTTTTCATTCACACTTGTGACTCTGCATCAGCCTAGTTGCTCCTTTTGGTTTTATTAACATTACTCAAGTTTATCTGGAGCACTAGGCGTTTATCCTGTTTGTCAGCGAGTGGTTTGTTCCTGATTTGTATAATTATGTCTGCTTTACCCTGCAGTGCATTGTGGATGAGCAGTGCGAGCTTTTTCAGACACACAACAGATCTTTATTAATCTCAGCCTTTGTTTAGCTTTAGAAATCATATAATTTGAATGATAGATAATGTAATAACATGAAATGTTAATAAAGTCACTTAAATACTGCCTTGCATAAATGGATTTGACTTAAACAGCCATTGTATTAATTTACTGTCATGACAGCAAACATGTCAGTTAATTTCTCTGTGCTCATAGTCAAATTTAAAAGTTAATACTAAAGTATATGCCATTACTTCTACCAAGCAAACAATTAACAGTCCTTCACTGCACTGCGTGCATTTGCCTAGTAATTTTCTCTCAGCCATATAAGGGATGTATTTTTATATATTCTGCATATTTATTAATTTCCTTCCCAGGTAGGAGAACTGATTTCCTGAAGCTTTTAGCCACAACCAGGAAGGAAGCTGCACAGTACAATCATACAGAATATTCAGTGCAATTCATTATACAGTATGACAAGTTTATTTTTTCACTTTGCAAGACAATACAAACAGAAAGCTTGTTTACATACATTACTGATGTTATAGCATTATAACGCTCAACTATCTAGAATGCAGAATACCAAGATTTTTGCCTTATATTTCTAGTCTGTTCCTCGTAAAAATTGTGGTTTTCTGGCAAATCATTGGGTATTAAAGTCACTAAATACTGACAGACATTTGACTTTTAGACTTTATATCTTTCAGAAAAATCTATTCTGAGGCAAAACCCATTGCTTCATCAACAAGTTTTTTAAGTCCAATATTTAAAATTTGTCCCTCATTTCTGGCCTTTGTCCCACCATGAATTTTAGCTTTGTCACCAAATCTTGTCCTAAGAGGTTGAGAGGTATGTATTACATAGTGGTGGTTTGCACTAGATACTATACATGTAGTGTTATACCTCTGTAGGACATTGTATTGTTAGACTATTATGTTTAACAGAGTCTGTGAAGCGATTGTGATTTCCTAGTGCTAATGAACATGTATGGCAACATGCTAATGCATTACTATCTTAAGTGCCAGGGATTATGACAGCACAGACATTCACAGATCACACTTGCCCTCTTCTGATAGAACTGAGGTGGATGTCTACCTGGCAGTCTTTCTAATTTCTTCCATTCCAGAGTGACATCACTTGCATTGTTCCATATATCTATATCTATATATATATATATTTGATTCTGGAAAGTACGGCAATGTGTACATCTCCCTAAATACATTGCAGTACCTTTTTGCTATACAGTAACTGACCTAACATGGTGCTGCATGGCACTCTAGCACAAAGACTTGCAACACAACTTAGGGCTGGCCCTGAAGCTGTGCTGAATGCTAATGAGGCAGGGATATGCTAATTACCCATGTGCTCAACCTTCCCTCCCTGGAACCACCTCCAGGAAGGCGTTGACATGCCGAGTGATTTAAGAACTCAGCTGGCATGTAGATCATCACAGATGTCCCCACCACATCATGGCAGTGAACACAACCAAAAGATGTGTTCAACTATCTTCTCCAACTGTGGTACAGGGATGGGGGGGTCACTATATTCAGTCTAAGTGTCTTAATGACATCAGCATTTGTATAAAGATTGGAGAGTGAGGGGACACACTAACCACCAGGGCATACTATATATATGCTGTAATGGCACCTCAACTATTATGGGGATTGGGGATGGGGGGTTAAATACTAGATACCAGGGATTCTACAAATGTGCCATAATGATACATAAACTATTACTGTGATCTGAGATGGGAGGGAACCAAGGGAGGGAAGACAAATCAGGGGGCAGCTACAGGGACTGTGGTGTTTGTGTGTGTGTGTGTGTGTGTGTGTGTGTGTGTGTGTGTGTGTGTGTGTGTGTGTGTGTGTGTGTGTGTGTGTGTGTGTGTGTGTGTGTGTGTGTGTGTGTGTGTGTGTGTGTGTGTGTGTGTGTGTGTGTGTGTGTTTGTGTATTTTAACGTGTATCTGTTTGTGGAGAGTGACAGCAGGGGCCTACATGAGCTGCAGTTTACTACACAGTCAGCATGTCAGCAATGATCTGTATGTTGTGGTAGTAACTATGATTCAGAATCATGAAAATTAGCCAATGATTAGGTCTTACCTCATCATGGCTAACATGATTCTGAATCACAAATTAGCTCATCTTGAGAGCAGGGTCTTTTTTAGTATGGCTTGTGCTAGGCCATTTAAAGAACCCTTGATATAGTTTCAAAATGTAAAACTGTTTTTATTATATTATGCACATCTTGGACATAGAGTTAAATAAATAAGATGAGCAATAACACCTTACTTATATTTTTCTTTGGAAGCAAAAAAAATCAAAAATATGATCTCACTAAACACTAATCCTGTGGACAGTCAGTCTAGTGAATCTGATCCAGAAACGAGTGATAGAAAAAAGGGACCAAGAACTCATAGTAAGACTCATAAAGAAGCAAAAGTTGTAATGTATTTTAAAGCTAAACCTTATTATAAAGGAAAAGAGATGCGACATTTACACCGACTAAGGCATTTTGGCCAGTTTCCCGCTACAATTGACACTGGGGATGGATATTTTTGGCCAGATACATTTAATCCAGATTCAGAATCAGAGTCGTCAGATGATGACAGATTGTTACCTTTGAGGGAGGTTCCTAACCCAGCCCATGCTGGAATTGCACAGGACCATTGTAGTACCTAGGGCGTGGTCAGCAGTTGATTTTCAAGCCATTACCAAATCGCTACTGCCTATTCGTACTAATCCAGCTAAGTTCCAGCGTGTGCTGGCAGGACATATTTGTTTATAAAATCCTACAATAGCAGAAGTCAGGGCAGTTCTTCAGTACACCATACCAGCTGATCTGATGAAACGGATTTGGGACCATGCTAATGTCCCTACTCCGATTCCAAAACATGATGCACAAGGAGATAATGGGTTTGAAGCAGTCAGACAGCGAATAGTAGATGCTATTACAGTGATAGTTCCACCCACACCCAATTCGTCCAAAATCAAGTCAGTTCTTCAAAAAGAAGACAAACTTGTGGATGAGTATTTAAATCGTCTCACTGAAGCCTTTGAGGCTTACTCTGGTTACTCAGAACCCACCGAAGGGCCGGCACAGAGTGGATTGTCGACTGCCTTCGTAGATGGGTTACTCCCACAAGTATGGGATAAGCTAAAGGAAGTATGTTTAAACTGGCCTAGTCTTGGATTGCATGAATTAGTCACACAAGTGCAAAACCTCTCTGACCACTTAGCACAGGAAAAAAAGGATTTACAGGAAAAATTGGTTAAAGCGCAGATTCAGATGTGTACTGCCTTCAGGAAGCGTGGACGGGGAGGACGAGGATGGGGAAGAGGGAGAGGTGGATGCCAAGGGGCAGGAAACCAAAATAGACAAAATTGGCAGGAAACTCGATCAGCCCCACCACAAAGCTATAATAATCAGACAGAGTGTTTCAATTGTGGCCAAGTAGGCCATTGGAGAAATGAATGTCCGTATCTGGCTGAGCAACCTACCCCACCCACTGATACATCACCTCAGTGGAATTCTAATTGGACTCCATCCAATCGGCAGCCATCACAATTAAGGTTCCCTGAACAAAGACAACAGCAGTTGTGCCCTTTCATCCCTGTGGATCAAGATGGACCACATGTTATGTTACTTGTCAAAAATAAACCGTACCCATTTTTGATTGATACTGGAGCAACCAAATACATGTTAGCTGGCGAGGCAGCAATAAATGTCCCCCTCTCCAATAACATAACTATTGGGGTAGGTGTCTCTGGTATTCCTATTGAATATTCTGAAACCATCCCAGTCTCAGTAACTTTGGGACCTTTACAAGACAATCATGCATTTTTAGTAGGACCCTCAGCACCATTAAATTTATTGGGAAGAGAGCTGACTGTACAGAGGAAAACATTGCACAAAAAAAAAAAAAAAATCTAGATCATTTTTAGAACATTTTGTCTTTAGAATCTTTTAGATTGTTTTTAGAACATTTTTAGAACTTTAAAACATTATTTTAGTTTGTTGCACTGTTCTTACTATGTATAATTAATACAAGACACTTCTATTGTACCTCTATTATATTTTTATCTTTCATTTGTAACCTTGATTGTACTGCCTTTGGAGCTTTTCTCCCCCGGCCTCCACTGAAAATGGGTACCTCGTGGCCCAGTGGACTTCCCCGGTAATCAAACTGAAATAAATAAATAAATAAATAAATAAATTTGTTCTGTAAGATGGGAGCAACCATCTTCTGCACTGCTGACAGAGTATATTTAGAAGTACCTTCAGATAAACAAGATAGTATTTTGGCTACTTTAGATGAAAATGTCACTCTGTAAACAATGTGTATGCAGTCTGACCTCAATAACAATAAGCATCTAAATTCATTACCCTCTTATCTATGGACCACTCATGATAATAATGTTGGGTTTCTGATTTCAGCTACTCCTGTAAAAATAAGCTTAAAACCCAGAGCAAAGTTACCTCGGGTACCACAGTACCCTTTGACGGTAGAGGCCACATCGGGTATTGCCCCTGTCATTTTTGCTTTGGTACAACAAGGAATTATAGTACCTACAACAAGTCCATGTAATGCTCCAATTCTACCGGTATGGAAACCTGGTAAACAAGCTTACAGATTTGTGCAAGACTTGCGAGAAGTCAATAAAGCTGCCTTGCCTGTTTTTCCAATCGTACCAAACTCAGCTATGATTTTAAGCTGCATCCCACCTACAGCACGTTGTTTTATGGTTATAGATATGTCATCAGCTTTTTTCTCTATCCCAGTACATTCAGATAGTCAGTATTTGTTTGCATTCACTTATAAAGGCCAACAGTATACTTGGACCCGACTACCCCAAGGATATGTAGAATCTCCAACCCTATTCTCTAGAGAGAAGCACAGACAACTGCAGGATTTACAGTTACCACCACGTTCAGTATTGGTCCAATATGTAGATGATATTCTTATAGCTTCACAAGATACCAAGTCTTGTATAGAGGACTCACTTCTAGTTTTAAAGTTTTTAGCTGAACGAGGTTTTAAGGTAAATAAATCTAAACTGCAGTTCTGTCAAGAAAAGGTACAATACCTGGGATACATCATTTCTATGGGTTCACGTCAAATACTTCCAAGTAGAATTACCTCCATTCAGACTGCCCCCCGCCTTGTAACTCAGAGAGAACTCAGGGGATTTCCTCAGCCTAGCAGGTTATTGTAGACAGTGGGTGCCCAATTTTTTAGAAATTTTGGCCCCCTCTGTTACAGCTTCTAAAAAAGAAGGTCACAGACCCTCTGCCTTGGTCCCCTGAACATGAAAATGCCTTTCAGGCTATTAAAACAGCACTGATAAATCCACCTGCCCTGGGGGTCCCAGATTATTCTAAACCCTTTGTTTTCTTCTGTTGTGAAAGAAATAGAACTGCCCTGGGCCTGCTGGCGCAAGCGCGCACTGGAGTCTATCGACCTATAGCATATTACAGCACTCAGGTAGACCCTGTTGCTTCTGGCTATCTACCCTGTTTATGAGCAGTGGCAGCCGTTTCTGTTTCAATTGATATGGCAATGCCATTGACTTTAGGACATGACACTATACTAGCAGTACCTCATATGGTGCAAGCGTTACTTTTAAAAATAAAAAACACAGTAGCTTTCTAATGCTCGCCTCACTAAATATGAGTTAAGTTTATTAAGTAATCCTGCTGTTCAAATTACACGTTGCCCACCACTAAACCCTGCTTCTTTGATTCCAACTAGTGATGAGGGCGAACCACGTGACTGAATGCTTGTAGTTAACACTGCTCTTTCTCCTAGGTTAGATTTGCAAGATGCTCCTTTGCTTAATCCTGATTTAGTTCTTTTTGTAGATGGGTCCTGTTTACGAAATAATCTTAGTGAACTCCAGGCTGCATGGTCAGTCTGCTTACCATCTGCAGTTTTACAAACTGGACAATTACCACCTGGCACTTCCGCACAAGCTGCGGAATTAGTGGCACTTTTGCATGCATGTAAAATGGCCAAAGACAGATCTGTTACTATTTATACTGATTCATGTTACGCCCGTGGTGTTGTTCATGATTTTGGTATCTTATGGAAGGAAAGGGGGGTTTTGACATCCTCTGGGGCACCAATTAAAAATTACCTGTATATTGATCACCTCTTACAGGATTTATTATTACCTTCAAAACTGCTATTGTCAAATGTGCAGCTCACCAGCCTAACAACTCCCTAGTAGCTAAGGGAAATAATTTGGCTTACTGGGCTGCCAAGCAGGCTGCTCATTCACATACTGTTCAGGGACAATTTCTGCAGCCTATCTTACAAATGGTTACTTTTGACACTACTGTTTTAAAAACTTTACAAAAATGAAACATCAGAATCAGAAAGAAAAACATGGCTGGCCCACAGTCGTTTCCAACGCTCTAATTCAGTTTGGCAGCATCCTGATGACAGATTAATTTGCCCTATATCTATGTTAAATACTCTTATAAAAGCATATCATTTGCCAGCTCATGTAGGGGTACAAGCATTAATCAAACAAATACATAAGGATTGGTTCACCCCAGGACTTTCTGATTCTGTGCAACATTTTTTGAGCACATGCTCCATTTGTTTGCAGCATAACATTTCAAAAGGCACTCTGGCTCCCGCTCAACCAGTGCCAAAACCAATGGGACCATTTTGTGCTTTACAGTGGGACTTTATTGAACTCCCACCTTGTACTCATTTTAAATATGTTTTGACTGTTGTTGATATTTTTTTGGGGTGGTTAGAAGCCTACCCATGTGATAAAAACAATGCTATTTCAGTTGCAAAGAAATTGTGTTATGAATTGATATCTCGTTTTGGTGTTCCTTGTCAAATATACTCTGACCGTGGAATGCATTTTACTGCAAGTTAGTTGAATCATTGTGTATAATGCTAGGCATTACTTTGAAATTTCATTGTCCGTATAGACCACAGGCATCAGGTATTATACTGAACGCATGAATCAGACCTTGAAAACTAGACTTGCTAAAGTCAATTCAGAAAAAGGCTTAACCTGGGTGCAAGCCTTACCACTAGCCTTACTTTCTATGCAAGCACAACTGCATCCTACTAAGGGTCTTTCTCCACATGAAATTCTCATGGGTCACCCTCTGAGTATGCCCATGACACCACCACCACCCTTTTCTGAATATGATGCATTTGATAATGATATTCTTTTGTACCGCAAATCTCTTGTTTCCTTCCTACAGTTTCGCCATTGACAAGTAGCAGCTGCTCAACATCTTCCAGATCCTTTCCTGTCATCCGCCCTACAACCAGGTGATTAGGTTTACGTTAAGTCCTTCTCTAGAAAAACAGCACTCCAGCTGCACTGGAAGGAGCCCTTCCTGGTTCTTCTGACACCGTCATCTGCTGTGCGACTGCAAGGATCTCCAACCTGGATCCACATTTCACATGTCAAAAAAGTTGTGCCATCTGAAGACCAACAGCCTTCACCTTTTTCAACTATTCTCTTCCCATTGCTACTCGTACTTGAAGTAGAACTGTTCCAATACCTGACGATGCCTAACATTTACCCTTTTGGAAAACTCCAAACTCCTGACACTACGCAGACTCAACAACCATTTCCACAAAAATATTGTACAGCCATTTTGGTGGTCATTCTTGTTGTATTAGTATTTTTAATGTGGCTATTTTCATTTCCTGCTCCACTGACGCATCACACCAAGCGAGCTATTTGGCATCCACCTTTCAACACCTACCCAGCTATTAAATTTGCCTATGCATCATCCCTCAATGTCTCTGACTGTTGGATTTGTACTGCTTTACCTACTGTTCATGGGGGATTGATGCTAAGTACAGTCCCTTTAGGGGCTAATGAAACCTGGACGAATCTGATCTATGACACTTCAAATGTTACTTCAAAAGCCAGGATAGCATTACATCTGTTTAACCATCAAAATGGAACTGTGTGTTTTCAGAAATTTGGTAAAGTCAATGTAAGATGGAGTTTTTGTAATGTGACAGTTCCCTACAGGTGCAATAATAACTCCTCCTACTGTAACACAACCTATGATTCATTTTGTGAACTGATGCATAAAACATATGAAGAGGTAAGAAATAATTCCGTCCTATATCAACAGCTGGGATTGATCAATAAGAAGGTGTTTCATTCTGAACAAGGTTATCTAAATGGTAATATCACCACTAAGGTGGAAAATTGTTACTTTGTGTCTGGTAGAAGAGCCTATAAATGGCTACCAGGAAACTGGTCTGGTAGCTGTTTCTTAGGTTATTTAGTCCCAACCATCCGACATACACCTGCTTTACCTCGAGGAAAAATTCGGACTGTTCGAGAGGTTAAAAAGCCTGCCAATCTGGTAGGCCAAATTGACGCTTCATGGATTTATCATCATGACTTAGCCCATGCTGGCACCAAAGGACTATCTCATATGGACTTGGGTGATGACTTCATATCGTGGGCTGGTATAATTCCAGCATACGGAGCAATAAAATCAATTTGGGAACTGAGAAAACTGTCCAAATTGCTTGAAGTATTAAGCAATACCACATTTTCTGCTTTAGAACTAGTGACTGATGAACTGACTGCTATGAGAGCTGTAGTTCTCCAAAACCGTATGGCTCTCGATTTCACCCTAGTGTTGAAAGCAGAACTTGTGCTTTAATCCAGGAGGAGTGTTGTATGTTTATTCTTGACAATCAGCGCGAAATTGAAAGTCATCTTGAACTCATTCAGAGAGTCTCTGAACTCTCTAAGGCCAAGGAGGCCATTAACTCAACATGGGCATGGTTAACCAACCTGTTCTCAGGTTGGGGAGGTGGACTATTGAAGTTAATTTTATTAATCGCAGTATTAGCTCTTATTTCTTTTCTTGTTGTGTTTTTAATCAAAGCATTGATTTTGAAATTAATGCCTTTTAAGACTACTAAAAAGGTGCCAACGTTTTATATGCCTGCAGTTATGAATATGGCTGATGAAATAAAATTGTGTGACAATGAAGGAACCAGCCACATGGTTATGTTAGATTTAGGTCAAATGTATGATAGACTAAATGGTGATGCTTAGCATCAAATGGTGGATTGTACAATATGAATGGCGAAAGTATGTGCTTAAGGAAATTGAGTATGTGACAATCTGTATGCATTGAGATGGACTTTGTACAGCAAACTCTGAGTAAACTGTAAATAGTGGAAAAGTACTAAAAACAGGAGCCTGCTTGAAAGCAGGAAATGTGCCTTATATGGAAGTGTATCCGATTTTCTTTCTCTGCCTAGAGATGCAGTAATGTGAACTGCTTTAAGCTTACGGGTAAACCACTGATTGTTAATTGTCTTTTGTACTAATTTAATTGGTCTAGTTTATATTTTGTACTGTCAGCAGTATCACCAGCATATAAGCTTATGCATTCCTTTGTTTGGCGAGTCTCCCTGGTACTTTCCATGACGCTCCCACACGTGTGTAATAAATAGAGGAAGAAGTGTCTTGTCTTCATTTAAGGTAAAATGTTAAATACAACAACACACACACACACACACACACACACACACACACACACACACACACACACACACACACACACACACACACGCACACACACATGCACAAACACATGCATACACAAACAGAATACTGGCGACTATGAAAATTAGAAGATTGTAATGCTTCATCTATCCTATGGCTTAGTCCTTTGAACTACCTGAATCTGTTCATTATACCCTCATTTCACTATCATACTCTACTTTTTCCTGATAACTAACTAACCAGCTGTAGGCATGTGTTCATTGACTGTAGAATGGAATAGTTAGTGAAAGCTTTCTGTTCTAACTGCACTCACTTTCACAACAATATACTCACCATTCACCACTACAAGTACAATGCCTGTCATAGCTCATAACGGTGCACTGATGCATTAACCTAATGAGATACAGTTCTAGTAAGTAAAGCATGCAATATCTGTACATAAAATGCTGTAGATAAAACACCTGATTCAGTGAATTCCCTGTACCTCTCTGTGAAGAAGAAATCTGTTTTGAAATTGTCAGTAAAGGTATCTAATTATTCATAACTGAAGGTCATTTGAGGATATCATAGCCGTATGCAATTGTATGTGCTTTCCCACTTAAACTATGTCTGAAGTCACTGAATCAATTTGCTTGTTTGTTAAATGGATAAGTAAATTAAACCCATACATTTTTACAGCTGTGATTCACTCCAGTAGGAATGACTTCATTCCTCACATGTTATGGTGCTATATAGTTTCTTAATATTTAATATATAATTATGTAGCACTGAAAGCAGTAAGACTCATAGCTAATCCACATGCACTTCCTCATATAAAGATGAACAAAATAATGCTAGCACAAGTAGTAATGAATTTGCAGTGCAAGATTCTAGACACTTACTGGAGATTATTTGTAACAGTTACCTACAGAAGTCATAACAGTTACTAAAAGCTGTCACCTTTGAGTCATACAAGCTGACAAGGAAATTACAGAAACTATATATTGTCAGCTTACTTTGAAGGCTGAAACATCAGTATTTACAGAGAGATGAGAAATAGCAATTCAGAAGTGCATCTTAGTATACTTGAATATACCCCCACAAAAAAAAATCATCACACAGATCCTCTTCACTGCATTACACACATAATTACAATTTTCATTATTTCAAAATGTGTGACGCAAACCTTACCACAAAGATGGTTGCAGAATGACAGCTGTGAAGCAATTTAAACTTTTTTTTAACTTAATTATTCCTTGAAGAAAGATTTCTGGCAACCATTTGAAATATCAAAATCCACTATAGGGAGTCTTGTAAAGCAGAGACTGAACAGCCAAAGAAACTGGACTTATACTAAGTCTGAGGTAGCCATTTTTCAGAACATTCTCTTTACTCTGAAGTGTGATGATCTTGGAATTCATGTATACAAGTTCAGGGGTGTGTGGGAGGCTTATACCTCCACAATGGGAGAAGGGAGGTCAAGGGGATGACTTGCCCCCTTGCAAAAAAAAGTTTAAAAGAGAATAGGGATGTTTGATATCAACTGTTTTCCTGTCTTTTTTTTTTTTTTGTCATGTTGTCAGTCAGCATTTCAAGTGCCAGCATTACAGGGAGCTGATGTTTTTTACCATCTACAAAAGAATAAAGGTCAGATTTTCTTTTCCATTGCTGAGTCACATATAACATCTGAGAATGTCAGATACTGACAATTTTGCACCCAGATCAGCCAAGATATGAAGTTCAAGAAGAAGACCCCTGACTGGGAACTATCCTAGAAGAGAAATTACAATTGTAAAAGTAAACTTACATAACAGTAGATGTTTGGATAGATCACTGTTGCATTAGCCTAAACTATATGGGATGTTCTGCCAAGCACTGGATCAGATGGACAGCTTCTAGAGCTTTAGGGCACCTTTCATGTGACCTAGCCACTGCCCTGCATAAGGGGAGCAGGACAAAATCAGTGGCTAGGGTGCCAAAACTTCAGAGCTTTCTTGCTTCAAAAGAAAGAACCTAGAACTCTGCCCCGATAGCACCCTTGCTAATAAAAATACCACATACTGGCATAAAAAATAGTAAACACCAAGAGAATGGAGGGAAGGTATGGCCACTGCAACAGTCATCTAGTCAAACATCTGCTGTCATGATGCATTTACTTTTACAAATTTATTATGTTCATAGGTTCATAGGTTGGTACTAGGCTATTGGCCCTAGGGCCTATACAAGCCTAGCCATAACAATTCCCTGGCTATTTCACCCCACACTATTTACCTCCGTGGACCCCTAAACTAGTGCATCCCTGACAGATGGGCTAAAGCTTTTATTTATTCATTTATTTATTTAACATTTGTTTACCAGGAAAGTCTGTCTTGGAACAAAGCCAGTTTTCAGTAGAGGCCCGGGAACACTCCAGACGCATGTCTTTAAAACTTGGGAGGAAACCGGAGCACCCAGAGGAAACCCACATGAATGTAGGGAGGACATGCAGACTCCGCACAAAAGGCACCCCAGCTGAGAATTGAACCGGATATCTTCTTGCTATGAGGTGACAATGCTACCGCTACACCACTGTGCTGTCCTGTTGATGACTTGATCCCTACTGTGGTAGCCTAAGCTATATGAGGCAAATACCTGAGCTTAGAAAGCAAAGGAGGAGGAAAATAGTTTGGGTAGCAGAAGACACTGAAGAATAGTCCTAACAAAGCTTGCCATGGACTTAGAGAAAGAGGTTAGTTTGCAGTAATTGGTAAATGCGTATACAGATGACCAAGTTGCTGCTACTAGTATATTTGTAGAGTCCACCCTTTTCCAATATGGCAGTGCACTGGTAGAGTGGGGTCTGACTTTGCCTGGAAGTGTCCTGTTATGGTGAGAATAACAAAAATCAATGGCATGAGACAATCATTTAGACATTGCATGTCTTTTTCTTACCATCACAGGATCCAGTCAGCTGACAGCACTTTTGAAGGTTTTTGTGCTGTCAATGCTGTATCTGAGTTGTCTGTGGACATCCAGAGTATGTACAAATTCTTCCTCCCTCACAGTTAGGTTCTGGGAAGAAAGCAGTAGAAGAAAAGCTTGACTTAGTGCAAACTCTGAAACAATCTTGGGTATGAAGGAAGGATTTATTTTCAAAGTAACCCTGTGTTTGTGAAAAATGAGATAAGGATCACTCATCATAAGAGCTTGTAACTTAGATACTCCTCTTGCAGAAGTCAGAGCAATAAGTAATACTGGTTTCCAATATAAAAGAAAAAAGGAGGTCATTGTCCCACTGTACTCATCCCTCATTAGACCCATTATACAATACAATGCCCCATTTGGTATATACCTCTCAAGACATCTGCAACAACTGGAAAGGCCTCAGAAATACCTCACTAAAAGAATCACAGGCCTAAAGCAGATGCCCTATGCTGACCGCCTTAAAAAACTCCAGCTATACTCTGTCGCATATCGTCTACTCAGAGGCGATCTCTGCTTAACATACAAGGCCATGTCAAACCCAGAGCTGTTGGACATGCTACACTTAAAGAAATCCCAATCCCTCAGAGCTATACGCTCCAGGGATCTAAACCTTGTCATCACAATAAACAAAACATGCTGGAGGGATAGGTTCCTGACCCAGAGACTCCCCAGACTCTGGAATACATTGCCTATACATGTCAAGCAGAGTGCCTCTTTGGACCACTTCAAGAGGAACCTTGACGATTGGATGGGAGAAAGGAAATTCACCCCAGGGATCACGTCAGTCGCCCTGCTAGACAGGGGTCCAGGAAAGTAAATAATGTGGGAAGAAATAGCCAGGGAATTGTTATGGCTAGGCTTGTATAGGCCCTAGGGCTGATAGCCTAGTACCAACCTATGAACCTATGAACCTATAAGAACTTCAAATCCCTCATCAAATCCTCTAAAGCTAGCTATGAAAAAAGAATTGCAGCAGATAGTAAAGACAACCACAAGGCCTTCTATAGTTATGTAAAGAATCTCCACAGCAATACCTAGATTTGCTCTGAGCTACTGCACAATGGTACCTCCTATACTGAGCCAACAGATATTGCCAATATACAGGTCAACAGATTCAGTGCCAGCTTTACCCATCTCTCCCCCTCCAAAGGACCAATCACAATACCAGTAGATTGCCAGGCACCCATATTACTGCTGCACAGGTTAAAACAGCACTGTCCAAGGCCAAGAATACAGCTTCTATGGGACCTGACAACATCTCTGGCTGTGTTCTACATGAACTACAGAGTGAACTGACACCTCGCCTGTGTGCCTTGTTCAATCACAGCCTCACCTTAGGCTTTGTCCATACCGAATGGTGCACTGCTTCAGTCATCCCTCTCCACAAAGGAGGAGTGACTACAGACCCAGGGAACTATTGCCCCATTAGCCTGATGAATCTGATATGCAAAGCTATGGAACGCATCATCGTGGACCTAATAAACAAGGATATAGGGAATCTCCAAACTTTGGAACTTCAAATCAGCCTCATGAGCAGATTCTAGTGGAGGCAGTGTAAGTCTTTTTCTTGAAAAAAATTAAGATCCCCAGATGGAGCCACCTGCCTTCTAGGTCAGTGGATGTGTAAACACTTTTCAAAAACTACTCACTTGAGTATGGGTAAAAAGGGGGGGGGGTCTAAGGAAAGAGAACAGATATCACTGAGAGATGGATCTTAATAGAAGAGTAGCAGATGCCAGAAGATAATAACTCACTCAAACACTGATGAATCACAGTGGAAATTCTAGCTTTGCTAGATTTTTCTTTTTGTGTTTTTAACCAATTAGTTTTCCTGTGTGACCTTTTTAAACTTTGTTTTAGTTTGTTATTTGGGATATTTTGTAGACACCCTTAGGTTTATGGATATCAGTTGGGTATGACTACCCTGTGTTTCCAAAAGTCAATCATTCCTCTTTTGCTGTGCTGATGATGTCATAAGAAGGCAGAAACATGTATGTCCACAGCTAGAGGGGTTTGGCTTTATTGGCCTGAAATTGTCCATAAAAAGACTTAAAAGTAAAAGAAAAAAGTCATGGACATTCGGAATTGCTATTTAGCTGAAACACCTGATATCCTTAAAGGGTAATTTACATATATCTCATATTGCCTCTGATTCAAGAGGTTTAAGGTATCACACAGTGGAAATTCTAGCTTTGCTAGATTATTCCTGAGTGGGGAATGGTATCAAAGGTCTTGGCCAGATCAAGGTAGGCTGTATGAACCACCTTGCCTTCATCCACAGCTCTGGTGACTGACTCAAAGAAGTCAATCAAGTTGAGCAGGTATGATCTACCCTTCACAAAACCAAAGTGTGTGGGATCCAGAGTTTGGAGATTCCCTATATCCTTGTTTATTATGTCCATGATAACGCGTTCCATAGCTTTGCATAACAGATTCATCAGGCTAATGGGGCAATAGTTCCCAGGGTCTGTAGTCACTCCTCCTTTGTGGAGAGGGATGACTGTAGCAGTGCACCATTCGGTACGGACAAAGACTGAGGCGAGGTTGTGACTGAAGAAGGCACACAGGTAAGGTGCAAGTTCACTCTGTAGTTCATGTAGAACACAGCCAGGGATATTGTCAGGTCCCATAGAAGCTGTATTCCTGGCCTTGGACAGTGCTGTTCTAGTCTGTGCAGCAGTTATACTGGGTGCCTGGCAATCTACTGGTATTGTGATTGGTCCTTTGGAGGGGAGAGTGGGGTAAAGTTGGCACTGAATCCGTCGGCCAGTATATTGGAAATATCTGTTGGCTCGGTATAGGAGGTACTATTGTGCAGTAGCTCACAGAAAATCTGGATATTGCTGTGGAGATTCTTTACATAACTATAGAAGGCCTTGTGGTTATCTTTACTATATGCTGCAATTCTGTTTTCATAGCTAGCTTTAGAGGATTTGATGGAGGATCTCAAATTTTTGTTGTGGCTGATAAGGGAGTTTTTCCAGTCTTGGGGCCTCACCTTATTCCGCATCAGTTTCCTCCTGTTGTAGAGTTTCTTTATGGCAGGGGACCACCAGATCAGCTTCCTTTTTTTGGAGGAGAGCATCTTGGTTCTACTGGGTATGGCTGGATCCATGCATTTGTGTACGTGTTCATAAAGTGCATTGGTGTATGATTCGGTGATCATGCAACTATTCTCCATTTGCATGGGTGCCATGAAGTTTGCCACCTCTGTTTTTAGGAGACCAGTATTAGCTTTGGAGAAGTTTTTTATGGTGGTTACCTTTGCAGGGGTGGGGGTGGATTTCCAACGTGATTCGTTTGTGGTCGGATCTAACCAGGGAGAAGCTGACTACTGATGTAGAGCAATGGTTGCCCATGTTAGTAATGACCAGGTCAAGGATATTGCTACCTCTAGTGGGGGTAGGAACGAGCTGGTCCAGGGCATTGGAAGTAATGAATTCCAGGAAATATTGGGCAAGCGTATTGGTACATGAGTAGTTTTCACAATTAATGGAGGGGTAGCTGAAGTTGCCCAGTATGAGAGTGTTAGGTAAGACCCTGATATTCTCCAGGGTGCTTAGGAATGTGGAGTGTGAGTCTTGGGACATTGTTGGGGACCTATAGCAGGCTATGACCTGAATCGCTATCTTACCCAATGTTAGCTATACCTGAAGTATCTCTGATGTATTATGTTGGGTTACCAGTCTGGAGGTGTGCGCATCCTTTATGAATATGGAAACACCACCACCTTTGGAGCTTTGGTCCAAGGTCTGAGGCTGAAAGGTATGGAATGAGTTATAGCCTGGGAGTGCAGGGGTGCTTTCTGCTGCCTTGAACCAGGTCTTAGTTACAGCACTAATGTCGATGTTCTACATTTTAAGGAGTGCTTCGAGTGAGTGCATTTTGAAACTTAGACTTTTATCATTGAGCAGCATGACCCTCAGATTGCATTTGTTTGCAGCTGTTATGGTGGTAATTTGGCCTTTGGTGCACCACCTAAAAAAGGCATTATTGGGGTGATAAGAGCCTTGGCCAGTATCCAGAACTCCAGGGGTGATAGATGCAGGCCATCTCTGGCAAAGCATCGAGTTCTATCAATCATGTCATCACAGACAGACAGGTACTGGATCCCCTTAGAATGACACCAGAAACTTAGCCAATTGTTAAAATCAATAATTTTCTGCTTGTACTGTGGTATCATTCTGGGTGATGGTAGGATTCAGCTCAGGGCTAGGGTCATACCTGCCTGGGCTACATAATCCGAGAGCTTCTCCATGTCTCTTTTTATGTAGTCCAGGGAGGTACGTCTCAGGTCATTCACACCCACATGTACAATGACAGAGTCATATTTGTACCTGTTGTTGAGGGACCTGAGTGCATGCGTTATGTGGTGGATCCTGGCACCTGACAGGCAGCTGACTTTTACTTTCTCCTTATTCAACCTATTGAGTGGGACATCAGTGTGCCTCACTAGCGAGTCACCTATGATTAGTGTGTTGGGCATGCTGTTTGCCTTAGGGGCTTTGGCTGAGTGGCACACTGTTTAGGAGAGTTATGTGTCTCATGATTAGTGTTGTGTTGTGGTGGTTGAGTGCATTTCTGCCTTGAAGGTCTCTGCTGTTTGAATAGATTTTTATTGAGTGCCTTTGGGAAGGTGGGTATGTAGTTTGTGTTTTTATATGAAAGTAGTGCTGGTGTGTGTTCTGGAGGGCTATGTGCTCCATGTGGTGTGGTGTGGTGCAGGTGTTGACCTTCTCCTCTTGACCAGATAATCTGGTCTTGGCTGGAGAGTGTGTGGCTTCCAATTTGGATATATAAGTGCATCTCTCACAAGACTGAGTGTTGGGAGGTAGGAGGAGATGGTTGTCAGTGTACATGAGGCAGTTGCTACATTGCCTCAGGATGCCCAAGTTCACCAGGTTAATAGGCAAAAGCACAGAGAACTGACCTTTAGTCAAGCTTGGAGGGGTGGACATTAATAATAAGTACTGGAGCTGTTTCCTTGTAGAAAATGTAGTGCTAGTAGCACTTTTGTGTGCTACAATAATTGTTACAAGAAGTCTGGTAAAGTACTAAACTAATAAGCTATTAAAATTGAAGGAGAGGAGAGAATTAGCAGATCTAAGGGAGAAATTGAAGAGCAGACTTTGGCACTGCTCAGAAGCTTACAAACAGTCCTGGATACAACATGTCTGTATCTGGACTAGACTAGTTACAGGAAAGTTGGGAATCAAGCGCAAATGCAGGCTTTTAAACCAGAAAGTTGAAAGAGATGGAAAAACTGCCCAAACAGCCAATAAACTACAATTTAGTGTCCATCTATATGACTAGAAAAACCCTGGCTACCAGAGAAAAGTACACAGGAGCATTCCTGACCATGGGAACAGAAAGGCATCTGTCTTTCAGGTCTTTGTGAAGGAGTTCTGGAGCAGAATTTTTTTAACTGCATGCTGTGGCTGGAGGCATACATCTACTTGAGGAGTTCTGCAGAGATGGCTCAGTTCCTAGAAGCCTCCCCCCAACCCCCGAGTTCAACTTCTATTTGTGAGGGTCTGCCTTGGTCCTGGTCAGCTTGTTCACAACAATGTTTTGCTATGACAGAATGTTGTCAGCCTGGAGGGACAGACTAAACTTAGCTGTTATATCTCCTGGCACCATAGCTAGTCTGCAAAGGGGGTTTCCACTGCTTGTTTATATACCACATCAGTGTGGTGCTGCCAGTGATTACTAACACAGGACGTAGTGTAAATGATAATTTAGAAATACGAGAGAATTTATTAGAGCCATCCTTTCTGTGACATTTTTGCATTTTAATGTGTCTTACTTGTTCCAAAGGTCATGCACTTTCACTCCTTTGGACACAGCTCCCCATGTTAAATCTGACTCATTTGTGGTTGCAGGCTAAGTAGAGCTTGGAAGGAAAAGAGGGAGACCTAGGTTGACAGACAACTGACTCATCAACAGAGTAACTCCTTTTTCCCAAAGCTCAACAATGGAACTTGAAATTAGAGGGGGTGCTGGTGATGAGTCCAAACTGATTTGAAATACCATTGAATTTTCCTTATACGAAGTCTAGTCAGAGAATCATGAGAATACTAGAAGCCATGAAATCCAGAATTTTGGGATATCTCCTGGCAGATGCCTGAGTAAGGCTGGAAAATATCAGACATTTCAATATGTCTTGAAGAAGAAAATATCACCCTGAATGTTACATCTAGAAAACATCATAGAAACACTATCCTTTGAGACTGAATAAGAAGATTTCTGTTTGTTCACCTGAAATCACAAACTGAAAAAAAATCTATCCTTTGAGATTGAATAAGAGAAGATTTCTGTTTGTTCACCTGAAATCACTAATTGAAAAAATAAGAAATGATGTACTCACCATAATGCTCCATCTGTGTTATCGATCTTCATTCATTCTTGACAAATGGGACTTAGTTCCAATCCTCGGAACCGGCTCAGCCGTTATACAGCTCATGCCAGCCAAAAACTCTTGAGCTAAGACTCTACCCACAATGCACCTGTCTCCATTACCTCAGATCCAGTTTGCAGATAATAGCAAGAGTGTATACAGTAATTGTAAGCTGAAGAAATGTCCAAGGTAAAAACCTTATGACAACCCAGGACAAGGGTTCGATCCCCCAGGAAATCTGCAGGAGGGGGAAGGAGAGTGGGATGTCAAGAATGAATGACGATTGACAATAGAGATAGAATGTTATGGTGAGTACATAACTTCTTTATCTGATGTTGTCAAGCTTCATTCATTCTTGACAAATGGGACAGAGTCCCAAGCTACTTTAGGTTCTGGGTGGCCTTATGGAAGAATATTCCTGAGAACCATAGAGTCAAAGGATACTTTCCCCCTGGAGACCATATTCAGTTTGTAATGGGTGATAAAGGTATGAGGCATAGCCCAAGTTGCAACTGTACAAATTTCTTCCATAGAAACTTTTGAATGAAAAACTGCTGATTTGGCAACTGGTTGAATGCACTTTAACAGGTGCAGGTAACTTACAGTTGGTATGTGCATAAAAAGAGGTAACACAATCTCTCAGCCATTTTGATACAGCTTGTCTAACTGTTGGATGAGAAAAAGAAATGAAGAATTGATCTGACTTCCTGGATTCTTTAGAAATGTTCAGGTAAAAACACAATTGCCTATGTGCATCCATTAAGTGTAAGCAATATTCACTTTTGTTGGAAAACTTGGGGAAGAAAACTGGTAATTCAATAGTTTGATTAATATTGGATTCAGAGACCACCTTAGGAAGGAAAGAAGGGTTAGTTCTCAATGACACCATGTCTTTTTGAAATATGATATGAGGGCTTCACACATAATGCCTGGATCTCAGACTCTTCTGGCAGAAGTGATGGCAACTAGAAAAAGAGTTTTCCAGGAAAGGAATTTAAGATGGTAAGTAGCTGCTGGTTCAAAGGGAGGTAGTAGTAAAGATTGCAAAACCAAGATGAAATCTCACAGAGCTACAGGATCTTTGAACAGGGGTTTTAGTTGTAAAGTACCTTTGAGAAAAACCTTGCAAAGGCGATGAGAAATTAGAGGATGCTAATCAAAGCCATTGTGAAAACTGGAAATGGCTGTTAACTGGACGCTAACAGTGGAAGCTAAAGCTCCTTGGTCAAACAGAGTGGCTAAAAATTGTAAAACATTTTCAACAGGCACTGCAAATGGATCTAAATTGTTTTCAGTGGCCCAAAATGAAAATCTTTTCCATTTACTGGAGTAGAGTCTCCTGGTGGAAGAACTATGGGAGGCCAAAAAAATCTTTTGTACTGGGGAAGTTATATTATACTGCCTGGTAATTATCGGAATTGGAGAAACCAAGCTGTGAGCTTAAGAGAGCTCAGATCGGGGTGCATCAATCCCTACAGGTGAAACAGCATGTCTGGAACTGTGTCCAGAATCCATAACTGGTGAATCAAGTAAAGCCATAGAAAGGGAAATCAAATTTGCCTGGGCCAGAAGGGACAATGAGAATCACCTTGCTTCACAACCTTTGGGCTTCCTTTAGGAAGAGGGGTATGAGAAGAAATGGGGGAAAGGCATAAAGAAGACCAGAGGGCCAATCAATGAGGAGAGCATCTCGCAAGGACTCCCCCTGAGGGGGGAATTAAGGCAAAGGAGCTGCTGCATTTGTTGTTCGTTAGGGAGGCAGAGAGGTCGCAACAAGGCTGGCTGCATTGGCGAAAGATTTCTTTTGCCACTTTGGGATTGAGAAACCAATCATAAGGCAGTAGAATGTGTTCACTCAGCTTGCCCTCTATCATGTTGGAACTCCCTGGGATATGCATTGCCACAAGAGAATAGTTGGAATATATCACCCATTGCTACACACTAAGAGCTTCCTGGCAAAGGGGGTAGGATTTGGTTCTCCCATGTTTGTTGATATATCATACCACTGACATGTTGTCTGACTGGATCTCATCTGTTCCCAGAGGAAGAGCAGATTCAAAAACTTGCAATGATAGGAACACTGCTCTCATTTCCAGGACATTGATGTGCAAGTTGGCCTCTTGTGGAAACCAAGTGCCTTGGACTGCTCTTCCCAGATAATGCCCTCCCACCCCATCTGGGAGGCGTCCGTGGTCACTATGGCTTTAGGTTGTGAGGCAACAAAGGGATGGCCCATTAAGATTTATTCTGACTGCATTCACCAGGATAGAACCTTTTTGCAACATCCTGTGATTAAGATTGGGTGAGTCATCGGATGAGAAAGAATGGACCATTTGGGAGACCAGAAGTCACTGAAGTATCCTCAAGTGAAATCTCACCAAGAGGACTAAGGTGATGGCTGCCACCATAGATCCTAGGGCTTGGAGAACAAGCAGAGGGGCACTTTGTTTTTTACCAGATTGAGCTGTACTTGAAACCTTATCTTTTGGAGCCTGTGAAGGGGTAGAGAAGCTATATACGAAACTGTGTTGAGGCAGGCTCCTATGAATTCTTGGTCCTGAGTGGGAGACAGCTGTGACTTTTCATAACTGACTGTTAGGCCAAGGGTACTGAACAAGTGTGTGATGAAGCTTGCAGGAGTAGATGCCTGGTAAGGGAGGTGAGGAGCCAGTCGTTTAGATAAGGAAACACCCAAAATCCGTGTAATCTCACATGAGCTGTGACTGCTGTCATGCATTTGGTGAACACCCTGGAGCTGTGGTGAGGCCAAAAGGCAGTGCCCTGAACTGGTAATGAATGGCCCCTAGCTGAAAGTGGAGAAACCTTCTTGACCACGTCCATCTTTATGTGGTAATACGCATCTTGAAGGTCTATAGAGCACATCCAATCTCTTTCCTCTAGAAAGGGAGAATAGACTGAATTGTGACCATACGGAATTTTATCTGTTGAACAAAGTTGTTCAGAAGGCTGAGGTTCACTACTGGCCTCCAGACCCCATCTTCTTTGGCACTAAAAAGAACCTAGAGTAAAATCCAGATCCTATCTGGTCTGGTGGGACTTCCTGAATGACTCTTTTTTCTAGCAGCTTTTGAACCTCTATGGCTGCTTGATCCCTGTAACTGGATGGAACACTGGGGATTTTTCTCAGAGATCTCAGGAGAAAGATGAAGGGAATTGCATCTGGTAATGATTCACTACACCCAAGTATCACAGGTTATTTGTAGTCAGGTGCAGTGACAGTCTCCTCCCGACTGCTTCCAGAGGTAAGCAATCAGGCCTCCTTTCAGGAGCACTGGTAGGGTGGTCTAGAGAAGGAGTCTCTGGAACCCTGGTTTCACGGACCACCTCTGCCTCACAGTCAGTTTTTTTCCATCAGAGCTTTCCCCTATGGCCCAAGTCTGTCCTGGAAAAGCACCTGGGGCTTTTTGAACCACATCTTTCCACTCCTCTGATTCCAGGAGAAGGATTGCTGAGGAGTAGAAAAGTGAATGCCCACAGCAGACAAGGTCTTTCCATCCTTCTCACACCTGGATAGTGTGTCCTTCACCTTGAGTTCAAACAAAGATGATCCATTAAAAGCAGCACTGACGAAGGAAGACTTGAAGGGCTCCATGAATTCACATAAGTGTATCCAGGCACGGCACCTTATGGCAACACAGGAACTATCTGCCCTGGTTGTGCTTTCAGCTGCATGCACAATAAGCCGAATGGATGAGTTAAATATAGACTCCAGGGTGGCTAGCTGAAAGGTTTCCTTATCCTACACCTCATTAGAAACAGCTCTAGTGAGAGTCTCTGATGACTCCTTAATCAGAATTCTCTGGAGTGTAGTAAAATGCACCATAAAGTTCAAAGACCTGAATGCAAAGGTCGATGAAGCATAGACCTGCTTTTCAAATCTGTCCATCATCCTACACTCTCGGTTAGGAGGATGTACAGCAGGACTTTCATCAGTGAGTTCCTTCTTGCTGGCAGCCACCAACACCATGGCATTTACTGCTAAACCCTAGGCCCAATATTGGTGGTCCTCCAGCTAAGAAATAATCCTGATCTCTGGGACTAGACTCTATGGAATCAGGGTCCTTTCAAGCCCTCTGCACAATCAGCTTAATAACATTGTCAGTGAGTGGGAATCTCTGAGGAAGACTCCAAAGAAGGGCCCTGTGCATGGGTAACTTTAAGCTTTGGTGCTCTCTGTCCTGTCTTTGGGACTGGTGTCAGCTCTGGACCAGAAGATATGGTAATATGACACTCTGATGCAGATGTAACCAGCTGAGAGCCTGCAGAGGCTAAAGTTCACTCCATAACCTGGAAGACAGTGCCCCCTCAAAGAGGAGTGGGTGCCCAGAACTGAGAAAGACCACCATGGAACTGAGGTCACACCCTGCTCCAAGAGTCTGTTCTCTCTCTGAGGCAGGAGCCTTGGAAGGACCGGTAACTGACAAAGTCCCAAGAACCAAGGTCGGCTCCACATAAAAAACAGGGGCTGATCCAAGACCCTTAGAACCAACAGCCAAGTCTCAGTCCCGAGAATCTTTCGGTTTTGAGGAGGGAACCAAAGAAGTCAGAGCAACATCCAGTGGTGAGGTAGAGATGCCTAACTGCATCAAGGCAGCAGGTAACAGGGAGATCGAAGTGCTGGGCTTTGAAGCTCCCATGGAAGTCAGAGGAAGAAACAGTGTAGGAGTCCTTGGAGAAGGTACCCAACTCCAGAAGGGAGAGGGTTTGAAAAGGGGCAGGAATACCTATGGCCACCAACAGCCATTCCACCAATCTCATAACAGCTACCTCAGAGAGACTCCTAGAGGATCAAAATGAAAAACCTCAAGGGAACTCTGGTCATTCCAGGAAGGGACCGTGGAACTGGCCTGCAAAGGGGTCTATGGAAGGTGAATACCTCATCCTGGGAGAAAGATTTGGGTCTAGTCTCAGTATCAAGGGGGTGGGCAGAGCTTGCTGAGGTGCCAGTGGAGAAGTCGGCACTGAGCCGGAAACTAAAGATGCCAGTGCCAATGCTTGTGTCGACTGCACTGTAGTAGCAGTAGTCAGTGCCGAGGATTCTTAAGCTGTAACTTCACTACCTTTGCTTTTAGTTCCATGGAGGCAGATGGAACAGTAGTCTTATGTTTTTGAGACACTGTGCCATATGGGACACAATTACTGAGTGGCTCTTCTTTTTGATAGGATCTGACTTAGGACGGCAGTCAGACTTACACAATGCTTCATTGAAGCCAGTTTTTAACAAGCCCTTCAAAATGAGCTTATTCCAACACTTGACTAAGGCCCAGCTACTAAAGACCTGGCAGATTTCGTAGTCTTGGTCAAGATGTGGATCTCCTAGGCAATAAATTCAAGAACGATGTCCATCGGAACTGGAATCTTTCTTCCACAATCTTGGCACTATTTAAATCCCGAAGCGCCTTTTTGTTTTTTCACCATTTTGACAAAGAGTTTAAAGAAGCAACTTAGACACCCCAAATTACACACAGACACACACCAAGGATAGGAGGAGGTCTACCAATGATGGTAGTAGAGAAAATCCCCAAGTGTATTAGGGAAAGAAAGAGGAAAGGAAGTACCAACAATGGTACTAAGAAGTACCGCAAATGGTAAGAAGGTGGAAGAGGGGTTAACAATACTGGTAACAAAGATTACCAGAGGTATGGGGTAGAGAACTCAAACACACACATACACAGATGCAAAAATTATAGAATACAATGATAAAAGTATATATATATATATATATATATATATATATATGAGTATAGATCGTTAAAGATACAAGGAATAAGGAAATTTTAAAGACTTAGCTGAGAGATAGCTGACGTGTCTTGCTGACAGAGCAGCAAATGAGATCTGAGGTAATGGACAGAAGGGAATTGTAGGTAGAATCTTAGCTCGAGAATTTTTGGTTGGAATGACCTGTATAATGGTCAAGCCGGTTCCCAGGATCAGAACCGAGTCCCATTCGACAAGAATGAACGAAGACTGACAACATCAGATGATTTATTACCCAAGCCAGAGATTCTTGAAAGAATAAGCAAAAAAGGGAATTATCTAAATATGTGATACCTCTCAACTGTCCAGATTTTCACAGAATGTCACGATTTTTGATTCATATTTTTGGTGCGTTCCTCTTAAAATTTGTGGTTTTCTGGATTTATGTGACAAATCAGTGAGGAATGAGTTCACTAAATAATGACAGGCATTTGAGTTTCAGACTTCATATCCTTCAGAAAAATGCATGGTATATTTTATTCTAACAGCTGTCTATGTTTATGAGAGCAATATTTAAAATGTGTTCCTGTTTTTGAGTCTTTGTCCTCCCATTATTTTTGAATTTGACCAGATGCTAAAAGGTTGAGAGGTATGGCAAAAATGTGAAAAATCTACAACCTGTAATAGGCTATTGTAGGAGCCAGACATTTTTGTAAAATAAATGGCAACAAGAAAGCTGAAAATGTAAACCAGACAGAGAAAAATGTAAAAAGCAACTGAAATCCAGAAGCCAGCTATTTTTGTAAAAAAAGAAAGGCGACACAGAAAACTGAAAATGTAAACCAGACACAGAAAAACACAAAAAGCATCTGAGATCCTTGATGCCTATAGTGTGATGGTAAAAATCTTTTAAACCCAAAGTTACAAGAAACCTGAGAGGTGGAATTAGGGGTAACACAGACTATAGAGAGAGAATATTTTAAATTTTGGAATTTTGATATGAAGATTTGAAAAGAAAGTTTAGGAAAGGTCTCCAGGTTCCTTCTTTCTTTGGCACCAGAAAGATTCTTGAATAAAAACCTTTCTGTCTTTGATGTGAGGTAACAGGTCCTCTAACATTTAAGACAGCATCTGACCAAGAAAAAAGGAAACAGAAAAGTTTGACTGGGTGAATGTGGAGGAATGCCTAGAAATGGAGGAAGGAATCCTACTACCAGCTATAGCCTTACTGAATGATTTTTAGAACCCAAGTGGTTCTGAGAGGACCCTCCTTTCCCCTTTGTACCTCTTGCCAGTGTTTTTTTTTTATTTTTATTTTTATTTTTATTTATTTTTAATTTTGTTAGCCTGTGCCTTGCTGAAAATGCTTATTGTGTTCCTGAAAGAGTAATATGAACTCGAAGAAAGGTTTCTATTACATTTTGGAAAGGAGGGTTGAAAATCTGGGTAACTCCCAGAATTAACTATGCCCTTTCATAAAACCTTTTAAGGACCTCAGCAGAGAAAGAAACAAGTAAAACATCTTTATCCAGGGTAACGTTTAGGATTTTAGCTTTGACATCATCTGGTAAATTCTGCGAATGTAGCCAGGGAAGTCTTCTTGTCACCAGTAGTGTAGCTAGAGAATGGGTAAATTGCCCTGGGTGTTGTCTTGTGCAGGGCGCAACTGACCTATGTCAAATAAAAAAATAAGACGTCATGTACTCACCATAACATTCCATGATTGTTGTCCATCTTGCCTACATTCTTGCTGGTTGGGTTCCCAAATGCTAAAGCTCGAGAGCTTCCTCTGGCTCGAGGCTAACCCCTGTCTCATGATGCCCTGGAATAAATCCCCAGATCTTGTATGCAAGTGAAAGACAATCACAAAAGAATTGTATATATATATATATAAATATATATATATATATATATATATATATATATATATATATATATATACATATATATATATATATATATACATATATATATATATATATATATAGGCTCCAAACCATCAAAAACTATGTGCATAGTATATAGTTATCCAGCAGTTCCTCCAGGAACACAGAATGAGGGAAGTAGGGTGGGACACAAGAATATAGGCGAGATAGACAACACACTTGGAACGTTATGGTGAGTACATAACTTCTTAATGTTATGTTGTTCTATCCTGCCATAATTCTTGCTGGTTGGGACAGCATCCCTAGCACCTTTATCCTAGGGTGGCTGAGGAAAAAAGACTCTTCAATACTGTGGATCCAAAGGCGGACCTGTTCTGGGAGGCCACATCTACTTTGTAATGAGTGATAAAGGTATGTGGTCTCACCCATGTTGTGGCTGCACAAATAGAATCAATAGAAAGTCTGGCTTGAACAGCAGAGAATGTCGAAACTGTCCTAACAGAATGTCCTCTTATCTTTCCTGGTAGTTGCTTACCATTCTTATTGTAGGAAAAAGAAATGCAATCAGTAAGCCACTTAGACAAGGTTACCTTGGAAACTGGTAATCCTTTCTTTTTGTCTGAAAAGGACACAAAAAGCTGGTCAGATTTCCTGAAATCTTTTGTCCTGTGCAGGTAAAAGCATAATTACCTATGAACATCCAGCTAGTGCAATTTATATTCTGCCTTGTTGCTATAGTTTGGAAAAAAGACTGGCAATTCAATGGAAAGGTTCAGATTATTCCCTGAACGGACTTTGGGAAGGAACAAGAGATTAGTTCTCAAAGAGACCCTATCCTTGTGAAAAATGATATAAGGAGGACGAGTAGAGAGAGCTTGTAACTCTGATACCCTTCTGCCAGCTACTAAAAAGAAAGTTTTCCATGACAAAAATTTCAAATCACAAGATGATGCGGGCTCAAAGGGTGTTAAAATTAACAAAGTTAGGACAGGATTTAGATCCCAAGGGACTGGGGGTTCTTTGATTGGGGGTCTGAGTAAAAAGGTACCTTTGAGGAAAGCCTTACATAACCTATGAGACATAATCAGGACTACTATTTCTCCAGTATGGAAAATAGAAATGGCTGCCAGTTGAACCCTAATTGTAGCTGCAGTAGCTCCTTCTTCAAAAAGTTCAGTAAGAAAGTATAAAATTGCAGATATGGAAGCTGTAAAAGGCTCTGTGTTCTGTTTTGCAGCCCAACCTGAAAATATTTTCCACTTACTTCCTCATGGATGGTTTATGGGAAGAAATGAGAATATGACTCACCGCAGGGGAAAAAGGGTAACACCTGGCTATGCGTGGAACTGGAGCAGCCATGCTGTCAACTTGAGAGTTTGGACAGATGGATGGAACTCCCCCGAAGAATGAGTCAAGAGGTCTGGAATTGAATCCAGAATCCAAAGTTTCTCCGGAAGATGGGTCCAGAGATAGGGGAACCAAACTTAATAAGGTCAGTAATGAGCAATGAGGATAATATTGTGCTTTTCAACAATCTCGCTTTCTGAATCACTTTGGGGATTAGAGTGAAGGGGGAAGGCATAGAGTAATCCTGGGGGCTAATCGTGAACCAGTGCATCCCTTGATGACTTCCCTGGAGGGGGAATAATGGCAAAGCAGTTGCTGCATTTGCTATTCATGGAAGTGGCGAATACGTTGCAGCAAGGCTGGCCCCATTTCTGGAAGATCACTTCTGCAATCTCTAGTTGCAGGGACCACTCATGAGGCATTAGTTGTTCTTCTGAGCTTGTCTGCTATCACATTGGATTTTCCCAGGATGTGCATTGCTATCATAAAATGTTAGGCAGCACTCGCCCATTGCCAAACTCATTGTGCCTCCTGACATAGTGGGTAAGATTTGGTTCCTCCCTGCTTATATACCACACTACTGACATGTCTGTGTGAATTGCAGCCATTCCCATGGGAAGAGAGTCCTGAAATGCCTGCAACCCATAAAGCACTGCTCTCATCTCCAGAATGTTTATGTGCAAGTGGCTTTCTTGATCGTGCCATAGGCCTTGGACTGTCATTCCCAGATAATGCCCCCCCCCACCCAATCTGGGAAGCATCCGTGGTCAGTACGGCATTCAGTTAAGGAAAAACAAAGGGGTGGTCCTGAAACAATTGATCTGTCTGCAGCCACCAAAGAAGATCTTTTTTGCATGACTTTGTGATGATAATCTGGTTTGACACAGGAAGATCTTGCATTGACCACTAAGCAAAGAACCATTGAAGAACCCTCATGTGTAGATGCGCTAGTGGGATTAAGAGGTTAACTGCTTCAATGGTACCCAGAACTTGCAGCACAAATCTGGATTGAAATTTATTCTTTGACATCAAAATCCTGATTTGCCAGTGAAGGGACTGAATTCTGTTTGGGGTAAGTTTTGCTGTCATGCTTTTTGAATCCAAATCTGCGCCTAACAAGGTAATATGTTTAGATGGCGACAAGGCAGATTTTTTTAAGTTTACTGTGATACCTAGTCTGGTGCAAAGTGACACTGTTTTGTCCCTCATTTGAAGTAGTAGATGCCTGGTGGTGGCGGTGAGGACATGGTCATCTACATATGGAAACACCCAGAATCCCTGACATCTCAAGTGAGCCATGACCACTGCCATGCATTTGGTGAACACTCTGGTGGCTGTAGTGAGACCAAAGGGCAGGGCTGGAAATTGATAATGACTTGCTCCCAGCCAAAAGTGTAAGTGTCTCCTGGATCACCTGTCCATCTTTATATGGTAGAACGCATCCTGAAGATCAGCTGAGCACATCCAATTGTCTTTCCTGATAAATGGGAAAATTGACTGCAGAGTTACCATCCGGAACTTTGACTTCTTCACTGACTTGTTTAGTTTGCGGAGTTCTAGAATGGATCTCCAGTCCCCTCTCTTTTTTGGAATTAAAAAGAATCTTGAGTAAGTCCCAGATCCTATTTGGTCTGTGGGGACCTCTTGGATGAGTCTTTTCTCTAGCAACGAGATTACCTCTTATGTTGCATGGTCCTCTTGGCCAGGTGGGACATTTGGTAAGGACCGATGTTTTGGTGGGGAGGTAGAAAAGGGTATGTAATAACCACTGGATATTATTGTTTGCACCCATTTGTCTCGGGAATTTTCTTGCCAGGCATTTGGATACAGTGGCAATCGACCCCAGACTGCCTCCAGATAATATCAGATGGGCCTCTTTTCAGGAGCGCTGGAAGGGCCTGTCAGAGAATGTATCTCTGTCGCCCTGGTTTTGTGGACCCCCTCTGCCATGAGGATGGTGTCTTCCATTATAACTTCCCTTCTGCCCCTGGGGAAAGAACCACCATGTGCATCACAGAAACCTTTTTTGGACTTGCGTTACCACATTTTTCTGCCCTTGTGACCTTTGGGGTAAGGTCTAGATGGGGCAGAAAAACAGATTCCCACAGCAGATATGGTCTTCCTTTCCTGCTCGCATCTGGTTAAAGTATCTTTCACCTTTGGTCCAAAAGGGGATGAGCCATCAAAGGGGGTGTTGGTGAAGGAAGACCTGAAGGGTTCGACAAAATTGCAAAGGCACATACAGGAATGCCTCCTGAGGGAGATTCCTGTTGCTGCCACCCTACTCACTCCATCTGCCACATAAGAAATCAGTCTCATGGAGGAGTTTGCAATGGAAGTGAGGGTGGAGAGCTGCAAAGGCACTTTATCTGTGGACCCCGAAGCTACTGTACTCTAAAGGGAATCTTCTAGCTCTTTGAGGAGATCCCTTTGAAGTCTCATAAAATGGGTAAGGTAGTTCAGTGACCATAGGGTAAAGGTCACTGAAGAGAAGGTACACTTTTCATACCTGCCCATAATCTTAGACTCTCTGTTAGGAGGATGAACAGAAGAGGTCTCCAAGAATTCCTTCTTGATGACCACCACCACCACCACCATGGCATCTACTGGGCACTTTTCATCAAACATTCCTTATCTGAGAGGCAGTAATGAACTTGATGGGCCTCCTCAGAACAGGCCCCACTGTATCAGGTGATGTCCAGGCCTTATGGGATATGACCCCTAGCAGTTTGTCATAAGGGGGATTCACCCAGGAGGTGGAAGGGCAAGACCTAAAAGCCTCCAGGTATACTGATTCATCCTCTGAAGGGTTGGTGGGCTGCCAGTCACCCCTTTACTTCAAGATTTCCAGGATGTCAGCAAAGGATACATCCTCAGATGGGACCTTGGGGACCCTTTGGATGCAGAAAACCAAATGTAAGTCACACAAAACCAGGAAGAGACTCCCAAGACCGTCAAATGAAGACAATAATTCGATAAAAAGGCAATTCCTTTATTCAACTGTTAGATGATAAAATCCAAAGGTTAACAAAGTGAGAAACAGCAGTATAAGACAAGCGCTTTCGCTTGGGTAATACCAAGCTTTATCAAGTCAAAAACAGTTTCTTTCAAAAGAAGCTACTGTTTAAATAAAAGTCTTAGTTGATCACATGCTTAATTACAGCTGGGTCTCATTAAAGAAATTAGAGGTGTCATGAGCAAATAAATAAGCAACTCAATCAAGTGAGCATAAAAAATGTTTGAAATCCACACTGCTTGTGACATGATGCGTAACTAATGTACCATGTTGGTACCTTTATAAAATTACATACATGAATTATTCAATAAAAGAAAAAGAAAAAGCAGTGTTGAAAATGTAAGTAAAAGTAGGAATAAAAATAAAAGTAAAAATAGGGATTGTATACAAACCAAATGGATTTAAAATCAGCAATATAGAATAGGCTAAAAATGTGTATATTACATTCTTGTTGATCATGTAGGAATGATAGCATAATACAAATAAATGGCACGCAATTGATAGGTTGTAAGATGTATATAAAATGTGTGTAAAGTGAGATATGAGGTGGTAATGTTGTAGAAAAACATGTTACAGCCTGGCTCTTCTGAGCTTCAAAACTGAGCCTATGCTAAGTGTACCATTTAGCCCGGAGGCCTACCTGCATCTAACCTGAGCTGCCAAATCAGCTCCCTGTATTCCAGGGTAGATTCCCAATCACCTCCTCTAGTACTGGGGTTCACTTGCTCAAGAATCATGAAAGAGAGTTTGTAATTATGACATGTGAGTGAATGTTTGAAAAAGGCATTACTTTCCTTTTTCTTTTCAATGTCATAAATATGCTCGTACAACCTTTTCCTGAATTCTCTCTCTGTTTTACCTATGTAAAAGGCACCACAGGTGATGCAGAGCCCAATGTAGACCACTCCTTTAGTTGCACATGAAAAATGGCCAGGAGATCTGATGTGAATGTGTCTAGATTTTAGGTAAATGTGAGATTTGTTTATGATAAGAGGACACTGCTTGCAGGCACCACATTTAAAGGTGCCTTTGTTTTGTTGTAGGTTGTGAGTAGTTGTTGTAAGTTTCTTCTCAAAGATTTCTTTGAGGTTTTGCCCCCTCTTCCTAACAAAATTGGGCTTGGCTGGAATAATGTTCCTGAAGTCATCATTACCGGCCAGCACAAACCAATATTTGGAAACAATGGTTTCAATTTGTTGGAGTTGTCAGAAAAGGTGTAGATGAAGTTGCCATCCTTCTCTTTGTTTTGTTGTTGTGTGAGGTTGGGAATCTGCACTTGTGTGCGTCAAACAGTGGAGGGTATAAAGTGTCTCTTTTGGTTAGAATTTCATCCGTTAGAGAATTGAGCAAGTTGACAGGGTAACCTCTTTCAATGAACATACAGTGTAGATTCTGGATCTCCTCTAAGAAGTCCGAAGGTCTGCTACACATTCTTGATGCTCTTATAAGTTGTCCCTTTATTATACCTTTCTTTTTGATGAAGCGGGTGCTGACTCTCATAGTGTAGTAGAGAGTTGGAGAAAGTGGGTTTCCTGTAAACCTTGGAATATAATTCCAAAGATTGAGGGTCCCTGTGAATAGTGACGTCAAGATAGTGCAATTCTTCATGGCTAATATTGTGTGTGAAGGTCAAGAACTCCGTAGTGTTATTGATGTGTTGCAGGAAAGCCGATAACTGGTCCTCAGTGCCTTTCCAAATGAGGCAGATGTCATCAAGGTATCTGCAGTAAAAGGTGAGAAACTGTGCCCAAGTCATGCCAAATATGTACTCTTGCTCCCATCTGTGTAGTACCACGTTGGCATAATTGGTAGCGCAAGAGGCACCCATCGCCACTCCTTTTAACTGCTTAAATAGTTCCCCATTGAAAAAAATATAGTTGTTGTTTAAAACCATGTTCATCATGTCAATGATTAAATTGATGAAGTTGTTGCCCAAGTTGGTTTCTTTGGTGAAAAAATCAGCAAACCATTCTAACCCTGTCGAGTGGGGAATGCTTGAAAAAAGGTCTTTAATGTCAATGGTGACCAAAAGAGAGGAGGGGGGGCAGTTGGTAACAGGGAAAAGCTTTAAGAATTCCCATGAGTCTTTGCACACATGAGTAAGTGCATGAATGTGTTGTTTAGTAACATAGTCAATAAACTTGGCAATGGGTTCAGTCGCACCACCTGCACCGAGACAATAGGTCTAAAATCAACGGGTTGATACCCTTGTGTGTCTTTGGGATTCCAAAGATGACCGGAATAGTTGGTTTATTAACAATCAAAAAATTGTAAAGTTTTTCATTTATAAATCCCTGCAATAAGTTGTCATATAAGGAGGATTTGATTTTTGCAAGTGCGATATTGTATTCGTTCGAGAAATGAAACAATACTGGGTATCATCATGTAAAACATGATGCATACTGGCTTCATAAGCGGACTCGTACATGAGAACCACACCACCACCTTTATCAGGTTTCATGATTCTGATGTGTTCTTCAAACAATTTGTTGATGTATTCAAAATGTTCAGTATTCAAGTTGGTTAGGTGCGGTCTCGGGGGTTACCATACATGTTTATAAGTCCTGTTCAATTAGTTCCTCATACAATCTGAGAAGTGGATGCGTGGGGGATTGAAAATGCTTTTCCTACACAATCCTGTAGGTTGCCAAATTTGTCCTTTAAAAAGTGTTTGAGGTTAAGTCCTCTGATAAATAACTTGAGGTCAACTAATAACTGAGCCAAGTTTGCTCTGTTGAGTGGGGACAAAATGAAATCCTTTGGTGAAAAGATTGAAAGCTGTGTCATTGACTACAAGGTCTGTGTAGTTGTAAATGGTGAAATCATTTCTCCTAAAGATAGTGCAGTTGGCATGTTCGGTTGCAGTGATATTGGTGCTAAGCGGGACAGCAGGGTACATAAATTCAATGCTGGGGCAGATTTGATCGGAGGAATTTGCAACATCTTGAGAAATATTCTCTAATATTGTTTGTTCGTCCACCTCCACCCTGTTCTCTGTGGTTTGGGACCCCATGCCCCGGGCCTCCCGGGGTGTATGGGAAAATCCTGCTCACATTGCCTTTTGTCTTTTTCAGCCAAACGCTCACTTCTACGTGGAGCATGGTGGGTGTCTGGCTGAAAAACATCATCTCCATCATTGCCAGGGGTACTAGTTAATCTAGCAGTTTTAGAAAATTTGTTATGACAGGGTTCGACAAAATTGCAAAGGCACATACAGGAATGCCTCCTGAGGGAGATTCCTGTTGCTGCCACCCTACTCACTCCATCTGCCACATAAGAAATCAGTCTCATGGAGGAGTTTGCAATGGAAGTGAGGGTGGAGAGCTGCAAAGGCACTTTATCTGTGGACCCCGAAGCTACTGTACTCTAAAGGGAATCTTCTAGCTCTTTGAGGAGATCCCTTTGAAGTCTCATAAAATGGGTAAGGTAGTTCAGTGACCATAGGGTAAAGGTCACTGAAGAGAAGGTACACTTTTCATACCTGCCCATAATCTTAGACTCTCTGTTAGGAGGATGAACAGAAGAGGTCTCCAAGAATTCCTTCTTGATGACCACCACCACCACCACCATGGCATCTACTGGGCACTTTTCATCAAACATTCCTTATCTGAGAGGCAGTAATGAACTTGATGGGCCTCCTCAGAACAGGCCCCACTGTATCAGGTGATGTCCAGGCCTTATGGGATATGACCCCTAGCAGTTTGTCATAAGGGGGATTCACCCAGGAGGTGGAAGGGCAAGACCTAAAAGCCTCCAGGTATACTGATTCATCCTCTGAAGGGTTGGTGGGCTGCCAGTCACCCCTTTACTTCAAGATTTCCAGGATGTCAGCAAAGGATACATCCTCAGATGGGACCTTGGGGACCCTTGGATGCATCCAAGTCACTATCAGAGGGGACAGACTCAGGGGAGTCTATGTGCTTCCTCTTGCGCAGTCTCTTCTGAGGGACCTCCTTGGAGGGGTACTCTTGGGAGGTTTCAGAAGAGATAATGCCGCAAACAGGGGCTCCCTGATGCTCCAGGTCTCTAAGCCTAGGGAGAGGCAGAGGTAAAGAGATTATCACTGGCATCTGGGAGGGACGAGAGATTGGATCCAATGGCGGGGCTATCTGGGGTGACAGCACCTTCTCCATCAGCTCAAAAGCCTTCCCATCCCACTCCAAAGTGGCCCTCAGCTCCGAAGCAACAGAGGGTCGACTCCAAGGCAAGGCAGATGGCTTCAAAGTGATGTGGGAGCCAAACTCAACCTAGCAGAGGCACCAAGAGGAAAAGTAGGGTCGGACAACAGTCCATGCTGACTCCCCCCCCCCCGACCCAACTGGCGAGCATCAGTCCCCCAGACCCTTTGACTTCTGATGGAGCTGAGGAAGTTACAGCAGTAGGCACCAAAGATTCCAACAGGGTTCTTGATGCCGACAGTTCCACTACTATCGGATCCGAGCTTTTGGGCTCTGAAGATGCTGAGGTGGTCGGAGGAGGAATCACAACAGAGCATGTAAGTATGTGACCTTCGGGTCAGGAGACAATAAAATTTATAGTTAAGTACAATACTAGTGACATTGATATTTTATTCAAAGAGCTTGCCATCTTGGGAAAATCTATCAGTGATGATAGAGAATATAATGCTATGAAATATGAGCACCTTAGAATATGTAACAGCATAGACCAACATATTAATAAATTAAAGGCTGGGAAGCCGAATAAAATAGATAGAGATATGAACGACTATGCAAATGGTTTGGCTTATCTGAAACACCCAGGCACATATAAAAAGTTGAGAAACACTGTTTTTGAGAATAGAAATTCTTTTTTCTAATCCTCCTAACATTTCTGGAAATTATGAGGCCATGCTTGAAAGAACTGATGACATGGCTCTCATTTATGATAAGGAGTATCCTGAACTTAGGAGGAGTGAGAAGATCAGAAATAAAGCTATTCACAACAACAGGCAACAACTCCAAGTGGGGTTTCAAGCCATGGGGTTTGAGGGGTTTCAAGCCATGGGGTTTCAAGGGGCCCGACCCAAGAACAAGAACTGGAGGACATAAATATTTTTCATGATGATTTTTGTGATATTTCCCATATGGATATTGGTGCTGAACTTTTGAATCAAGAATGTCTTGAAATCGGCCAGGAGTTTGAACACAGTACTAATAGTTATACATACACAGTTGTGTTTAATCATCAAAAAGATTTTGCTGTCTACAACTATTCTAAGTTATGTATTGAGGAGACATTGGCTGATTTTCTCTCAAAGGGAATAACTTTTGCTTCAGCTAGAAAGTTTAATGTTACTGACACAATCACAGATTTTAAAATGTATTTGAGAAAGTTGAATCTGACATTATTGTATGAGAATGAAGTACGGCAAGATACTTGTAATAACACTTTTAGAATTAGTTCTACATATAACCCTTCCTTGCACCCTAAGCTTGCAATATATGTGAGTTAGACCTTTACAGCTTGAATAAGAACAACAACAGGGAGTTCAAAGTTTCATGAACATTAATCAAGAAGAACGTAAATGCTTGGAACTTTTACAGAAGCAAGATGTAAGGGTCATAAAACCTGACAAGGGGGGTGGTGTGGTAGTCATGGATGTTTCCATGTATACTGATAAAATGCAAAGTATTCTTGACACTGAAAACTATAGAGAGGTTTCCCTTAATGAGTTAAATGGGGCATACAGGAAAATTCATGGTCAACTGAATGACATATTCCTAGAGAGGAAAACTGATATTTCTTTATACAATTATTTGAACATCATCACCCCTACAGTTCCAGTGTTTTTTGGCATCCCCAAAATCCACAAGTGTCTTTTAGACCCTCCTATGAGACCTTTGGTGGATGGAAGAGACTTCATAACAGCTGCTTGTCCCCAATACTTAGATTATGAATTAAAGAAAATATTACAACTGGAAACCCAGATATGCTAAGATTCCTGGACCTTTTTAGAACAGATTAATAAAGCGCAGTATAATGCAAACGATTTATTAGTTACTATAGATGTCAGGGATCTGTATACTTTCATCCCGCAGACCATTGGTCTAGAATGGGTTAATTAAATGTTACTGGAATACAAAATGGACCAGGATAAAATAAATCTCATCCTGGAATTGTTGGAGATAGTCTTAACTTACAATTATTTCTCCTTCAATAATAAATATTTCTTGCAAACTACCGATGTAGCCATGGGGTCAACTTGTGGTGGGGCATTTGCCAACATGGTCATGGCACACTGGGAGAGACAATGTGTATTTCAGTCAGATTATTGTTCTCAAATTAAAATGTATTACAGGTACCAAGATGACATTAGTTTAATATGGAAAGGTTCTTTATCCATGTTGGATCAATTCTTAGAATACATCAACACTGCAACTACCTTTTTATATTTCACTTGGGTTTTTAATTCAGATCATATGGACTATTTAGACGTCCATCTGTTTAAAAACAAAACAAATGGAAGGTATGCTACAATAACTTACAGAAAAGAAACTTATTCAAACTATTTTCTGCACTATAGTAGTTCCCACCCGGACCACCAGAAAAGATCAGTGGTTAAAGGGCAGCTAGTAAGAGCTGCCCGTTTGGTGTCTAGGGTATAGGACTTTAACTTAGAGTGCAAACATTTAAAAACTACGTTTCTAAAAAGAGCATGTTCTGTAAACCTACTCAATGAATTAATAAAAGAAGTCACAGAAAAGAGAGAAACAGGTCATTTTAAATCTATTGTTGGTAATGACATTTTAGATGGTGATTTGTTGAACACAGAATTCACAGCACCAGAGACAGAAAGTGTTACCTTCCAGAAATCCTAGATTATCACCTATAGTTCTGATTCCCATAGTTCAAAGTGGATTTTTCAGAATAATTGGAATATTTTAATAGAGGATGTTGAAATTAGAGCTCATTTAGGTGATAAACCATTAATAACATACAGGAAAGGCAAGAACTTAAAAGGACTTTCTTAGAAACAGGCATGTCCAGAACATGTCAGGTCGTTTGGGAATCCACAAATGTGGATCATGTAAATAGTGTCATAAAATCAAAACTGGAGATACAGTCACTATTACTAATTTAGAATATTGCATCAAAGGGAGATATAACTGTTCTTCAAAGGCAGTGGTCTGTGTGGCTATATATGACCTATGTCCTGTGTTTTACATAGGCAAAACTGAAAGAAAATTTAGCCACAGAATTTGTGAACATGACTATGCCATTAGAAAGAACAATTTGAACAATGCTTTAGCTAGACATATTCATGACAACATTGATCATAATTTTAGGTTCATGGCTATAGACCATGTGGACATTGATGATAAAAGGCCTTGGGGGGGTACTTTTAGAATTAAAAGAACTTAGATGGCAGATTTCATTGCATGCCGATAAATGGCCAGGCATTAATGAAAGGACCTCCATCACCCCTGTCTTAAAATTAAAAGCCCTTGAAAGAAACAAAATAGTGCAATAATTACTATAATAAAATATGGATTGTATTGTCTTCTCAAATCTCTTTTCCCCTTTTGGATGCATATATATATATATATATATATATATATATATATATATATATATATATATATATTGGTAGAGAATGGGTGCTTTTTACTGAATTAGTTGTGTTTTTAATTAACATAAGTAAATTTTACATATTTGGGAAAAAATTTTGTGATTGAGGGGTTAATTTTTTCTTGCTGTTTCCTTGTGTCCAATCAGAATGAAGTGCATATTATTTAAATGTCTGTTTTACATGATACTATTTTCTGATGAAGTTTACATTGCTTAAACGAAAGCGCTAACGTATTTTATTATTTTACATTAAACATCAAGATTTTATATTCATTTCTGTGTTTTGTACTTGTTGTGAAGACTTGACCTGCCAATTTCCATTTTATTTACTAGTTTGTTTGAGCATCTTGTTTTCTTGGATGATAAAATTTTGGCCAGGGCTGCTGTTCGGAATAATCTCTTCACCACCCGCTCCACGTCCTTATCAGATAAGCTCCTGGAGCAACGGGTGGATAAGGAAGTAAATCTGCTCTTGTCCAAAATGGGCAATCTCAAGATAGGTGAGACAGGCTCCAGTTCTGGGGAGTGTTTTCTATTCAATGCTTCTGCCCGCTCCGAGGATACTGCTGGAGCCACTGAAGTAATGGTTGTGTTGGAACTGAGAGCTCTTGGTTCCGATGTCACAATCTTTTTATGTGGCTCAGTCAATAGAGCCAAAGATATTGGTCTTTTGATAGACTGTGTCTTGGAGGAAGAAGGGGGAGGAGGATTTGGAGCTCTGTCCTTTGTCTAAAGACTCCTGAAAAGCCCAGTTCATTAAACACCTATCAATTAGTTTTCTCTTCCTTTCATGGAGCCCCCTGCTACTAAAAGCATGACAGATAGTGCAGGGGTCCTGTAAATGTACCTCACTGAGGCAGTAGATGCAGCTAGTATGGCTGTCAGTGATAAACATTTTCTGGGTGCATCTATCACATTTTTTAAACCCAGATTGTCTATGCTCTTTTTCTTTTTCCTTAGACATTATCCAAGAGATAACAAACTACAGACAAGGGAAGTAAAAACAACTACAAACAGAAAAAAACTATCTTGTAAGAAAGATTTTTTTTTTAGACCAAAGAAAAGAGGGAAGGGAGCGGCCCCCTAAGTCAAACGGTACTCTCTATGATTGGGATAGGGGAAGAAAATCTTCTAATTTAAAATGATTCTCAAGAAAAAAGAACACACACTGAAGAAAAGGAAAAGGGAGAGTGGCCCTGTAACTCAGACAGTCCACAAGAGCCCTCTAACTTAAACGTTGTTCTCTAAACTAGGAAAGGATAGAGACAAGACTTAATGCAGACTCACGATAACTGTTAAAAGTAGAAGAATTTAGAGACAAAAAAAAAAATCAAGGAAACAACACTGAAAAATATAAAATTAGTCTACTTAGCCGACAAGCCAGCTAGACAGCAACCTCGATGCTTGAGCAGCAAATGAGATCTAGGGATTTGGCCCACAGCATCATGAGATAGGGGTTAGCCTTGAGCCAGTGGAAGCTCTTGAGCTTTAGTATTCAACCGAGTTGGAGGTGTGAATGGCTGAACCCAACCAGCAAGAATTACATGAGATTGGACAACATAACATTATATATTTTTAATGACATACAGATCTCTCTTTATATATACATATATATATATATATATATATATATATATATATATATATATATATATATATATATCCCCCCTTTAAGGGAAATGACAGCACATACATCCTAAATGGATGTCTGAGAGGCTCCAGTGTGCCTCCTGTCCCCATTTATGTCATTTTGTATGGTCACCACCAAAAACAACATGTGTTTGGCTGGGCAGGTAGAGGGCATGGTGCCATGGTGCAATAAAGACAGTGTCTCTGGGTTATATGTTTGGCACCCACAGTGAGAGATTTCTATTGCCAAAAAATATCTCTCTCAGCTCACTGTGTGTGCATTTATTTATAAAAAAAAAAAAAAAAAAAAAAAATCAAGACTTGGAACTTGGCTAAATTCGTTGACCAAATTAACTGTAAACTGGAACTGCTGGGGACCAGGGACAGACAGCAGCAGCAGAGACTGGTTGCGAGGACAGAAACAAACAAACAAGTAAGTAGCAGGGTTATTTACTATGCTGCTTGTGCATACAATGGGCAAAGCTAGCAAACTACTGAAGGGATTGCTGGATGGAATGTTTCATTCTGGTATCATTTTTGTGCTTGTGTTTTGTGTATACATGTTCAAAAGCCACTACTGAAAGGGTCATTGGGGGAAGTGCTTCATTTTGGTGCTTGTGCATACATACATGGATGGATAGACAAACCACTAAGGGGGTCTTGGGGGGTGTTTCATTTTGGTGCTTGTGCATACATACATGGATGGATAGACAAACCACTAAGGGGGTCTTGGGGGGCGTTCATTTTGGTGCTTGTGCATACATACATGGATGGATAGACAAACCACTAAGGGAGTCTTGGGGGGTGTTTCATTTTGGTGCTTGTGCATACATACATGGATGGATAGACAAACCACTAAGGGGGTCTTGGGGGGTGTTTCATTTTGGTGCTTGTGCATACATACATGGATGGACAGACTATTGAACAAGTCATTGGAGGAGGATGCTTAATTTTGGTGCTTGTGCATATGTACCTGGATAAATAGACAGACCACTAAAGGGGTCTTTGGAGGGATGTTTCATTTTGATGCTTGTGCATACATACATGGATGGACAGACTACTGAAGGGTTCAGTGGGGAAGTATTTCATATCGCTGTCATTTGATCCTTGTGTACATACATGGACAGACTACACCAGGGGTCACTGGGGGGAATGTTTCATATTAATGTCATGTGGTGCTTGTGTGCATACATTGACACACTACTGAACAGGTTGTTGAGGGAAACTTTTCAATTTGAAGTCATTTGGTGCTTGTGTGTATACATGGAAAGACTACTAAAGGGTCATTGGGGGAGGTGTTTTATTTTGATGTCATTTGGTGCTTGTGTGCTTACATGGACAGACTACTGAAGGGTTCTTTGTGGAAATGATTAATGTTATTGTTTGTGCACACATGGACAGAGTACTGAAGGGATCCTTGGAGAAAATTATTCATTTTTATGTCATTTGGTGCTTGTGCATACATGGACAGCGCTGAAGGGGTTCTTGGAGGAAATTTTTCATTTTAGTTCTTGTGCATACAGGGACAAACTACTGAATGGTTTCTTGGAGAAAATTATTAATTTTTATGTCATTTGGTGCTTTTGCATACATGGACAGAGTACTGAAGGGATAGCTGGGGGAAATGATTCATTTTGATATCACCTGGTACTTGTGCATACATGGACAGACTACTAAAGGGATCCTTGAAGAAATATTTCTGAGCTTTTATAAAATGTGTGTTATAAGTAAAATGAAGCTAATTTTAGCTCAGACACTTCCTTCACTGATGATTAGCATGAAAATGGGATATTGGGATATATATATATATATATATATATATATATATATATATATATATATATATATATATATATATATATATATATATATATATATATATATATATATATATATATATATATATATATATATATATATATATATCATGGTTTGCTTTGTGTAATAACAAAAGAAGTGTGTGTGTGTGTGTGTGTGTGTGTGTGTGTGTGTGTGTGTGTGTGTGTGTGTGTGTGTGTGTAAGTTCTATACCTCTCAACTGTCCAGATTTTTGCAGAATGTACAGATTTTTGCCTTATGTTGTTTTTCTGTTCCTCATAAAATTTGTGGCTTTCTGGCAAGTCAATGAGGATTGAAATCACTGCATGATATGCATTTCAGTTTCAGACTTCTTATACATCAGTAAACACATATTAACACCAATACTATTATTTTAGCAACTTTCTAAGTTTATAACAGCAATAATTAAAATCTGTCCCATTTTTTATCATTTGTTCCTCCATTCCTTTAGGCTTTGTCCAGAATACTTGCATTAAGTGGTTGAGGCATATAGGTTAGTACTAGGCTGTCAACCCTTGTAGACCATTTTAAGCCCAGACAAATTTCCCACCCCAAAGGTAAGAATCAAACTTTGCACCTTATGCATATGAGATAAATCCAGTATGACTAATACTGTCAGAAACAATTTAATCCAATGGATTATTTTTTTTCTTTTTTTCCCCAGTCATTTTTGATTTATTCTGTTGCTTACTTGCTTACACTTTGCATTTATCTTTATTTATTAGTTATGTCTGGTGTAATTTTATAACTGAAATAAGGCACTCAGAGGTAGAGCACACCCTGTTGTTAAACAATAAACACACTGAGTGTAAGTGTCCACTGGGGCATGCTGTTAGCAGACAATAAACCACATACTACTTTATATGTCCAATGTTCACTGCACTAACATTGCATTACAAGGAGCTTTCTGTCAATATGATGTAAACTTCAGGTACAAATGAAGTTCCAATGCACACTAAACTTTTTGTGCAGTGTACAATATATATATATATATATATATAGAGAGAGAGAGAAAGAGGATGTATATTTTATCTGCTTCTCACCCGGGCCATATTTTTTCTGTCTGTGATACAGCCACAGTTAGCTCATGTTTTTCTGTGCTCCAGTTCATATTTACCAAGCTATTAACAGTATAATTTTGTTATGCTGCTGTTGGTACATGGACTGTACCTGCAAAGAGATGTTGATATTGCTGACATTTGTTATATTTTAATACCTGCATAGTTTCTTTAAATTGCTAAAGCTGTAATGTGTTCAGTTATGCATCGAATGATAGTTAAATGATTAACTTTGTAAATGCAGCAGTCCACAAATCCAAACAAAAATCATGTTGAGACAAGGCAGATAAAATAAATCTTCTCAGAACTTCTTAAAAACACAGCTTTAATGATAGATGTAAGCACTTTACCAATAATAACATTGCTTCATCAGATATAATTACAAACAAAACCAAACTCCATATATACCCTTCTAAAAAACAATTATCCAATTAACATTTCATCCACCACTCCTCCCCCATTAAAATTGACTAGGAAGCAACCACAACATGCATCTGTGGGCAAGGCACACTTAGAAAAGTTTACTCATCTCAGAAGATACTGCAGGTCTTAGAAATGCTTCAGCTTCTGCAGGAAGGTAATAGTACAGTTGGGTAAGTAAACCTATAATAACAACATATATTCAAATGATCACTACTGCAGTAGCCTTAACTACATGGTTTATATTCTGCCAAGGATATAACAGTTAACCTACCTCCAAAGATGAAGAACACCTTCTATACATCCAAACCATTATTACCTTGGCCTGAGCTGAATACAACGAAAGGCTTGGGTGCCAAGCCCTTCAGAGCTTTCATGCCAACAGAAAGTGAGGCTAGAGCCCTGAAGGAGGTCAGTGCTAAGAAAACAAAAATAATAATCTTCACCCTGCAACATAAACACAAAAATAAGGAGCATGGAGTTACTACTGCTGCAGTGATCCTCTGAACATGTACTATTATGGTAAGTTTACTTATACAGCCATAACATGTTCATCATTTAAAAACTGCTCCAGCAGCCTTAGCTCTATGGATAGACAATGATACATTATACTGACTGGAAGAAGGAAGGAAGAGGGTCCTGGAGCTCATGGACTACAGTCCTAGCAAATCCTGTTTTAGAACTAGAGAAAGAATTTAGTTTGTAGTGCTTTGTAACTGTATGCACAGATGAGCAAGATGCTGCTTCTATAATATCTCTAGAATCCACCGTTTCAGAAAATCACAGATGAAATGAAGGTCCTGGTAGAATAAGCCTTGACTCTGCCTGGAATTACCTTATTGTGGTTGGTATAACAAAAGGTAATAGCATGAATAAACCATATGAAAATCGTATATTTTGATATAGGTTGTCCCTTTTTCTTAACTTTCATGAGAAATGAAAAAATAATCAGAGTTTCTGAAAGTTTTGGTTCTGACACAATAGTATTTGATTGATCTACAGATATCCAGCATATGGCAAATCATTTCTCCTTCATTTTTAGGTTCTGGAAAGAAGACAGGAAGATGGATAGCTTGGCTCAAAGTAAATTTGGATAACATTTTACACATAAATGAAGGATTAGTTTTTGAAGAAACCCTATCTTTGTAGAAAATGAAATAAGGATGACTACCATAAGAGTTTGCAACTGAGATATACTTATTGCAGCTGTCAGCATAATCAACAAAACTGTTTTCCATGTTATGAACCTCAAATCTTAAATCAGCCTGGTGTGCTAGATTTAATTTCAGAAAAAGAAAATCCCTCTAAGAGACAATTAGAAGCAGCATTTTCCTCTGGGTCAGAATCAGACACCTGAGCAGAAAAAAACAGTTCCCCCCTCACAATCATTTTTCTTTTCAATATACTAAGAATCCTCAGGCAGTGAAGAATGTCTTTTTCTTTTACAAGTCACACCAGAACTAAGAGACCAAATCCTGAGCTAAACCCTTGGGTAAGCCTAATAAATAACCATCTAAAGTAAGAGATGGGGTAAATGCTTAATTTCTGCTTGATTTTGACAGGAATTTCTTTAGAAGCAGAATGACTCCTGTCAGGCAAATCATTCCTGGGGGCAGGCATCCCAATCCAGTCCAGGCAGAGAAGCATTCCCTACTCTTTCTTCCAAGACTGAAAAGAATGCTTCTCACTTGCCTGTTAAGGGCACTCCAGCAGTTGCAGAGGATGTGTCTAAGCCCTGGGCCATGGTGGCTGAAGGGACTACACCAAGGAGCCAAGAAAAAGATGAATAGTCTAAGGAGCCAAAAATGGCCCCAGCAGAGTCATTCATCTGTGTCTGAGTTAAATAAATAGGCAGCTATATGGGCAAAGGTTGTTTAGAAATTTTCTTCTTTTTGTGGTTGAAAAAAGAGGTAGTTTTGTAGGTTGTGTTGATACACTGTGTTGTGACTGGATTTTTGTTTCATGGTTAAGCTGAAAATGATACTTGAAACCCAGATAAGAGTGTCATTAATTGTCAGTAAAAGAGGAAAGTATTAACAAAATATTTCCCATCAAAAACACAGTGGAAAGAACTTTAAACACTTACCCCAGCCTGCAAAAATAATTCATCCCAAGTCTTACTTAGGAAAAACAAAGAAAAAAGTAAAAAAGTCGCATTTCACAGTAGAAAGTGACTAGAAGTAACATGACTCTCAAAAAACACTTTTCCTTAGATTAATGTAACTATTTTCACAGAAAAAAAATAAGTTTCTGTTATAAAAATAAAAGGTGGAAAGTCCACCCAAAGGGAACTTATCTGCCTAGCTATATAAAAGTGTTAATTAATTGTCAATTCTTAGAAGTCCACAAGAACAGCACTCTTTGGTGGCATGGAAGTTCTGAAGAGACTGGTGCCCAAACTGTTGGTTTTATTCAGCTCTGCTTGAGTTGATAATGGTTTGAGCATGGGGAAGGTGCTGCTAAGCTTTGGAAGTTAACTGGTTGCTATATGCTTGGCAGGGTATAACCAAAATAACTAAGGGTACTGCAGCAGTGAACAAATGAGGAAGATCAGCAATTAATTTCCTCATATTGTCAAAAAAAGAGCAGACATTTAGATATGAGCCTGACAATTTACTATTCTGAAGGCCAAGGTGGAAACGAAAATAAGAAGTTATGTACTCACCATAACATTCCATCTGAGTAGATAAACTTCATTTGTCAGCAACCTGTAGGTATCGGATCCGACTTCGGATCTGAGCCGGCAGTTTACTATTCTGAAGGCCAAGGTGGAAACGAAAATAAGAAGTTATGTACTCACCATAACATTCCATCTGTGTAGATAAACTTCATTTGTCAGCAACCTGTAGGTATCGGATCCGACTTCGGATCTGAGCCGGCAGTTTTCAACAGCTTAGATCTGAGCTCTTAGCTCCTCCCCTACCCATAAACCCCTGCCAACCCTGACTGACCTCAGATCAAGTTTGCCCCCAAGCAGCAACTGCTACAGATTTATCAATTTCAAAGATTATCTCTGAAGACAACAAATGTGAACAATCGAAGGTCAGGGGGAAGGAGGGGGGGACGGTTGCTGACAAATGAAGTTTATCTACTCGGATGGAATGTTATGGTGAGTACATAACTTCTTAATCTGAAGTAGCTAACTTCATTTGTGCAGCAACCTGTGGGGCAGAGTCCCCAGCTACCTAAACCTTGGGCGGCCATCATGGAAGGATGTTCCGGAGCACTGCAGAGCCAAAGGATGCTCTCCCTCTGGAGATAATATCCAGCTTATAATGGTTGATAAAGGTATGAGATGAGGCCCAAGTGGCAGCCGAACAAATATCATCTAAGGATACCCTGGATCTAAAAGCAGCAGAGGTAGACACAGATCGGGTAGAGTGGGCACGGACTCCCTGAGGTGCAGGCCTACCAGAACTTTCATAAGCCAAAAGAATGCATTGCGAGATCCATTGAGACAATGTGACTTTAGATACCGATTTACCCAAATTAATTTCGGCAAAGGAGATGAACAACTGGTCGGATTGCCTGTGACCAGATGCCCTGTGAATATAGAATCAAAGTTGTCTATGCACATCCAAAGAGTGTAGTTTGTATTCTCCTTTGTTTTGGTAATTAGGAAAGAAAACTGGCAGGTTAATGGATTGATTGATATTCGATTCAGAAGCAACCTTAGGGAGAAAGGCGGGATTGGTCCTGAGGTAAACCCTATCCTTGTGGAAGGTTAGATATGGGGGTTTCACACAAAGGGCTTGAATTTCAGAAACTCTTCTAGCCAAGGTGATGGCGATGAGAAAGGCCGTCTTCCAAGACAAATACTTGAGATCCACTGAAGCTACAGGCTCAAAGGGGGAAGCTGTCAAAGCCTGAAGCACTAATGTCAAATCCCACGGAGGTACCACTTCCTTTACCGGAGGTCTGAGTAAGAAGGTGCCCTTCAGAAAGGTCTTGCACAGTTTTGAAGTGATCAAGGGATGCAGATTCTGTCCAACATGATAGTGAGAGATAGCTGGTAGTTGCACCTTGACAGTGGAACAGCTAGCTCCCTGGTCGAATAGTCCTGATAAGAAGTCTAACACAGCAGGTAAAGGAGCTGTGAAGAGATCCAAGTTTTGACGTTCCGCCCAAATAGAGAAATGTTTCCATTTGCTACTGTAAATCTTCCTAGTAGAAGGCTTGTGGGCTGCTACTAGAATAGCTTTGACTGGGGAAGAGATGCCGGGAGTCCTAGCTAGGAGTGGAACTGGAGCAGCCAAGCTGTGAGCTTGAGACTGCCCAGGTTCAGGATTGGGAGACCCAGAGGGTGGGAAATCAGATCTGGGAGGGGATCTAGAATCCAAGGAGGATTCACCAGATGAGACCAAAGGTAAGGAAACCAGGTTTGACGAGGCCAGAATGGGGCAATGAGGATAATCCTGCTCCCCAACCGACTGGCTTTCTGTAGAAACTTTAGAATCAGGGGGAGAGGTTGATAAGCATAAGGCAGACAGGGAGGCCAAGCATGCACCAGAGCGTCTCTTGGGGCTTTCCTGACTTGGGGAATTAAAGCGAAATAACTGTTGCATTTGGTGTTTGAGGGAGAGGCGAAAAGATCGCAACAGGGCTGCCCCCACTTGGCAAAAATCTGATTTGCTACATGCGGATTGAGGGACCACTCGTAAGGGGAAAGGATGGTGGGACTGAGTCTGTCCACCAGGACGTTAGACCGTCCCGGAATGTGCGTTGCAATGAGGAAGCGGTTGGTGGAGATCGCCCATTCCCACACTCTCATGGCCTCTCGACAGAGTGGAACAACAGCCTGGTTTCCTTTACAAGTTTTGGTTTCGGATGTTTGTCAGTTTTAAGACCTGGTTCCCCCCTGTTTGTTGATGTACCAGACAACCAACATGCTGGCTGTCTGGATCGCAATTGTCCCTACAGGACAAAGGTTGTGAAGTGCTTGCAACGCTAACAGCACTGCCCTCATCTCTAGGACATTGATATGCAAGTAGGTCTCCGTATCATTCCACGAGCCTTGGACAGTCCTGCCCGAAGAGTGCCCCCCCACCCAAGGTGAGAGGCGCCCGTGGTCACCGTGGCAAGGGGAGAGGCCATAGAGAAGGGGCATCCCATGTGGAGGTCCGGAGATTGCAGCCACCACACGAGAGCTCTCTTGCAAGCCCTGCTGAGAGGAATGGGATGACTCAGAGGGTAGTGATGAAAAGACCACTGGACTTGGAGGGTCCATTGTAAGACCCTCATGTTCAGACGTGCCATTGGCAACAAATTGATTGCCGTTGCCATTCAGCCTAGAGCCCTCAGGACCAATTCCGCAGGAGGAGCTGAAGATTGATGGATGGCCCGCACATGAAGCCTCAGGGTTCGAAGTCGCTCTGGAGTTAAGAAGGCTATAAGATTGATCAGGTTTAACCTGGCCCCACTGAAATCTATGACCCGAGTTGGGGTGAGAGCAGATTTGTCCATATTTATTGTAATCCCTAGCCAGGGAGAAAGGCAAAGAAAATAGTTCCTGGCTGTGCAGAGTAGATGCCTTGTTGAGGCGGTCAGAAGCCAGTCGTCCAGGTACGGAAAAACCTGAATTCCCTGGAGTCTCAGATGGGCCGCTATCACTGCTAACACTTTGGTGAACACCCTGGGGGCTGAGGTGAGACCAAAGGGAAGAGCCCTGAATTGGTAATGACTGGCCCCTAACCAGAAGCGGAGGAACCTCCTGGATCGTCTGTCCATTAAAATGTGGTAGTATGCATCCTTGAGGTCTATCGAGCACATCCAATCGTTCTCCCATAATAGGGGGAGAATGGATTGAAGAGTGACCATCCGGAACTTTTCTTTGGTTACTGACAGGTTCAAGAGGGAGAGATCGAGAATTGGTCTTAAGTCCCCCGTCTTTTTTGGCACCAAAAAGAACCTGGAGTAATAACCCGATCCAAGCTGGTCTGGGGGGACGTGTTGGATGGCTCTTTTTTCTAGGAGCTGCTGGATTTCCGCAGCTGCAACCTCCCTCTGATCGGATGGGACATCGGGAGGTGCTTGGGGAAGAGAAGAGGGAAACAGAAGGGGATCTGGTAACCTCTGGATATGATGCGAAGCACCCAGCGGTCTGTTGTGATGGGCTCCCAAGCTGCCAGGTGCCTCAAGAAATGCCCCCCGACTGCCTCCAGAGTGGAGCAGTCGGGCAGCCCTGAAGGGTTGCCCGACTGCCTCCAGAGTGGAGCAGTTGGGCAACCCTTCAGGGCTGTTGCATGGGCCGGTCAGAGAAAGGTTTTCTGGACCCAAAGTTCTTCGGGCCCCCTCTGCCTCTAGGGCGGTGTCCTCCCTGTCCTCCTCTGCCGTGGAAGGACTGGGGGTCCGGAGCGGACTGGGACTGTTGCGACTTCCGGAACCACATCTTCTTCTGTCCCTTTTGATTCTTGGAGAAGGACCTCTGGGGAGCAGAGAAGCAGACTCCGATGGCAGACAATATCTTCCCGTCCTTTTTGCTCTGGACCAAGGTATCGCGAACGGTCTTCCCAAATAGGGCAGAACCATCAAAAGGGGCATTTGCGAAGGATGCCTTGAAGGGTTCCGCGAAATCACAATGCCGGAGCCAGGCCTGACGCCTCATGACGAGACCTGCTCCGCTGGCTATAGCGGCTCCTTCCATGGCATGGGATAGTAGCCGCATAGAAGTATTAGAAATGGACCTAAGAGTGGCCATACGGGTGGAGTGCAGTTGTTTGTCCTCCGCCGACATGGACTCCGGGGGCGACGCAGTGTATTCCTTAATCAGATCCCGCTGCAGCCAGATAACATGTGCCATATAGTTCAGTGACCTCACCGAGAAGGACGCTGAACTAAACACCAGCTTCCCTAAGCAGTCCATCGCTCGGGACTCCTTGCCCGGGGGTGTGGACCGAGGGGCTCTCCTGAGCTAGTTCCCTCTTAGTGGCCGCTGCCATCAACATAGCATCTACGGGGGGACCCTTGCTCCAATGGGGCCTATTGGCAGGGAGACTGAGGATCCTGTCAGGGCGCTTCAGGACTGGCTCCACAGTGTCTGGCTCCTTCCACGCCCTGGTGGTAATCAGGTCCACCAGGGGGCAGCCGGCGGGGAGACCCAAGAGGTAGAAGGGCCTGCTTCAAATGCCTCCAGGAACACAGACTCGTCCGAGGTTGGCTTTGGGGCAGACCACCCCCCTCTGATCCTGAGCATTTCCATGATGTCTCCAAAGGGGACATCCTTGGGGGGTGATCTTGGGGAACCTACCCCTTCCTCCAAATCTGTGTCTTCAGTCAAGGACTCAGGGGAGTCCAAGTGCCTCCTCTTGCACTTCTGCTTGTGGGGGATCTCCTCGGGGGGGGGGGCTGTCCGAGGAGGCCTCATCAGCAACATCCTGTTCCAGGGGAACGACCTGGAACATTGAAGCAGGCTATCCCTGGGGCCGGGAGATGGAAGTCGGACCCAATAAAGAAGGAGGGTATAGCTGTGGCATGGACTGGGGGCCTGGAAGCAGTCAACAGAGCCCTCTCCACCATGTCGAACGCTGAGGGAGAGCCACTCTCTCTGGGATCCAAGAGCAGACCCTCACTCGGATCCGACAGGTGGACCGGGGGGGGGGCAGGAGCACTCCCATCTGCAGTTGGGCCTGGAGGAATCTTCGCATCATCTGGTCCAAGTTTGCGTCAGAAAGGCTGCGCGTAGATCTCGAAGAGGCCACCGAGGTGGGACGGGAGTGCCGCCTTGTTGACCTCGAAGGAGATCGGGTCTCCTCCTCCTCAGGACCCGGTGAAAAACAAGGGGACCGGATCTGAGAAGGAGGAGACCGGGAAGCTCTGGAGGGAGAAGACCGCTTATCCGGGGGAGCCGAAGCAGAGGCCTTGGCCCTCCGCTTGTGGTGCTTCTCCCTCCTCTTGTCTTTCCTGGCCTCCCTCTCCTCCGGGCCTACAGTGGGAGGTTGAGTCCCGGCCAGGGGGGGAGAGAGGCAGGAGTGGCCGCCGCCGAAGCCGCGGAGGTAGCCATGGTAGGACCGGAGGCCGAAGCCGAATCTGGGGGCAAGAGACCTGCCAGGATCAGCTTGGATCTCTGGTCCTTGAGTGCCCAGGGGTTGAACGCCGTGCAGATGGTACACCCAGAGGAAAGGTGTCCAACCCCAAGGCACAGAACACACCAAGTGTGGCCATCAGCCGATGAAAGCTTATTGCCACACTCGGTGCACTTTGAAAAGATAGGTTTTTGGGCCTCAGACATTTTTAAACTAAAGAAACACACACGCTAGGCCCCAACACACACACACACAGACCCTAATGAACCAGCGAGGGAGAGGGAGGGAAAAATATATAAACTAAAGAAGATTTAAGCTAAGGGAAACAGGTACAGATCTAACACACGGTACTCACACCAAAAGTACAGAAAAAAAGTAAACATTTTTCTATTTTTCTCTCTCAGAAATTCGCTAACGATGGAGCTCGAGAATCCAGCTGCTGACAACAAGCGTGGCAAACTAGATCTGAGGTCAGTCAGGGTTGGCAGGGGTTTATGGGTAGGGGGAGGAGCTAGGAGCTCGGATCTAAGCTGTTGAAAACTGCCGGCTCGGATCTGAAGTCGGATCGGATACCCACAGGTTGCTGCACAAATGAAGTTAGCTACTTTAGATTCTACTTTATTCTAAAACTTATGTAAGGCTTTTCCCAGTTTGTTAGATAGGATAGAGCCTGCTGCGATAAGGACTTTGTCAGAAGTTGAATTAACAAAGAAATTACTTCAGGATATGACCTGGGGTTAGATAAAAAAAATTGAGGGAATGGTGCACTTTACACAACTAATTAGACTTTCTTGGAACAGGTGGTTGATTTTTAGGGACACTGCAGATTGTTAAAAATCATCTAAGGTTGAGGAAATTTCACTTGTAACAAACAATAATATAGTCGTTGAAATTCTGGTATTTCCTTTTGCTGCAATTGAAACAATTTCTTCATTCTGGCAATAGTATCAATCAAAGACAACACCTTGGGATGGGAATCTGTATAAAATTTTTCAGTGAATCAGATTCTCCAGTCTGTGGAGATGGAACTTGAGAAACACGGTCCAAGTTTAAATCCTGTCCCTCTGACTGGAAATCAATATATGAGAGAGAGGAAAATATTTTCCTTTTTCTATGAGAAGATTCAACATTTAAAGACAGGAAGGCTATAAACAAACCATTAGCAAACCCAAGCCAATCTTCCTTATCCAATTTAGGGGCGAAAACATTTCTAGTCTTATGTTTACTTTTTCTGGGTGACCCCAAATAAAAATGTTCATTTCCCTAGGAATGAAGCCCCTCAGAGCAGCTTATCATAGGATCATCCACCTGCCCTGGTGCTTTTCCCCTACCAATAAAGGACAGCTGAACAGCCACAGAAGACATGCTTGCTTCTTGCTGCTTATTGGCTTCCTGGAGAGCAAAACCAAAGGGACTGAGAGAAAGAGATAAGCAGTCCGAGGAACAACTGATTGTTACAGTAAAGTCACCCATCAGCAGCTGATGTGAAGAGGAAGCCAGAGTGAAGACAGAAGTCTCTAGGGTAGCTTTTATTCTTGAAGCTCAGAGAGAGATTGATAGTGTTATTAAGACCCAGGACCATGTCCCAGGTACAAAAGGAGTCTCACTGGAGGATAGCAGAAACTAGTTGGTCTTACCCCTGACTGAAAAACTATCTTGTGAGGTAAATGTTTTTGTGATAACCATCATACACACTAGCCCCAGTCCTTCACAACACTGTTAATCAACACAGCACATTCATCCTCATAAAAACTAAAAAAAAAAAAAAAAATAAGGGAATCCTCACAGGGGCTTAGGACTGCCTGTCAGCCAAAAAATCTTTCTGACAATAAGTATATGGAACTTTGCAGAATCGCTAATATACTCTGGCAGAAATGTAAGCTTTTATGGTAAAATATTTTAATGACAATCCCCAAAACCAAATGTCCAAGCTTAATAAAATATGAGGTGAAATTTCACTTTTTCTGCACAGAAAATTAAATATTTTCAAGGATTCCCTCAAGGAAACATAACTCAAGATATAAGTTTCTAAGGTAAAACTTTTCATGGCAACCACTAAAAAGCCCAGATATTGTATCAGACATGATCTTTGATTAAAATAAAGCTGCCTTCTAAGCACAAATAATGTGTGGAAGGAAATATTTTCCCAGCCTTGGAGAAGCACTAGACAACTGTGGATCTCCCAAAACCTGCGGAGGAGCGTACTCTTTGGCAGCAGCAAAGTTGTGAAGTTCAGGCACCCTAACCACTAATTTCATGTAAGGCAATAGCAGGGCATGTGGAAGGTGCTCTAAAGCTTTTAAAGCTGGCTAGCTGGCCGATTTGATCTTTGGCAGAAATTCCTATGTAATCTAGGGTACTACACAAGTGATCTAATGATGAACATTAAGGATAATCTCACAAAATTTGTCTCCCAAGTCTTGACAAGCATGTCTGAACTCAAATGGTTAGCTTTGCTAATAAAGATCATACTGAAACATGGACTTCCAACACAGCTTTTATGGAGTCTGCTCTATCTCTGTAGTCTACCCAGCTGCATGACACTCAAGCCACCCTCAATGAATTTCACAGCATCCTCAAGTCTCACCAGCACAAGCTTGATAATTCAAAAAACAAAGAGCAAATAATCTTTGGTTGATACACCTTAAGGATGGAGCAGACAATAATAAGGTAGACACCATACTGGAGAGGATCACTGTCTTTAACCCTAGATATTTATGCCACTATAAAAGCTGACAAGTCAGGCATAGTCTTCTGGGTGCCACTGAATCCTTTTCAGCCTCCAGACTAGTAATTTTCAAACTGGTGAACTAGGCTGACAGAATCAAAACACTGGATTCAGCATAGGAAGATTCATGAATTGATTTATATTCCAAGTCCACTAAGTCTTATAAATTCACAACTTTCCAATACCTTCCTCATGCTGTACCTCCTTTCACAAAGAGAACCATACCAGTCAATCCCAAAGTAAATTTCTGGATACACATCCAGTCATCTGGTGTACATTTACGGGAAAACACTGAGTTGCTCTGTTTCACATGCAGGGAAAGTTTATTCCAGAGATTTAGGAGATGATGGTTTGTAAATGTGTCCAGAGCCAGATCATGGTCAAACGGGCCCTAGGCAGGGTAATGGATAGGGACCCATTCCCTACATGTGTCCCTGCCCAGCAGCCATTCCTGTGTCCCATTACTTGCCCCCCTGCCGTGTCCATAAGACACTGCTCGAAACTGTCAGTGTACACACTATTTTCTTCTTTACTTCTACAATGATTACACATATTTGGATTTAATTTAAAGTATCTATTTCAAAATTTACAGCGCAAACATTGATAGCCATTTATTAAGTGAAACAATGAAATCTTGTGATGAAAACAGACTTAGCATGAGCAACAATAAACTTCTCTGCCCTTGAAACTCACATTCATAGAAATTGCATTGAAACCCACTTTAAAAGAAAATGCATCTGACCAGTGGTGTATTAAGTGTAGTTTTGGGCTGTTTTCAAATCATGGGCCCTCTCCACACATGTTTAAAACTATGCATAAATGCCGGTATTCTAATATTGACCTTCCCGATTGTATTAAATTATATTCCCTGTTTAATACAGCACCACCTGTTAGTGTGCATTTTATGTTTTGAACATTTTTCCAGTAAACAATAAAACAAAACATACAAGCCAATAATGACAAAGCCACCCATCTTAGAACATTTCAACCATAAAAGGTCACTCAAACTGTTGTCATTATAATCTACCAATGTCAGTCAATATGCACAACCTCTGCAGAAGTAAAAGTCATCTGAATAATAACACATTAAATAGAACTGTAAATAATGAAGAGGTTGCTGATGGCAAATAACTTTGTGTTTCATTGCTTCATCTACAAATTCAGTGCTTGCTGCCCTTGAAGAATAAATTACTTATGTTACATAAAAAAATGATGTCCTGGTGATATGCAATAGGGAAGGGCTGGCAATCTGAAAAAAGGTTTGTAGTTACTAGGCATGCCATCTAAAGGGGAACACACTCAGGATCTACACTCACAGTGATGAATGTTCCCTTTTTGATTGCTGCATTTTGACCATTGCACGTGACTACTGCTCTCCTGTGTGACCTGTTAAACTTAATTTAAATTATTTGCTATAAACAACTGTAAATCAGTCAATTGTATTATACACCACAGTGTTCCTGCTATGTATAGATTTCTTCATTTCTATAGCTGTTCATTGCTTAAGTAGTTCTTCATTTAGTGCACCCCTTTTCCTTTAACCCCACCCCCAGCTCATTTTCATTCTCAGTGTTATGTCTATGCTGCTGAAGCATGATATAAATTTAATATTTGGAGTGCTTCAGTTCTGTAGCCAGTAACAGTGCAGGATGAATAAATGGCTGTATTTAAATGCCAGCGCAATTAATTCTGCACCCAAAAGCATGTCCTGTATTCATATATCAGGTGGTATCCAGCTGTCATAGTCTTTTTCCAAGACAAGAAAACAGTAAGGAAGCATCTCAGATGCTTATCTAATCACTGGCATTTCAGAGAGATCCTTTAAATATGAAGTTAAAATACTGGTAAGCAGAAAGCTGGCCTGCTCACTAATATGCCATCACTATAACAATGACACTAGGTGGGTAACGGCTAAATGCCATGCTCCCAAATGGCCATCTCTTTTGAATATAATATATAGACCTACATACAATGCATATTTTATTACCTTTTCATAGCCTAGCTTTACTTAACCCAGAAGATGGTCGTATTATTTTGGGAGATTAATATTATACTATATTTTGATGACTGAACACCCTGTTTCTTCTTTTGAGAGCTACTTCTAGTGCCCAGAAACTCCTCAATCAATGTATGAAATATTAGCATTGAACAGATATCTGGGGTAGTGTCCACCCTTTTGCAATCTAATGAGAGTCATTGAGCGTCCCTTATTCGAAGAGCAAAACATCACCTGTAATGTCTAAACTGCAATCTTTAAAAATAAAATCATTGTGAAAATAAAAACCTCAACAAAATAACTGATTTTGCAAGGGGCTTCTTCATGCCTGTATTTCATGATGCAGAGTTCTCTCCACACACATATGATCTCAATACTTATTACCCTCATAGCCTCATAAACTCAGACAGAAAGTAGGATATGTAAAAAAATGTTAAAAAAAATGTAAAACACAAGCTCCCTCTTTTTCAGGTTATGACCACCAGTAAATCACAAGACCTGTAATAAAGCAGGCTTCTATGTACTAAGACACTCATTTTTTCAATATCTAACATACTACTGACCCAGCAGTTAGACCCATGGTACATTCTGTTTCCCTTACTTCCACTAGCCATAGCCATTTTGTTTTTTTTTCCTGATTTCTGGGACACTTTTAACAGATGTCCAGCACATATCTTGTATGCCTTGTTCAGGTTTAGATCATGAGGCTGTCCCTACATTGATTCCAAGAATAATACAAAATAAATCATCCAAATACTGATGGCTGTCATCTTTATTCCTATACAACCAAGATACAAAAATCTATGTGTGCCATAGGCTGCAAGATTATGTCTTCTGGCATCTTCCCAGTCCTATGCCAGTGTTCACCTACTGAAAACGTTTTAAAATGTAACTTAAATTCTGTTGCACTGCAGCTAAATCAATATATTATAGTAAATGCAAAAGTAGACCTATAGCATGTGAGCAGAGTCACAAGGCTGTATATATTCTGTTTAATAGGACCAGGATTACTGATAAAGTGACACAGTCAGCACAATGGTTAATTCTTCACCTCCCATGCACAAGGTACAAGGTACAGTTCTGACCTCTGGTCAATGCCTTTGTAGTATTTACATATCCTCCCTATGTCTCTGAGGTGTTCCTCCCACCTCCCAAAAATATGCTGGGTGTTTCCACCTCAGATTCACCCATGAATAAATTTGTATGCAACAGCACAGGCTTTCAATTGTGCCTATTGGTGAAGAGTGATATAGACCAACCACTTTGGGAATCAGCTGTGGTGTACATTATCCTCTGGATAGGAGAACATGAATCACAGAGTACATATTGTGCCAGAGCTAGCCCGGTGTAAAAACTGGCTCTAGGTGATTTTATCACATTGATTAATGTCACCAAAAATAGACATAACTATTTACCAGTGATAAGTGGGTTGAGGACCTGGTCTGCTCCAACCTATGCATGCTAGCCAAGCTATTGGTGGGAGCCTACCATAAAGTCCATCATTCCTGGCTAAATAAGCTGCTGGCTGGGCAGTGCCCAGTTGTCTAGTCTGAGTTACCTGGGATTGCTCTAATGAGTGAAAGCTAGACATAAAACCAATCAACCTGCCAAACATTAACTAAGGATTGCTATACTCAGTATAGGTTCTCTGACAGGATACAGATTGGAAGAGGACAACATGACAGTAATGAGGAGAGAGTTCTGCTGATTCCAATTAGTCTGTTTAAACATATTTATTTTGTATATTCTTTGCAAATGCCTAAGGCTGCCAGTATATTTGCTTTTACAAAGTACAGTGCTTAAAGGTATTTATGTCATGTAAACATTTATATTATGTTGTTTTACATACTTGTATCTGGTGCTTTATTCATTATTAGCTCAAGGGTACGTTCATTCAAATAGTGTACTAAAAACTACTGGGTTCAGCCTTTTGAAGAGTTACTGCTCAGATTGTTGCTGTACTATTAATATTTATGGTTGGTTTATTTTAAGGGTAAGCAGCAATTAGAATACTGTATGATTGCGTGGTCTAGCTGATGGCAACATTACTATAAAGATGGGAAAGGTGCTGATACTTGGAATATACAGTGTGTGTGTGTGTGTGTGTGTGTGTGTGTGTGTGCACGTGTGTGTGCACGTGTGTGTGTGTGTGTGTGTGTGTGTGTGTGTGTGTGTGTGTGTGTGTGTGTGTGTGTGTGTGTGTGTGTGTGTGTGCCCGTGTGTGTGTGCATGTGTGTGTGTGTGTGACATGTGTATGCATGTTTGTACGTAAAAATAATTATTATTAATAAATTTGCACTGGAAGAACTGGCCTCAATCTGTGGTGGGTAAAAATCTTGTGAGCCAGTGATTACATATCTGGTCTGCAAGAGCACAGTGTAAATCTTATTTGGGTGTGGCAGGTGTTGGCTTTTACTTGAGGCAGCAGTGCACATTTACTGTATCTGCTAAGGCACAGAAGTTGGCTCAGCTAGCTCTCTCTGACAGTACCATGAACCAGAACCCTACCCTTATTACAGTTAGATTGATACACACAGCCAGCTCTTCCACTGAAGAGCAAAAAAAAAAGCCATTCCTTCTACTGGTACACCACAGGTGGCCAGATACATAACATGCCCCCCACCTCACCCATCCATTTAGGTCCTATTTCTGTGTCATGCCCCTAATCCTCCTTCCGGATACTGTATTAAAAAGGTGTTTCTTTTAAACTGTAGCAAACAATTGCTACAATTTACACCATGCCTGCACGGTGTGCTAAGGCACTCATGTTTTAGTAAAAAATATTTTTTCTTTAAACTGTAGCAAACAGTTACTATAGTGTATACCTTGCCTGCATGGAGTGCTACAGTGCTCAGGTTTGACCACAAAGCCAATACTGACTTTTAAAAGCCAGCAATGCATTAAAGAGAGAACTGGATTGGCTGATCAATCACCCCCACACTTTGTACACAGGGCAGTTCCCCCTCTTGACCCTCCCTAGCTACTCTACTGCTAAGGCCAGTGACACAGTTATGTATTACTTGGTACCAGTGGTGTCTATTTAAAGTATATAACACTATATAAAAAATTGGCTTCTATGGTGTGGATCATAAGACTGTAACCCCCCTGGCCATCACATATTCACTTGATGGCAGTAAATGGGATTACACAGTCATTGGTTTTACTTATTATAAAATTATTATTCACATTGTCCCTCCATCTGAACTGACAGCAAACACAAATTCTGGACAATTTCAGTGTTGAAATGAGATTGGTTATAATTCTTTGCGATTTTCAGTTTCTGAAGCCTACCTACTCTTCTCAGTTGACATATGGGCTAACCTCTGTCATCCTTCAGTTATAACATTACCAAGGTTTACCTACACTTGTTAACCCATCCTGCTGCTACTGCATGTCTCCTGGTAGTACATCAGTGGGAAAACCCTGATCCCAAGATCTCTGTCACTCTTACCCAAGTCATGTTCCTGTCAATCAAAATATGCTCTCCTTAATTTGTTCAAATGTATGCACTAATAGGATAATATGATCATAGAAGGTCACTAGGCTAATGGCCCTAGAGCCTTTTTAAGCCTAGTAATTCATGCCCCAATTTCCCAGTTATCAGTGCCCATGGGTGAGAATGGCTTTGGTATATGCCTGTGCTTTAGGGCATCTATAAACTGGCCCTGTCCATAAGGGCAGCAGGAGACAAGCCAGAGATGAATTTGTGGTTTTCCATCCATTGGTGCAAACTGTGTTTGAATAGGCTTAGGTAATTCTCTGTTTCACCTCACAGTAAGACGCTGTTCGGTTCGATTCTCAGCTAGAGCGTCTTCTGCGTGGAGACATGCGTGAATGGGCGTACCTTCGTTGAAGGTTGTGCATCAGGCCTGGCAAGCCGGTATGTAAAAATCAACTGCCAATCATTAGCGGACCGGAGTTCTGCTGTGGCGACCCCTAACCGGGAAAAGCCGAAAGACAGAAACAAACAAACAAATTGCTCTGTTTCACATGAATGGGGAATCTGGTCCAGTGAAGTAATAATTTCTGAGTTACAAACCTTTCCCTCCAATCTGTTTTGTTTATGTCACACACAGAAGTAGCTGACCAAATATAGAGAAAGGGCTTTGAGGCAGTCCCATACTATTTACACTCTGTATTCTTTTAGTGATGAACCTCTGTGGGTGCTCCAGCTGTTGCAAATACTTGGACAGGTCCTGCCAAAGGGTGTACTCTACTCAATTGTTGGCCTAACAGGGGCTGAGTATAGTTGGACTATGATCTCCTTAGATCTGTACGTCACATCCTTACTTATAAGTTGTGCTGCATAAAAGGATTTTCTCACTACCATGGCTACATGGTGATTAAGTTCAGGTTACTATCAACCCATGTTTTCAAGTCCCTTACTATTTCATCTAATCTTAGGGGAGGGGAGTGTTACCAGTATTGTAATTTTCATGGGTGGTCATCTTCCCAAAGGGTATAATTATGCATGTTTTTGCACTGAGTTTGATAATGCTATCTGCAATAACACGTTCTTCTTGATATGTAGGATAGTTGCATCTGTCCTTATATTATTAGCATGCAAATAAATAACTTTTCCCTCCAAGCCACAAGTGAAAATCAGGCTGCTTAGTCAGAGTGCTTTGTTCAATAAATTAAATATTGTATATAACCAAATAAACAAACAAAATGGATACATCATTTAAATACACATCAAACACACGTGGATAGACAGACAGATGATAGACAGATAGATGGATTGATAAGTTAAATAAAGAAGGAAAGAAAGAATACGGGTATAGAACAAAGCTGTTAGTGCTGTTGTTAAATTCTCTTACCCTAGAGACGTGACAGGATCCCAGCTAACTTTCATTTTCCTTTCAGATTTAGAAATGAATATCATAAGTCAATGGTTAGCTTTTTTGGGGCTATTCACAACAATAGCTAATGACAACATATCCTTAACATCCCCCTACAACTTCTCTGGAGAGCTTTCCGTTCTAAATCATTTATCTGCTTTAAATATTTTGATTGGTGACCTTACTTGGTTTATTAGCTGATATTCTCTATGCCTGAAATTCCACTTTTTACAGAATTTGTTGAAGTTGTGTCAATTTATGCACACCTGACAGAGTTTCTGTTCTGGTTATAGTATGGGCCATTAAGTCCAGGTGACTGACAGACTGTTAAGTGAAAACAGTTAATTACAAAATTATTTAGCAGACTTAAGTAAATTGGGCAGCAAGCCTCATGTCATCCAAGGGATAAACCTCTCCACTCCATTATTTAACACGATATCATCAAAGGGCAAAAATTAGTAAAACTCATTGAAATGGTCAAGACACAATCAGTCCTTAAAGAGACTAGCCACCAGTGGGGTCCCCCAAGGTGATGTACTGGGACCTCTTCTGCTTGGCATCTACTTTTCTGAAGTTAAAGCCAATGCCAAAGGGCTCTGACTGACTAAGTTTGCAGATGACTGCAAGCTAGGAGCAGTCACTGAATCCCCAAATTATGCAGGAAGGTTTGTCCCAAACAAATAACTGGTGCCAAAATCAGGGACTGAAACTGAATGCCAAAAATCTATTATTGTATCCTTTGGGAAATAATCTAAATCAGGGAGCTACCACATTGACAGTATGCCCTCAAGAGTTGACCCACTTGTTTGGGATTTGGAAACTTATGTGGACAGTGACCAAACTTTTAACCAACATGTGTACATTGCTGTAAGAAAGTCCTTGTATATAATGCACAGATTATAATCAAAGGGATTGTGTCTAGATGTAGGGATATCATTGTCCCCCCTTTACTCAGCTCTCATTAGGTCAGTCATTGAAAACAGTGCCCCCTTTGGCATGTATCTGTCTAGACACATGCAACAAATGGAATACACACAGAGATATCTTACTAAAAGGATTCAAGGCCTAAACAACATGTCATATATGGCCCGCAAGGGCTGCTAGCCTAGTACTTACCTATGAACCTCTGATGGTATACATTGTTTCACTTCCATATTGTACGTGTGAGATACTTCATGCTTTATACATCATGTGAAAAGCATTCAGTATAAAGTTGTTTTACAAATCCCTTACTGATGTAACACTATGGTCTCCTTTCTTATTGATGGCAGTAAAATAAAGGCATTTGAAAAAAGGTAAAAGATGTTCCCTTTTTAGTACACACGTTAAGTTAATTAATGGAAACAAGGACAAAGAATGATTCATCCTATAATTTTCTACATCATATACATTTTACTTTTAAGGTTAGGGAGCAAACCCCTAACAGTTCATTTGCTGCCATTGCTTGGATATAGAAATAAAATGAAAGATTACACAGAAATAAAGTGTTACCAGCAGCACAGCCACATAGGGTTTGTATAGTCTTATCTTTATAGCTTCATATTAGGCTGTAATATTAGTAGCGCAGGGTAAAATCACTCCTTCCTTTTGGCTGGAACAATTATAATTTATATGACATTATATATTTGTTTGTTTTTGTTGACTGGGAAAGTCCATCTGGGTGTGAAAATGTCAGATTGCCTGTCATACGTGAAAATGTAATTTTTTTTTTTTAAATCAGTAGAGGGCTAGGGAGAAAATCTCAAAATAAATCAATATCTTTACATACATTTTTAGCATAAATACAAAAATGTTTCACATAAAATCAAAAATCACCAAAAAAAGTTATAGCAGAGAAATAGAGTTGTTTAACATATTGTTAAAGCAAATTATGCATTTACATGTTAGTTCAGCTAACAACAATAGTTCTTACATGAAATTGTAGCATAGATCTTAGAACTATTTCACACAATATTAATTCCATTTGTGTGACTAAATTGTAGTAACACATAAATGTATGGTAACTGATAGGTATTAATTTTGTTTATACACACATGGTGAGAGTGGAAAAGCAATCTGGTTTTAGGAATTAATAATTATTAAAAGAAAAATAGTTAAAGAATAAGGTGGAATAAATTGTAGTATACTGGAACAGTAATTCCCATGAAGGTTAGTTAGTCATGGAAAAATTGATGGGGAGAGTGTGAAGTAAGGAGATAAGGAGTTGGATGCTGAATGAGGGGCATACAAACCAGATGGTAAGAAGGGAGAAGAGGAAAGTGATAGAAATATTCTCTCTATAAAGGGTCTTCCAAGGATGTTCTGAGAGAAGCACCCATGCAGTTGTGATAATAATAATTTAGGTAAGGTTATCCTGTGTGGAGCATATACAAAGCAAGGTGTTGTTTTAGTACTGTTTAAGCTGGGTCTTGAAACTTAGTAACTTGTGCATTAGTTTGAGTAAGAGAGGAATATAAGTCTATAATTCTGAGATATAGCAGATGTACAAGGAGTCCTCTGCCTTGCTGATGGACTGAGTGGTAGTCAGAAAGGATTTGCTGCTAGAGTGCAGGTCTGTAGTACAGCAGTACGTTTTGGAGTGCAGAGCATTTTTCTGGCATATAGGTAAGTTTGTGTAATATGGCTAATTGGAAATAGGATAAGTCACTGAGTAATTCTAGCTAGTTTAGCTATCTTGAGATGCTGCAGTGATGGCCTTTGTATGGGGAATTTGCAGCAAATGTAGCTACTTTGTTATAGTCATGTATTAGAATAACTCATAATAACATCCTCATAACTGTTATTTAAAATACTGAATATTAAAACAGTGTCTAAGCAGTTAACCAATATGCTATGTATTTGTCTTGGCGAAGCTTACTCCCACATATTAAGGACCCAGATACCCATGATAGCATCAGCAAACACACTGATCAATTATATAATATACAGTTAAACCCAATTTCTTCCACTCTGAGGTTATAATAGCATATATAATATAAGAAGATCTAAATGCAAACCAAATAAGAGCAGTGATAGTGGGAACTGTTGATCCTCTGCAGACTCCAGAGACATCAGAGGGGGAAAATAAATTATGAATCCTGATATAGGAACCCTAGATAACTGCTGGACTATCATCATAGATGTGGCAGGCTGTCTGTCCCATGGCCCATAAGCAGAGAGAGAAAGGGGAAGTTAACTCTACTGAATGTTTTCATTATACCCAGGGAAAGAAAGCAAGATTATTACAAACACTCAACTCCCATTACCCTGATGAAAAATTCCATCTTTCAGAAATGATCTGTTATTTGTTTCACCTCCATAAAACCAATTTTCTCATTTAACATGAATGCTGGTAACACCTTATACAACCCGTCTGGCAAGACCTTTGTCAAGAAGGAAGGAAGTGGAGGGGCCTGCAGAGGACTAAGTAGGTGGTAGTCTATATGGAATAAACAACTGTATATAATAAAGGGATGATTACTCATGCTGTCCTGGCTACTGAAAATGGGGGGGGGAGCTATGAGATGACAGATGTGCATGACTGAAGTTAAGGGTAAAAGCCATCTGTTTTGGATTTGTGATTAAGACAGATCTCAGTGGATTATGGTGGTGGAAACATGGGGTGAACTATTTTAGAAGCTGGCATCAGAGGCTTGAAAATTTTTGAATTTGTGAGGTCTGCAGGTAAATGAGAAAGTAGCTTAAAATGATATGGTGATAGTAGCAATATTATTATTACTATTAATTATTTATTAACTGGGGGAGTAAACTGGCCATCTGACTATTTTTGGACATGACCATGGCCACAAGGGCAAGGATAAATTCAACATATATGGATACGTTTTTAAACCAGCTTGTCCACCAGCATGTTTTAAGAAGTTAAGAAAAAAAATCAGACAGACACAGGAAAACATGCAGTTTTATGTAGACAGCCAGGACTGAACCCATACCCAGGTGTTGTAAGGTAGATCTTAATTAATAAATCATAGTGCTGCCTTAGCATTAAAAGTAAAGATAAGAAGGGGGTGAACCTAAAAGGGAGGGACATGGGTGGAGATACAAACAGGCAGTGTAGGATGAAAATAGTCTGCTACAGAGAATTATCAAGGGATACAAACGCAAGGGGAAGTTACAAAGACTGGTAAAAACTGAAAATGGGCATTAAACTTCTTTAGGGTAGGGACTGCATGAAACAGTACTAAAATCTTACAACCTCAGCTCTAGTGAGGGGGAAGAAAACAGAAATGGCTTGTTAGGTGAAGATAGAAAGCAGGCTGGAACAAGTACTGTGGTGGACAATTGTAAGTACCCAATGATGTGGATGTCCAAATAATATCTTTCTGATTTGCATTCCTTAGACTAGGGTAGAAAAGGGGGTAGTGCCATGACTGGAGGGAATGAAAGAGCAACTGCACATAGGGAGGTCATATTAATATCTTGTTGAATGACTTTGTAATGGTTGATCCAGCTGCACTCTTAGAGCACTGCATATGTAAATATTTTTCTTTATTTCAAAACAAAAATACTTTAAAATCATTCACCCAAATATAACTTCAGACCCAATAAAATATCATTTCAGACTCAGTAACTCCTACAATTAAAATTCAATTGCTACAGAAGTAAAGAATCTAGGGCTGTGACCTTCAAGTTTAGTTAACCATATAAACTCCACTACAAACCTTTATCTTGCTGCCGTGTGACAATTCTACATTTTGCATGAGTAATTTTGTATCAGTTTTTGTGCTGTATACTTAAGATGTGTATAAAACTATAAAAATGGGCTTGTTCTGGGGTTTGCTCCATTGCTGATGCCAATAAACATTAATGCATTTTAGTATTATGTTTATGATAGCACTTATTAACTCCTTCCTACACCATTTCCTCCTAAAACACTGACACGGTTATTTCACCACTTATTTGAACTCATGCGGAATGAAAAGAGCATACATATTTTTTTAACTTTTTTCTTTTTATTATCTGTCTTACAAAAAATATAAAGACTACATAAATATCAGTGACCTGACAAATTCACAACAGTTGATAAATGTTTAGTATACCTTTTTCAGAAATAGTCACAATAAGACCTCATCTTCTTCCTTCTGTGAACACAACCCAAGTTTGCTTGACCCCTCCTTCTTGTCCTTCCATGACAGTCCCCCCTTTCAGAAAGGTCATTATCTGTCCTAAGAATCTTTATAGGTTTGTCTCAAAATCTATTTTTATTCTGTAGCCTACCACTCTATAAATAATTTATTAATCCATCTTAAGGTTTCTACATGTACTCTCTTTTTCTACCTCACCATTTGCCACGTTCTTCTAGTTTTTGTTTTTATCCATCCTGCCAATAGCTCATATCTTAGCCTATTCTCCCTTGACCACCATTTCATGTGCAATACTACCAAAACAGCCATATCCCACAGTCCCTCACTAGCTTACACTGACTTATCTTCTGCAAACCTTGAATAATTGGCTACCATAAATACGTATTTCCCTTATTTCCATGTAATGTGTAAACTCCTGGAACCTTCTTTGCCACAATGCTCATATGTTTTCTAGTCCAGAAAGCGTTCACTTTAGGCATACTAAGTGTTCAGTGACATCTATATACCAGTCTCATCTGTTGGTTATAATTTTAGACAACTGCCACAAACCTTTTACATAGTTATTTTAAATCTTCCGTTCAGTTACTTGCACACCACTATCTGTCTTCCTTACACCATCTCTTAGTCAACCTCCCTCATTCTGGTTCCTCTCCTTCATCAGCCCATGGCTTATAATACTGCCTCGATTTTCCTCTCTTGCTCCATATGTCCTAATGGTCTCTGACTTTTCTTGCCTCCTCCCAAAACTTATACTGCCTGTTCTCCACCATCCACATATCTCTAACATTTTCCAATCCTATTTCTTCCAATCCAAATAGAAGTCTACCACTGCAAACAACTGACAAAGTGCTTTACTGTTTTATCTTGTCTTTTTCCCAATTATCCTATTCCACTGCACTATCCTGCACCTGCAGATATCTGCTATCCTTTCAATATGTCTTCCTTTCATGACATAGAGCCTTGTAAACTCCCAACATCCTCATACACTTCACTCATCATTTAATGGCGTTATCATTTGTATCTATTATTCACTAGGTCATATAAATATGGGGAGATTCCTCAAGACTGGAGACATGCACGTATTAAGCCTGTCTTTAAGGGAAAAGGGTCTTTAAAGGAAAGGGGAGTAGGACTAACCCAGAGTCATATAGACCCTTAAGTCTACTTTCATGTTGTGGAAAAATAATGGAGAAGGTAATATTGGATAAGTTGTCAGAACTGGATAGGTTGGGACCTGAAACCATATATCAGCATGCATATGTTGAAAACAGATGTATTATCGCCTTTTACATGATGTTCTATAACAATATAATAACAGCTATGAATGAAAAATTGTACTGTGATGTAATTTATATAGATTTAACTTCAGCATTTGAGAGGGTCATACACAAAACACTGATCAATTAATTAGTACAACTAGGTATCAATGTACTTTTGATAAGATGGATAGCTGCATGGCTTACAAATAGGACATGGCAAGTATCATACAGCAAATGGACCGGTGAAATCCTTGGTTACAGTCAGGGTGTCCCACGGGGCTCTGTCCTAGGCCCTTACTTGTTTAGATTGCATCTTTCAGACTTAACTTTTTCATCTGAGGTGTTCTGCAATCTATATGCAGATGATCTGAAATTGGGTAAACTGATTACATTTGTTACAGATAAGGCATGTCTGCAAAATAACATGACTAAATTAACCATTTGGGCACAGGAAAATAATATGCTGATAAATACATCAAAAAATAGGCATATGAGATTTGGGAGACATAAACTGAAAGTTGAATATTTAATACAGCACACAGTGATTGAAACTGTAGACTCATTTAAGGACCTGGGAATATGGGTAGATTCAGCTATGAGTTGTTCTAATGATGTCAACCAATTGGTTAATGATAATTATAGAACTATAGGTTGTATAAAAAGATTTATAAAGTCTAGGAAATCAAAAATAATGAAGTCATTGTTTGTTAGTTACATTAGACCCAAACTTGAGTATGGAATAACAATATGGATACCCTATAATAAAACAAGCATGAATAAACTGGAAAGAGTACAGCAGAAATATACCAAGGGCATCCATGGATGTGAAAATTTAAGATATTATGAAAGACTAAAATATTTAAACTTGTTTAGTGTCTCTTATAGATATCTAAGAGGAGCTCTTATTCAGGTATATAGGGCATTTAGAGACAAATACCTCTGGAAATGTTTGGGTTATCAAAAAATACCACAGAATCATCAGACAACCTATGTAGAAGATTCTATAGGAATGAGAAGCGTACAAATTGGTTCTCTGACACAGTAGCCGATACATGGAACAGACTACCAAATTACATTAACGCAAGTACTAGTTTAGATATTTTTAGGAAGAGCCTGGACACTTATTATGGTGACAAGTGTTTTGGTATATTGAGAAGCTAGAAGGGCATTAATACCCATGCTTAAAATATTTGTATATATATATATATATATATATATATATATATATATATATATATATTTATCATTAGTCTTAATTTTTTCACTACTATGTACCCTTGAAAATCTGTGAAACCCCATCCGCTCCTTTCAGGTCATCTACCATCAATCTCTGTCTCTTCCATTTCCCGTTCCACAGAAATTTTACAAACATTTTGCAGATTCCTTGTACATTTTCTTTCAAGTATAAATGCAGATAGTGCACCCAGTACAATACCTGAAACATTATCATTATCATAACCGTATCTTACCTACAAGAGTATTGGACCTCCATCCATTCATCCAGCTGCTTTCCTACTTTCCCACACCATGTCTGCACATTCATCTCCACATTCTCCTTTACTATTAAATAAAGGTAAATATGTTCCTTTGATTCCCCTTCCCCTTTCCCAAAAGGCATTGTGACTGACTTTATCTCATAGTGCCATAAGGCAGCCTTATCTCAAACCAATTAAATTCCTTTAAAATACCCAGAAGATCCTTTCTGAGATCTTTAAGCAAAATTAGACTGCCATCAATAAACAATCTTCTATAGTTTGTTTCCTCATTGCACTTCTCCAGTTCCTTAATTAGCCCATTTACCTTTATTAGCAGGACTTCTAAAGCCAACAACAGTAACAATTGAGAAAAATACAAAATGTATTTATAAAATTCTCTCTGTAGGCAGCAGCCATTTATTACCACTGTCTTCATCCTCAGTTTTCAGTATAAGACTGCAATCCTTCTAATCTATTAAACTCCAAAATGCATCTCCTACAGTACACTATACATAAACTCTCACCATACTAAATCTTTTGTATCTTAAATATCTGCTATTATCATCCAAGTTATATTATGTTACTGTTGTTTCTATTTAGTCTATATAAAGTATTAAAAATAACTGGGAAAGAAAGCAAAAGTAATAGAAACTTCACAAAAAAGAATAATAAGAAATAGATACATTTTGGAGAAGCATTAATGAAGACTCAGTTGAACATAATAGAGATGCTGGATGGATAGGAGGGTTAAATTAAACGGTATGAAGTTCTATAACAGAGGGTATGAAATGGGAGGAAGTAACAACCAGAGAAATGAGAAAATATTAAGAAAAGCTTCTAAACAGAAAATTCCGGGTCCAGATGCAGTACCTAACTTCTGGCTAAAGGAATTAATGGATTTACACAGAGATTTAGGCCTGTGTAAAAGTTATTTACATGTAAATCCCAAACATAAACCAACTGAGTCGAGTGGAGGAGGGGCATTGACTACAACTCTGATCTGAGATATATAACAATAAGTATCTTTTTTTTTGTTTGCTTATTTTTACTAGTTATTGCTTCTAGCAATTTATATATAGCACTTTTTATAACTGATTTGTTTATAGTTAAAATCATTTTGTAGAGTCTCCTTGCTCCTTTATCTGTTTAAAAACTTTCATTTTGTGGCTCACTGCTGTTCTTCTGCTGTAATAAACATTTCTGTAGTGTTTACTCTCTAAAAGAGTGTAGACTAGTAGTTGTAGTATTGTCCCAGTTCAGATTTGCTGTCTCAGGGCCTGTTTGTTTTTGCAGTGGTTATTCTGAGCACATGCCCAGGCCATCTTGAATAAGCAGAAGCCTTTCTTTACCATTGTGGCAGGATTGTGTTGATTGGCTGCTGGCTGGTGGAGGTTGGATGGTCTAGGGCTTGGAGTAAGCACTCATTGGTTCTTTTGAGCTTTTTTAAAAAAGTTGTTTAAGGTTGTATCTTCTGGTATTTAAGCCCTAACTTTCATATGATTTCTGTCTATACACACTGAGCCAAGTGTAGGAGGGGCATTAACTAAAACTCTGATCTGAGATATATAACAATAAGTATCCTGTTTTTTTTTTTTGCTTATTTTTACTAGTTATTGCTTCTAGCAACTTGTGTGTGTGTGTGTGTGTATATATATATATATATATATATATATATATATATATATATACTTTTTATTGCCTGCTGCATACTTTTTACTGTATTTTATTGCTATTAACTAAAATTGTCTGCCTTACAGGGCCTGATAAATAAGGTTTTTACTATCACACTGTTTGTAAATCTTTTTAGCTAGCTTCACTGTATGAAAGGTTTTAACTAGAAATGTTATCTACGTGTTAAGCACCTTTTTGTTTGTCCTGATTTCCTGCCAAGGAATGTATCATATAACTGATTTGTTTGCAGTTAAAATCATTCTTTAGAGTCTCCTTGCTCCTTTATTTGTTTAAAAACTTTAATTTTGTGACTCACTGCTGTTCCTCTGCTGTGATAAACATTTCTGTAGTGTTTACTGTCTAAAAGAGTGTAGGCTATTAGCTGTAGTATTGCTTCCCACTCTTCCCCCTGTTTGCGTTTTGCTGTTATTCTTGGTGGCTTTGCAGTTGCCCGCCCCTACTGTAAATTTGATCTGGGACACTCCTCCCAGTCTTGTGTCATTAGCTCATTCTATCTAATACAGAGAGAACATTTGAGAAGGCCAACCCACTTAGTTTCATAACTTTGAATTATCTTCTACTTCACCTGTCTCCCTTTCCTTTACAAAAAAAGAAAAAAAACTTTGCTAGAATCTCCCTGTGTTCTGCTTAACAGTAACACAAAATACACTTGTTTCCTGCATTTCCTGTAACTAGTCTAGTCCAAATACAGATTTGCTATATCCAGGACTATTTGTAAGCTTCTGAGCCCTCCAACCCTGTCTGAGTTGGAGGGAATCCTGCTAGCTTATCAGTGGGAGTGGTAAGCACTAGGTAACCTAACTACCACATAAGGAGTTATTTCTGGGACAGAAATTGTAGTCATTGGCCATTTGGGCAGTTTATCCATCTCTGTCAACTTCCTGATTTAAAAGCCTGCATTTGCATTTGTTTCCTCCCTTCCTGTAACTAGTCTAGTCCAGATACAGATTTGCTGTATCCAGGACTGTTTGTAAGCTCCTGAGCCCCCACCAAGCCTTTCTGTGTTGGCGGGAAGCCTACTAGCTTATCAGTGGGAGTGGTAAGCACTAAGTAACGTATCTACCACATAAGGAATGATTTCTGGCCCAGAAATTGTAGTTATTGGCTGTTTGGGAAGTTTTTCCATCTCTCTCAACTTCTTTATTTACAATCATGCATTTGCACTTGTTTTCCCCCTTTCCTGTAACTAGTCTAGTCCAAATACAGATTTGTTGTATCCAGGACTGTTTGTAAGCTCCTGAGGCCCCCCAAGCCTTTCTGTGTTGGAGGAAAGCCTGACAGCTTATCAGTGGGAGTGGTAAGCACTAGGTAATCTGTCTACCACATAAGGAGTGGTTTCTGGCCCAGAAATTGTAGTTATTGACCGTTTGGGCAATTTTTCCATCTCTCTCAACTTTCTGATTTAAAAGCCTGCATTTGCATTTGTTTCTTTCCTGTAACTAGTCTAGTTCAGATATAGATTCTTAGTTTTAGCAACTGCATTTGCTTATTCATGCTCAGCACTTGTTCAGAACTTGCTGTAATCACTAAATAATCTACACATTACTACAGCACTCAGCCTTCCTCATTACCTAGAGGAAGACTGTTTTTGTACTTACTTTTCTCACTTGCTTAGAGAAAAACAGCCATTGTACTCACTTTCCTTGCTTGTCTAGAGGAAAATGTTTTTTTATTCAGGCATGTCCAAGGGTCAGCTCCTAGTGTTCTCTCCTGTCTATCTGATGAATCTAAGCATCTTGGGGCAATGTAGCAATTGCCTCATGTACACAGACAACTATCTCCTCCTACCACCCAACACTACAACCTGTGAGAGATGCACTTATCTAGCCAAACTGGAGGTAAAGCTCTCTCCAACCAAGACTGAACTTGACAGTCAGGAGGAGAAGGTAAACACTTGCACCACACCACACTCATCACATAGTTCCACTAAACCTACACCACCAAAATCCACACATAGAAACACAAAAACATTCACAGAGGCTCTCAATAATAATCTGCTCAAGCAACAGAGACATCCAAAGCAGAAATGCAAGCAACTTCCACCCCCAAACACAACCCAAATCACACATAGCCCACAGACTCAGTGTGCCACTCAACCACAGCCCATAAGGCAAAACAACGTACCCAACACACTAGTCATAGGTGACCCAGGTCACTCCACAATAAGTACAAATATTACTCTGTTATTGTCCATGTTGGTGTGAATGACCTAAGATGTACCTCCCTGGACTACATGAAAAGAGATATGGAAGAGCTCTCCAATCTTGTAGCCCAGACAGGTATGATCCTAGCCCTAAATAGCATCCTGCCATCACCCAGAATGATACCTCAGTACAAGGACGAAATGATTGACTTCAACAATTGTCTAAGCTTCTGGTGTCATTCTAAGGGGATCCAGTATCTGCCTGCCTGGGACGACATGGTCGACAGACCACAATGTTTTGCCAGAGATGGCCTTCACCTGTCACCCCTGGGATTCTGGATACTGGCTAGGTCTCTTGCTGCCCCTATACTGCCTTTTTTAGGCAAGGTTCAAATGACAAATTCACCACCGTAACAAGAATAGGTAAGCAAAAACTGAAGGTAATGCTACTCAATACTATAAGTCTAAATCTCAAAATGCACTCCCTCAAGGCACTCGTTAAAATGGAGAACATCGATATCTGTGCAGTGACTGAGACCTGGTTCAAGGCTCCAGAGACCACCCCCAGCATTACCAGGCTATAACTCATACCACACTTTTCGGTCATCTAACCTGGACCGGAACACCAAAGGCGGAAGTGTGTCTATATTCATTAAGGATATCCACACCTCCAGGCAAGTTGCTCAGCATAATGCATCTGAGATTATCCAAGTTCAACTAACTCTGGCCAAAACTGCAATCCAAATTGTAGCTCGCTAAAGATCCCCCACCATGCCCAAGGATTCCCACTCCTCTTTTGTTGATATGCTGGAAAATATTAGGGTTCAACCAAACACCCTAATAATGGGCGATTTCAACTACCCCACCAATAACTGGGAAATCTACTCTTGTACCAACTCCTTTGCTCAACGCTTTCTGGAATTCATAAATTCCAATGCCCTGGATCAACTTATTTTCACCCCCACCAGGGGCAACAATATCCTAGACCTAGTCCTTACCAGCATGAGTGACCAGTGTTCCACACCTGAAGTCAACTCCTCGTTGGTCAGATCCGACCATAAACTAATCAACCTAGATATCCACATCCCGCCCACACACCCCATTAAGGAAACCATGGTAAAAAATTTCTCCAACGCCAACTTCATGCTTCTTAAGACAGAAATGGCAAAGTTCATGACACCCATGCAGATGGACAATACAGTTACAACTGATGAATCCTACACAAATGCACTCTATAAGCACTGATACGAGTGCATGGATCATGCTATACCAAACAAAACCAAGACACTATCCTCCAAAAAAAAGGAAGCCAATCTGGTGGTCCCCTGCCATAAACAAACTCTACAACAGAAGGAATAAAAAGTTGCAAAACAGAGTAAAATCCCATGAGTGGAGGAGCTCTCTGGTCAGCCTCAGTAAGAAGCTGAGATCCCTTATAAGATCCTCCAAAGCTAGCTATGAAAACAAAACTGCCACTGATTCTAAGGACAACCACAACGACTTCTATAGCTATGTCAAGAATCTCAATGGCAACACCCAGATCTGCTCTGAGTTATAGCACAACGGCATGAAAATTACAGAACCAACTGATATTGCCAACATCCTGGCAGATAGTTTCAGTGCTATCTTTACCCCCTCTCACCCTCTAAAGGACCCATATCTATACTGGAAGAATGCAGAGTCCCTGTAATCACAACTACGCAGGTAAAAGCTGCACTCTCTAAAGCCAAAAGCACAGCATCCATGAGACCGAACAACATCCTAGGCTGTGTTTTACATGAACTTCAGAATGAACTGGCTCCCCACCTAAGCACCATGTTCTATCATAACCTCACATCAGGCTTTGTGCCACTCCACAAAGGGGGGGGGCCACCACTGATTCTGGGAACTATCGCCCTATTAACCTGATGAGCCTGGTCTGTAAGGCCATGGAATGTATTATCATGGAACTCCTAAACAAAGACATTGGTAACCTCCAAACTCTGAACCCCACTCAGTTCGGGCTTGTGAAAGGCAGATCATGCCTTCTGAACCTGATTGACTTTTTTGAGGCAGTCACCAAAGCCGTAGATGAGGGTAGGTGGTTCACACAGCCTATTTTGACCTGGCCATGAATTTCGACACCATCCTATAGCTAAATTCACTAAACTAGGTATAAATCCCTATGTCACAAGATGGGTTGCCAATTGGCTCACTGACAGAACCCACACTGTAAAAGTTGCAGACTCCAAATCTGACTTCAAACCAGTGACAAATGGAGTACCACATGGTTCAGTCCTGGGACCTCTACTGTTTGGTATCTACTTCTCTAAAGTACAGGCTAACACAGAAGGCCTTTGGCTAATGAAGTTCACAGATGACTGCAAACTAGGAGCCATAGCTGAGTCCCCAAATAATGTGGACATCGTACAGAAGGGCCTCACTGAGACAGATGCCTGGTGTCAGAGCCATGGCCTCAAGCTCAGTGCCTAAAAGTGCATTGTCATCTCCTTTGGTGAAAACTCTGTACCCATGAACTACCACATAGGCAGCAGTCTACTTAACACCAAATGTGTGATAAGAGACCTTGGGACCCAGGTGGACAGTAGTCTCTCCTTTGATAATCACATCGCCACAGTAGTCAGGAAATCCTTCTACATGGCACACCTCATCACAAAAGTGTTCTCATCCAGGAAAAAACAGGTCATTGTTCCCCTCTACTCAACACTCATTAGACCCATTATACAGTACAATGCCCCTTTTGGAATGTACCTCACAAGACATCTGCAGCAGCTGGAAAGGCCACAGAAGTACCTCACAAAGAGGATTACTTGGCCTCAAACAGATGCCCTACACTGACCATCTCAAATAACTCCAGCTTTTCTCTGTAGCATATTGCCTACTCTGAGGTGATCTCTGCACAACATATAAAGCTATGTTAAAGCCAGAGCTGTTGGACATGCTACAGCTAAAGAAATCCCAATCCATCCGAGCTACATGCTCTAGAGACATAAACCTTGTCACCACAATAAACAGGACATGCTGGAGGGATAGATTCCTGCCCTAGAGACTTCCCATACTCTGGAACAAGCTACCCATCTATGTCAAGCAAAGTTCCTCATTAGCACTCTTCAAGAAAAATCTTGATGAGTGGATAGGAATTGAGAAATACACTTTGGAGATCACTTCTGTGGCTCTGCTCAACAGGGGCACAGGAAAATAACTTTCTTGGGTGGAGTAACCTTGTTGGTTAGGCTTACTTAGGCCCTTGGGCTGATAGCCTAGTACCTACCTATGAACCGATAAATCAGGTTAACAATAGGAAAAAATGCATATACCTGCTTATCTGTGAATCTGACAGCTATCCTAAGAAATCCAGTCAAATAAATTACCTTCTAGCATTATATAAATTATATACTTGAATTTAGGCAGACAGAGTTTATAACTATCTATAAAAAATCATTCATCATTCATGGCAATAGAACATAAAGATAATACAAATAAAGTCTTAAGGAATAATGGATCATTTATTTTGAAATAAAGCCATAATATAAAGTTGTGAAAAGGGGAATAATCTAAGTATGATATGGATAGATTAAAAAAAACTTGAGAATATCCCACATTCATAGATTACAGAAAGCATACAAATGTAATCTTTAAATAAATGTAATCTTCTTCAATTATGTTAAAAAAAATCTCAGATATACTGCCCAGCGCTATGCAAAACTAATAGTAAGCAATATTTACATACTCAGATCCAGAGGACATAGCTAATCTACTAGTGGACAAATATAGCTGAAAATTCACCCCCTTCTCCCCACCGGACTGACTCCTAATGCCCCATTGCATGACAAGCTTATTACCCTTTTTGATAGACATGGTTGCGAATTATTAGAGGTATTTGTCAAGTACAACAAGAGAGAAATTGATGCTCTAGTCACCGAGGCTAATAAACTTGACCAACTTATCAACCAATGACTTGTTATTTGAACAGCATCTCAACTATTATCGCAATAGTTTTCCAAAAATTGACAGACTTATTTCTGATATAAAAAAAAAAAGTTACATAGTGACAAGATCGGGCACAAAGAGGGGCGTGTTTATCCTAAGCCTCCCTATCAGAACAAATCGGTTTCAGATAGGAGGAATCCCATTGGAAGGAAGGAAAGAGAGGAATGCCAGTGAAGAGGCAGTTCCCCCTTTAGAATCTCGTCCAGTGAGGAGGTGGGAAAGGATGAGACATCATCAAGAACGGAACCCAGATCTGCCTCCGAACTCCAAAAGCAACTACAGACAATCCTATGAGCTGAATGAGACATGCATGGATCAGAACTACGAGAAGCCCCTCAGGAATTGGAAGAGGAATTAAATATGGCACCCCAGGATACAAAACAGTTGTATGTTTATGATGACTAGGGCCCTTAGTCCTTAGTGTAACAATCAGCATAAAGGGAAGTTTCAATAACAAACATCTGTAGTGGATGTGTAAACCTATTGCTTTTATGTATATATTTGCATGACTTACATTTCCTACAACAAAACACCTTTTCACAGTCTGATGGAAGGATGTATAAGTCTTTCATATTGTTGTAACATAACTGTCTCTTCAGTGATGGTCTATTCCTAAAAGTAAAGTTAGATTTGTTTTGCATATTATGTGGTATGTTATGCCTGTTATGTAGAAAAGGCTAATAGATGCTTAAAGGATGGAGTATTAGAGCAGGTCAATGACATTAAGAATGTAAAAGCAACTAATGCCCTAGTCCAGCATGTTCTTGATAAGGGGCAGAACCATACTTTTAAGTTTTTAGTGTTAGACGTTTTAGTTACTAACTTGAGAAGGGGAGATTTTAAGAGCCTAACTTGAGGTAAAAGAACAGGAGTGGATAATATGACTAAACAGTGACAAATATCCTGGGCTTAATGAAAAAGTGTCTTTGAAACCAGTCTTGAAAGCACGACACCTGACACACTGAAGAATGCATTCTCTGCTCTGTCTTAATTGATTGAGTATGGTGTTTTAATTAATGTTAAATGTTGATTGGATGTTTGTTAATATAAATGGGGATGAGGGTTGTATGCTGTTAGGTCTGAAGAAGTAGTTGTGAAAATAGACTGTGAAAGCACTTATCTTTTTCATTGTTTTACTGTGTATTAAAGTATTTTAAGTACTTTTAGCCGTGGTATACTCTTTCTTTTTGGATTTTATTTGGATTGTTTGAACAGATAGTCTTTTGCCAACTCCTGGACTTCTACTGTTGCAGTATTTTACCTGTTTAGAAGTTCATATAACTGTGTGAATGACCTATTTTGGTCACTCCAACAATAGGGAAAAGATGTACCACACAGCCACCATTTTAGATCATTCTTTGGATTGCGGTCTAATCAAAGAAACATTAGTTAAAAACTGGATAATTTTTTTCCGCCTTTGATAAATTGGTGGATACAGTAGGAACTAGATCAGTTGTAGTGCATCACAAGTGGAAATCTCTGAAAAACATTTTAGAACAAGACACAACTACAGTTTTTTTCACCACCAACACAAAGTTTGGTACCGTTAAGTATGGCGTTTGCAGCCAGTGCAAACATATTTTGATGGGTACAGCTGTTGTGGTCAAGAAGATAAAAATTAAAGATACTTTTCATTGTAATTGCAGTTCTGTAGGTGTTATTTATCTAGCTAAATGGCAGAAATGTGAAAATTTCTTTAAATTATCTTTGGGTTTTCCCTATAAACAACATATCAATGAACATGATTTGGACATCAGGAAACAAAATGTCCACAATCCTTTAGCTAAGGACTTGATTCAACGTACCATTTCTTTTATATGTCAAGTAATTAATTAATTGCAGACCATTGGTTGGCTTCATCAGGTGACCTTTGTGGAGGGAGTATTTAAAATTTGGTATTTGTATTTGTAACTGATTCTGAATAAGTCTGTATTGTAACAGATGAAAGTGTGCAACCCTATTTTACTTATTGTTTTTTTTTTTCTATTAGACAGTGGTAAAAACTTTCTTCTTGGGTTGGGTTTGAATTCCCTGATATTTCTGGTATCCATTTTTTGTTGTTTGGCTTGATTTGTTTACTAGTTACTTTGTTGTATTATTTAGTGACTTCAATCCTCAATGTTTTGCCAGAAAATCACAAAATTTTATGAGGAACAATCCAAAATAAGAGGCAAAAATCTGGACATTCTGCAAAAATCTGGACAGTTAAGAGTTATGCTGCTGGTCAACCTGAAACACCACTTCTCTGATCCTTTACTGAAGCTATTCAGTATCAGCCTCAAAACAGGCTTTGTGAAGATGAATGGAGGACAGCAACAATAATTCCCTTTGCACAAAGGTAAGACTTTAATGGACCTGGGTAATTACAGGCACATAAGCCTGACCACTAGTTCAATAGCAGCTAATGTAGAAATATTTGTGAATAGATGAATGCTTTTCAATAAGACCTGAACAAATGAGAGCATAGCTTATTAAAGAATACTTTAGAAGGCTAAAGTTAATATTGAAAACTCTGTTGAAGTCTAGAAATAAAGTCCTATCAAAAAAACAGTTTGTTCTTCCTGTTCTATAATACAGCTTTAGTGTGACTGACTAGCTCAAAAACAGAACTGAATCAGTTGGATGAGAAAACAAAAAACAGGTTCATGCTTTGCAAATGATATATAATAAAAACAATGTATACCAGGATTATATATCCCTTGGTTTGAAGGAACTACATGCATTGTCATTCCCACAACAGGTAGCACATAAGCCTTTGATGCAGAAGGTTATGTACTCGCTTCCCACATGAGGTAGATGGATTGTTCATACTGCAGTAGGTATAAGGACATGCTGTACACCTGTGTGCCATCCCTTGCATGAGATGTTAAACTGAGGTCCCATCTGGTTGAGTTGGTGGTAGCTAAGGTGGATAAAAGATCCCATGGCACCTATTGAAAAGAGCCGAGGTCCTTTATTTAATGTAATATAAAACATATTATTTATATAACAAGCCGATATAAAATACTACACAGCAGGTAAACAGATCCCGTTGAAAATGGCAAACAAAACAGCAAAGAACAGCAATGGTCCATTGAAGCACAACTCGCAATACTATCCAGTAGAAATAAGAAATACGTTTATTTATAGGTAAGCGCTTTCACCACATACTGTGGTATGTATATGGTCTGATGAAGCCACGATATGTGGTGAAAGCACTCACCTATAAATAAACGTGTTTCTTATTTCTACTGGATGGTATTTCTAGTTGTGCTTCAGTGTACCAATGCTATTCTTTGATATTATGTATATAGTTACAAAATTTATGTATTTAGAAGCACATACCCACTTTTTGAATTTCTTCCTATTTATCATTTTTCTTACAAAATCCTTGTTGTTATTCTTCCATAACTGAGCCCCACTCCTTCCTCTACAGCCATAATTTGATATTTTGCAATCTGCCAAAATCCATTCCCCATTAAGTAAAATTTCACTCAGTCCTTCATTCCAAATAACCCATACTACATAAAATAATATTTTGTCTACCCTTCTCACATATTCTCTCTTCTTATTTATAATATCCATACATATTCATAAATGTATTGTTTATATCATTAATATGCTCAACACCACTCCTTTACATTTCAAAAACACTCTCTGTTGTCTCTTTCTCTTCACAAAATACACATGCACTTCAACTTTCTTTTTATATGGCATATTTCCATTTACTCGTACCTCATTTACTACAAGTCTTCATTCGAAATCCTGGCATTCTACTATTTTGGTATATCACTTTTTCCTTACTTTAGTAGCTTTAATCACTTCTTCTGATAAATCTCCTAATGAATAAACAATAGTATTGTTTCATCACATTATTATACCACATCCTTTCTCTATATCATCAATTTTTATTTTCCATAGTATTTTTTCTTGATAATTTTATTTATTTTTTTTATTCACATGTTCGTTTTCCTGTTTTCTTATTTTCATCATCTCCAGAATTTTTATACTTACATGTAAACCTTTCATTTTCTTCCTTTACTCACTTTAGTACTCTATACAACTTTATAGAAGCAAAATAAACACCTAGATTTAGTAACACAAACCCCCTCATCTCCACTCCTATACAATACACCTCTTTTCACTAGGTATCATTTTGAACCCCATATGAAGAAAAACACCAATTATACAATTTTCATTTCATATTTTAATGGGATCATATAGGCATTTGACATATGCAGTATCTTTCAGTGAATACCAAATTCACCGGATAAACCCTTTTCCTGAATGCTAATCTATACGTCCTCCACAGGAAACATATTCTTTCATTTCTTTTATTGACCCTTTTTATTGCATCATAACCACTTCATTTTTCCCCTTTTGTTTTCTATCAAAGACATTTCATTCATTGAAAAACACCCTCCCCACCAATTTTCACCACATCAGCCAAACGCTTACTTTTATCTTTGTTCAAGGTAATTCTCATTTCTTTTAAACAAGCATTCACACAAACAAATATTGCCCTAAACCATATTTTCTTCTTAGCAGCTATAACTATATTGTCTGGGAATGTCAAACTTACCAGTATCACTACCTCCTTTTTCATCACATATCTAGCATCTTTCATTTTAAAAGCTACTTCACTCACTCACATTCATCACCAATGCAAACAATATTCCACTCATGGGACATCTTTTCTTATACTACACTCCATGCATATTTCGTTACTCAGCTACCCATTCACTAACACTTTCACTCATTAAGATATGCTGACATATACACTCTCCTAATCGTATTACTCATTCCATACTCCATAACATCCCACAGAGTATCATTTCCTACAGTATCAAGTGCCTTGCTAATATCTCCTACCATAAGTTTCACAACATTCCTTTTACTTATAACATCATAAAAATTTCTCTCACAACCAATAACAATGTTTGACATCCCTTCCCTTTTATACCATATATACTTTCTTCCATAATATCCCTCATCCTTCCTTCCATTATCTTCTGTAGTACTCCTATAAAAAATTATAATCCACGTTACTTAGCATGATGGGTATCCATTTTTCCTATTTCATTCTTCTCATTGTTATTCCATATAATTTTTAAAATCTCACTATATAACTTTTCATAAACTAAACATTCCTTCAACAATCCATTCATTCAGTACATTTACAAAATGCCTTATTTGCCAGTCCATTAATTTTTTCACATTCTATACCTTATAGCATCTGAGCCTGATATTGAATCAACATTTACTTTCTTAAAGTATTTCATCCAATTCACTAATAATAATTTCTTTTTTCAAATTCTTCTTTAACTCATTTTGGAAATGTCTTTACTTTCCATTCTCTCTTATTTTATTTCTTCCCAGCCACTGGGGATACACAAGCCAGTGTATTTCTTTGTGCCAGTCCCAAGCCCAGATAAATGGGGGGGGGGGGGTGTTGCATCAGGAAGGGCATCCGGTGTAAAATTTTGCCAAATCATACATGCTGACAACAGTACAGAAATACATACCAGATCAGTCGAGGCCCGGGTTAACAACAACCGCCACCAGTACTGTTGAACAACAGGGTGCTGGCAGAAAATGGGCTACTGTTAGCCGAAGGAGGAGAAGAGGGGGAAGGCATGCCCGATGGGAGGTAAAGGCTAGGACTGTGATACTGAGGGTCGGAACTTTGAATGTTGGCAGTATGACTGGTATAGTGAGAGAGCTAGCTGATATGATGGACCGAAGAAAGGTTGGTATATTGTGCGTTCAAGAAACCAGATGGAAGGGGAGCAAGGCTAGGTGTATCGGAGGTAGTTTCAAATTGTTTTATCATGGTGTGGATGGGAGGAGAAATGGCGTAGGCATTATCCTGAAGGAACAGTATGCTAAGAGTGTTTTGGAGGAGTAAAGAGTGTCTGATAGAGTGATGTTTATGAAGCTGGAAATTGATGGTGTAATGATAAATGCTGTTAGTGCATATGCTCCACAAGTTGGGTGTGCGATGGATGAGAAAGAAAAATTTTGGAGTGAGTTGGATGAAGTGGTGATGACTGTACCCAAGGGTGAGAGACTGGTGATTGGAGCAGATTTCAATGGCCATGTTGATGAAGGAAACAGAGGGAATGAGGAAGTGATGGGTAGGTATGGTGTTAAGCAAAGGAATGCAGAAGGTCAGATGGTAGTGGATTTTGCAAAAAGGATGGACATGGCTGTGATGAATACATATTTTAACAAGAGGGAGGAGCATAGGGTGACATACAAGAGTGGAAGAAGATGCACACAGGTAGATTATATCTTATGTAGAAGGGCCAGTCTGAAGGAGATTGGAGACTGTAAAGTAGTGGCAGGGGAAAGTGTAGTTAGGCAGCATAGGATGGTGGTTTGTAGGATGACATTGGTGATCAAGAAGAGGAGGATGAGTGTGAGAGCAGCGCCAAGGATCAAATGGTGGAAACTGAAAAAGGGTAATTGTGAGGTGATGTTCAGGGAAGAGTTAAGACAGGCACTGGGTGGCAGTGAAGAGTTACCAAATAGCTGGGTAATTACAGCAGAGCTAGTAAGAGAGATGGCTAGAAAGGTGCTTGGTGTGACATCTGGAAAGAGGAAGGAGGAAAAGGAGACCTGGTGGTGGAATGAAGAAGTACAGGAGTGTATACAGAGAAAGAGGTTGGCAAAGAAGAAGTGGGATTGTCAAAGAGATGAAGAAAGTAGACAAGAGTATAAGGAGATGAGGTGCATGGCAAAGAGAGAGGTGGCGAAGGCTAAGGATAAGGCGTAAGAAGAGTCGTATAAAAGTTTGGACACTAAGGAGGGAGAAAAGGACCTGTACCAATTGGCTAGACAGAGGGACCATGTTAGTAAAGATGTGCAGCTGGTAAGGGTGGTAAAGGATAATGAGGGAAACATACTCACAAGTGAGGAGAGTGTGTTGAGCAGATGGAAAGAGTACTTTGAGGGGTTGATGAATGAAGAGAATGAGAGGGAGAGAAGGTTGGATGATGTGCGGATACTGAATCATGAAGTGCAGTGGATTAGCAAGGAGGAAGTAAGGATAGTTATGAAGAGGATGAAGAACGGAAAGGCTGTTGGTCCAGATGACATACCTGTGGAAGCATGGAGGTGTTTAGGTGAAATGGCAGTAGAGTTTTTAACTAGATTGTTTAATGAAATCTTGGAAAGTGAGTGGATGCCTGAGGAATGGAGAAAAAGTGTTTTGGTACCAGTTTTTAAGAATAAGGGTGATGTGCAGAGCTGTAGTAACTACAGAGGGATTAAACTGATCAGTCACAGCATGAAGTTATTGGAAAGAGTAGTGGAAGCTAGGTTAAGAAGGGAGGTGATGATTAGTGATCAGCAGTATGGTTTCATGCCAGGAAAGAGCAATACAAATGCTATGTTTGCTCTGAGAGTGTTAATGGAGAATTACAGAGAAGGTCAGAAGGAGTTGCATTGTGTCTTTGTGGATTTAGAGAAAGCATATGACAGGGTGCCTAAAGAGGAGTTGGGGTATTTTATGAGGAAGTTAGGAGTGTCAGAGAAGTATGCAAGAGTGGTACAGGATATGTACAAGAGTAGTGTGACAGCGATGAGGTCTGCGGTGGGAGTGATGGATGCGTTTAAGGTGGAGGTGGGATTACATCAAGGATCAGCTCTGAGCCCTTTCTTATTTGCAATGGTGATGGACAGGTTGACAGATGAGATCAGACAGGAGTCCCCGTGGACTATGATGTTTGCAGATGACATTGTGATCTGTAGTGAGAGTAGGGAACAGGTGTAGGAGACCCTGGAGAGGTGGAGATATGCTCTAGAGAGAAGAGGAATGAAGGTCAGCAGGACTAAGACAGAATATATGTGTGTGAATGAGAGGGAGGATAGAGGAATGGTGAGGATGCAGGGAGTAGAGGTGGCGAAGGTAGATGAGTTTAAGTACTTGGGATCAACAGTTCAGAGTAATGGTGAGTGTGGAATAGAGGTGAAGAAGAGAGTACAGGCAGGATGGAGTGGGTGGAGAAGAGTGTCAGGAGTGATTTGTGACAGACGAGTACCAGTAAGAGTGAAAGGGAAGGTCTACAAGAGGGTAGTGAGAACAGCTATGTTATATGGGTTGGAGACAGTGGCACTGACAAAAAGGCAGGAGTCAGAGCTTGACGTGGCAGAGTTGAAGATGTTAAGATTTGCACTGGGTGTGATGAGGATGGACAGGATTAGGAATAAGTATATTAGAGGGTCAGCCCAGGTTGGAAGGTTTAGAGACAAAGCCAGAGAGGCAAGATTATGTTGGTTTGGACATGTGCTGAGGAGGGATGCAGAGTATATTGGGAAAAAGATGCTAAGAATGAAGCTGCCAGGTAACAGGAAAAGTGGGAGGCCTAATATAAAGTTTATGGATGTGGTGAGAGTGGACATGCAGGTGGTTGGTGTGACAGAACAAGATGCAGAGGACAGGAAGAAATGAAAACAGTTGACCCCTGTGGTGACCCCTAACGGGAGCAGCCGAAAGAAGAAGATATTTCACATGCTGTACTTAAGTCCTTATAATTTGCTCTTGAGAGCTTTTTCCTCTCCTTTTATATTTTTAATTTCTCTTACTATTCTCAAATCCATCTTTACTATTTCACACAAATATGCAGACACCTTAATGCTTCTTCCTTATTGATAATATCTAATGCCTAAACAGTAATACCTTGTTTTTTTTAATTTCCTTCACATATTTCTGTTTTCTATATCACAATAATCACATGTATTATTCTCTAAATTCTCTAATACATTTCTATAAATGTTTTTCCATACTTCACTTTCTTTTCCTTTTTTACATCATTCTACCAGTGGGGGGAAAAACACATTTTATACTTTGTTTTAAATTCAATCCACCATTCAGATCAGTTATTATAGAAATCCTTCATAGTTACATGATTCTTCTATAACTGCAATACAATTTCACCCCATTAATTTCTCATTTATTCTTTTCATTTCCTTTCCTAATTTAAAATATCCCCTTTCTTTTATCACCTCCATCCATATTGCTAACTGGTCTGAGAAACCCATGACAACTGTATCTATAAACATCTGCTACCACCAAGCCTTCAGATAATATAAAATAATCAATTTCAGCTCCAAGCGCCCCCTTCTATAGCTCCATTGACTTTTGTTCCACACAGTTAATTTGCCACATTTTATCACTTCCTGTATATTTTACATCTTTCCCTTTCTTTTTATGTTCTCGTCTCAAATCACAATTAAAGTCCCCTGCAATTATAATTGTTATGTTAACCACTATATAGTCTGACATCTGATGGAAACAAATTCTCTCTTTCCTTGCTAGTTATATGAGCATACAATGTTACAATTCTATAAACATGTTTTCTCCATCCAGATCTGCAACAGTAAACTTTCTTATCCTTACCAATTTTACGCCTAGTATTTTCACTGTTTCTTATACACAATACAGCCACTCTTGAACAAATTTCACTTCCTAAGTTCCATATTATATTTCCATTCCACACTTTTTCTGTTTACAGTCTGTATTCACTTGTTAGGAATCTTACATCCTCTAACATATGAACAGTCATATCACATTTAGCATGCCATTGCATTACCCCATACCTTTCTTACAGTGTTAATATTCACGTTATACTGAAAGTATTCTAAAACTGTTGCTTTTCTTTCTTTTGAAATTTGGGAGAAATATTTTTAAATTTTTGTTTTCTTATTTTCACTCATTCCCCTATTGAATACTTTCCTTGATTTATGTACAAATAATCATTGAGCCTTGGAATCAGATTTTCACTGGTTAGAACTTAGTGTCAATCTTTTCTCTTGACTTGTCTTCCTGCATGCAAACTTCCTCTTTGTTTTTCCTTACATTTTTTTTCTTCTTCTACTGTTTCTTCTTCATCTAGATCAACCTCTCCCTCAGACTCTTGTTGCTTTACCTTATGTATGGTTTCCTCCCTTTCCCCTTCTTTTTCATTATGTATTGTTTGCTCTTGACAGTCCATCCTCTTTTTTTATGCAACCTGCATTCAGCCACACGACTTCATGCTTTATGTCCTTTCTCCACACATTGATTACATTGTATGTTGTTACAATCATTAACAATCATGTCACATGATTTACGCCGGCCAGTATATCTTAATGTCCCTCTATGACCATGTACAAAAATAACACTTGGCAAGTATTTCGGGTCTATGTTTACTCATCGAATGGATGTTTACTTGAACGACCATTCTCCTCGGACACTAAACACTGAATGTCCTTTTTGTAGTATACAAGAATCTTGGAAAAAGGCACCAAACAGTCAAACTAAGTAAAATAAACAAGGCACCTTGTGTATAACACCATCAGCTCCATACTCATAAAGATGTTTACCAAATCCACAAACAGTAAAAGCCAAAAACTTTTATTAAACAGTTTGGTTAAGTGCTTTCATCCCTCCAGCACAATACACTGGGACTTCTTCAGAACAGGGTTTGTTCTGAAGAAGTCCCAGTGTATTGTGTTGGAGGGATGAAAGAGCTTAACCAACTGTTTAATAAAAGTTTTCGGCTTTTACTGTTTGTGGAATCAGTAGCCATCTTTATGAGTATGGAGCTTTTTGTAGTATAGTCATATCATCATAAAGAACTTCATCGAACTTGCATAGTTGGACAGCAGCAAAGAAATAGCACATGGTATGTTTTTACCTCTCAATAAGTGTACTGCTATTATTAATGTACTTTTGCCGTGATACCAGAATTATAAAATTAAATAGTGCATTAAAATACTATAGTGAACCTGTGCATTTAAGTTGTGTTTTTCAACACAAGGACCCTGCTCCTATCGGTGACTGCACCCCCCACACCCCCCGCTAATTATATATACCAGCTCTGAGATCACACTACAGTGAGGAAAAGGCAAACGTCATAATTTGCCCATAGAAACAAAACAGTATGTAGTGGAAATTTGCCCTTTCCCTGCTGTAGTGTGATCTCAGATTTGGTATATATAATTAGCAGGGGGTGTGTGGGGGGTTCAACTCCCCACATGAGCAGGGTCCTTGTGTGTTGAACAAAACAACTTAAATGTACAGGTTTACCACAGTGTTTTAATACACTATTTAATTTTATAATTACGGTATCATGGACAAAGTAAATTAGTAATAGCAGCACATTTAATGAGAAATATACATGCACTATGTGCTATTTTTATTTATTCATTTAACATATTTTTGACCAGGAAAGTCCAACTAGGACAGAGCCTATTTTCAGTGGAGGCCTGGGGAGAAACACTCCAGACACATGTCTTTGGAATGTGGGAGGAAAACGGGGAACCCAGAGGAAACCCATGCAAATGCAGGGAAGACATTCAGACTCTGCACAGAAGACACCCCAGCTTAGAATCAAACCAGAGAACCTCTCGCTGTAAGGTGACAACATTAACCGCTGCACCACTGTGCTGCCCATGCATTCCTTGTTGCTGGCCAACTGTGCAAGTTCAATGAACTTTGATGAAGTTCTTTACAATGATATGGCTATACAAGAAAAATGACATTCAATGTGTAGTGTTCAAGGAATGGCCATTCGATTACAATTTTGTTCAATGAGTAAACATAGACCCAAGTGTTTTACCATGTTTTTTTCCATGTTTCAAAACAGCTTCCAACCTTCATCCTCCATTTCATAACTTTATCTTATCTTATTATCAACAATTTCACACAAACTCTGCATACATTTTAACATCTTCCTTTTCCACTTCATCAGTTCCAAACTGCAAAGAAACATTTTTTAACATTTAAGTTGCTACCAGAAAATAATTAATTAATCCATTGATAAATGTACTTCTTGTTATACTGTTCCAGACGTTTCATCATTAGTCCCTCAGTTTTAAATATTAAGTCACAAAAAGTCTCTGTCTCTATATGTATGAAAGACTGAATGCATTGAGCTTTAAATCCCAGATCAGTTATCAAATTGTCCCATACATAATACATGTCTATTACAGTGTAATTTTTTGTTCTTATTCTTATACTTGGCCTTCTCTTCTTTTTAAAACAGTTTTACTTGCAGTTTGTCACTACTACAGTTTGTCACTACTCTGCTTTTGTGCCTGCTATCAGTGCCGCATATGTTTTAACTACTGTATTGACTGCTGCAGCAAAAATTAGAGTCCTTCTCAGTTTGCTGCTTTCTTCTTTTACATTTTGTCTTTGCTGCATAAGTTTTAACTGCTGCATACTCATCTGCCACATCACCTGGTTTCTTCTCCACATCTGATGAAAAAGCAAAATTGTCACTCAAATCATCCTGTTTGATTATTTGCAATAGAACATCATCTGCAAGCCCTCCTGATGCCAATTTTTTATATGCATCATTCCAATGGACTTATTTTATTTTCCATTGAGATAGCTAGACTCTGCTCATTTGTATCTAGGGTTTCCACCTTTTAAGTGGGCCAAAGTGGGACATGGGGATGTGGCCAATATGACACTGGACATACCCTCTTCAGTGACATCACCACGAGTAGTGAAGGAGATGCAGTTATGGGTACAACAGTCTGAAGTCATTACAGCATACTGAAATCTCATAAACCATTTAAATTATGCCACTTTAACAGTATAAGTGAAACATTACTGCAAAAACACAGATTATTCAGTTGTAACAATAAGTAAACTTTACAGAAAAACACTACTCATATTAAACAATAATGTTTATTTACAAAAGCAAAAAACTCTTAAAATTCTAAATATTACTCTAACCGTGACTATCCTGATAGCAATAAACCTATAGCACTAATTTACCCAACACAATGATGTAATAAAGAACAGGCTCAACAGCAGCATGGCCATATTCACACTATAAAGAAACTAAAAGCGGATCCAAAGCAGTGGGTGAGAAAGCAGGAACAAACACCGGCAGTCACAGGACAGTAAAATTATTAAATAAAGCGCTTTTCGTCTGCAAACATATGCAGACTTCTTCAGACATTACACACTTGTATCTAAAAGACTTAAATAATACTAGGCTCATTGTTAATATTAAAAATTTAAACTAGGTTATCTCTTGTGTGATTGGTTAACAGGTCTATTAACAATGAGCCTAGTATTATTTAAGTCTTTTAGATACAAGTGTGTAATGTCTGAAGAAGTCTGCATATGTTTGCAGACGAAAAGCGCTTTATTTAATAATTTTACTGTCCTGTGACTGCCGGTGTTTGTTCCTGCTTTCTCACCCACTGCTTTGGATCCGCTTTTAGTTTCTTTGTTTGTCTTGGTTTTATTCCATATTCACACTATACTCAAAGCAATACATTTAGAACTTATTAAAGACAGCATTAAAATAAAATACACACATTTCCACTTATAAAAGCAAACTATATTAAACAGCCATGAGAGCATGTTGTTGTTGTTGTTCTTCTTCTTCTGGCTTTTCCTGGTTTGGGGTCACCACAGCGGAACTCTGGTCTACTAATGATTGGCAGTAGATTTTTACAGTGCTGAGGTGCCAGCTCGCCGCCCAGCCGTCAACGAAACTAGCCATGAGAACATGTATTTAGTAGAATGCCAAATGCACTACATTTGCCTATGAACATATCCCCTCAAAAACAAAAAGTTACACACGCACATTTTCACTTTTAAAAGTGGTTCTTGCAAGTCATCACTGAACAACCACTATAAAAAAATACTCATAGCAGTATATCTGAACTTCTTAAAGACAACATTAAAAAAATAAATAATGTACATTTCTACCAAAAAAGTGCAAATTGCCCCAAAACATTTCCATCTGTAAATGCAAAGTACCCTAAAACAGCCACAATAACATTAGAAACATATCAAGTACACTACATTTATCCATGAAGGTTGCCCCCACCAGAAATAAAAAAAACTTCCATATACACATTTTAACCTTTAAAAAAACTGCTGCTTCCAAATCATGCCAAAACAACCACAATTACATATTAAAATGTAGATATAGATATATATATATATATATATATATATATATATATATATATATATATATATATGTATATGGGTCTACTTTGAAACATCTAAAACCCATAACATCTAATTTCATAACATTGAGACCAGAACATATAAAATCAATACATCTAACACTACAAATCACAAGAAAATAAGATCCCCTCCACACACAATGACACCAAACTACTAAACACTCTTTTTACTATGTTTCTGCAGGGGTGCAAACCCTCCTGCACCCCCACACCCCCCATATATACCAACTCCAAGATCGCACTACAGGAGGAAAAAGTTAATTTCCTAACCCCACTGTATCAAGCCCCCCTGCAGAAATGAAGTAAAAAGTGTGTTTGGTAGTTTGGTGTCATTATATGTGGAGGGGATGTTATTTTCATGTGATGTGTACTTTTGGATGTTATGAAATTCAGTGTTATGGGATTTAGATGTTTTGGGTTTTAGCTGTTCTGGTCTTAATGTTATGAAATTAGATGTTATGGGTTTTACATGTTTTGAAGGGGACCCATATATATATATATATATATATATATATATATATATATATATATATATATATATATATATATATATATATATATATATATATATATATATATGTCGATCGACAACTCACTATATCGACATCCACTTCACTGACATCTAAAATAACCGACAAATCACGGACATGTAACAGGTAAGAGATTTAAATTAGCTAATCATGCCTACCATCTTTTAATAAGTATGGTAGTGTTATGCATGTCTGGTAGGCATGATTAGCTAAATTTAATTCTCTTACCTGTTAAATGTCCGTGATTTATGTGTCGGTTATTTTAGATGTCGGTGAAGTGGATGTCGATATAGTGAGTTGTCGATCGATAGACATGAACCCATATATATATATATATATATATATATATATATATATATATATATATATTTATATACACGCACATACACACACACACACACACACACACATATATATATATATATATATATATATATATGTATATCTACATATATATATATATATATATATATATATATATATGGGTCTACTGTAAAAGACCGAAAATCTACTTGTTCAAAAACAAACAGTGGATTCTCGGTTACGCGAAAGTGCACTTCCGTGAACTTCAGTTCAACGAACTGTTAAAGAACACAGGTGCCGAAGCACACTACAGTGGGGAAAGGGAATTTACGTGTTTCCCCACTGTAGTGCGATCTTGGAGTTGGTATATTTAAGTAGGGGGTGTGTGGGGGGCACAGCCCCCCACATGGGGGGTGCAGGGAGCTTGCCCTCTTGCAAAAACAATGTTTTTGTGTTTTTTATTGGTTCTTTGAACTGATGTTCATGGAAGTGCACTTTCGCTCAAGTGCACTTTCGCGTAACAGTCTGCTGTTTATTTTCGAACATATATATATATATATATATATATATATATATATATATATATATATATTTATATGTACATATACATTTGTGTGTATATATGTATGCGTGTATATATATTACACACACACAAACACACACACACACACACACACACACACACACACACACACACACACACACACACACACTTCTTGTACCTTTAAAAAGTACTACTTACAAATCTCAAAATAACCACTCCACAGATTTAAATACCATACAACACACCAATTTACCTCTAAACATTAAAAAGTTAAAAACTGAAATAATACACAATATTCACATTTTTTAAACTAGAGCCATAAAATACTATTTGTACTTATTTAACTCTACAATCACAGTATTTGCTGGGCTGGCTGTCTTCCCCTGATAGAGTGGATGGCTGGCTGGCTAGAGTGATTAGCTGGCTGGCTGCTGGAGTGGCTGGCTGGCTGCTGGAGTTATTGGCTGGCTGGCTAGCTTGCTGCTGGAGTAGCTGGCTGGCTGGCTAGTTGGCTGTTGGAGTGGCTGGCTGGCTAGCTGGCTGTTGGCTGGCTGGCTAGCTGTCTGCTGGAGTGGCTGGCTGGCAAGATGACTGCTGGAGTGCCTTGCTAGCTGGCTGGCTGGCTAGCTGGCTGCTGGAGTGAATGGCTGGCTAGCTAGCTGGCTACTGCAGTGGCTAGCTAGCTGCTGGAGTGGCTAGCTGCCTGCCTGTCTGCTGAAGTGGCTAGATGAATGGATGACTGCTGGAGTGGCTAGCTGTATGAATGACTGCTAGAGTGATTAACTGGTTGGATGGTTGCTGGAGTGGCTAGCTGGCTGGCTGCTGGAGTGACTAGGTGGCTGGCTAACTGCTGGAGTGTCTATCTGGTTGGCTGCTGGAGTGGCTAGCTGGATGGATGACTGCTGGAGTGGCTAGCTGGATGAATGACTGCTAGAGTGATTAGCTAGCTGGATGGTTGCTGGAGTGGCTAGCTGACTGGCTGCTGGAGTGACTAGGTGGCTGGCTGACTGCTGGAGTGGCTAGCTGGCTGGCTGCTGGAGTGTCTATCTGGCTTGCTGCTGGAGTGGCTAGCTGGATGGATGACTACTGGAGTGGTTAGTTGGATGGCTACTGGAGTGGCTAGCTGGATGGATGACAGCTGGAGTGGATAGCTGGATGAATGACTGCTAGAGTGATTAGCTGGCTGGATGGTTGCTGGAGTGGCTAGCTGGCTGGCTGCTGGAGTGACTAGGTGGCTGGCTGACTGCTGGAGTGCCTAACTGGCTGGCTGCTGGAGTGTCTATCTGGCTGGCTGCTGGAGTGGCTAGCTGGATGTATGACTGCTGGAGTGGTTAGTTGGATGGCTACTGGACTGGCTAGCTGGATGGCTAGCTGGATGGATGGATAGCTGGTTATATCAATGAATGGATGTCTGGATGAATGGCAAGATAGATGGATGGATGGCTGGTTGGCTAGATGGATGAATGGATAGCTAGATAGCTGGCTAGATGGCTGGCTGGCTGGTTAAATAGCTGGCTGGCTGGCTGGCTGGATGAATGGATGGGTGGATGGCTAGCTGGCTAGATGGATGGTTGGCTGACTGGCTGACTCTCTGGCTAAGTAAAATGTTAAAAGAAAAAAGAAAACTAATCTTAGTTTTCATTTTGTTAGCAGATGTAGAAGTGCTAATAACAAACCACTCTACAGCAGCGATATTTGTAGGGATCTTCCTGCCCTAATCCTTGCCCCCTTCATAAATTGCAGCCAATTGCTGCATGATTTACAACACCAGGACCTAACAGGGAATAGCTCTGCCTGCAGGCCTAGGTTGATAATGTAAATGAATTGCTGTGGAAAAGCCAGAAGTAATTGCAGCTTTTCCACCGCAATTCAGTACAAGTAAAAAGTGAGACTTTTCAAGTCCCAGTGCTTTGCACAGTGGGCAACAGGATAAGGTAGCTCAACCAGTAAGTGTTCCACTGACAATGGAATGGGAGGCAACTGTATTTGTATCATCTACCACAGAGGAATATTTACCTGCATTTTGATAATCCATATCAAACAGATTTTTCTTCAAAAATTTCTTTTATCTCCAAACTCTCCTTAGCTTTTCTTTTCCTCCCTGTTGCTGCTGTTCTTAGATCACTTCCTTACTTATGTAGGAACCCACTGGCACCATCTAGCAGCTCCAAAGTGTAAGGGTTCTTTATTACTGAACACCAAATCATATATACATTATTTACAATATTTACATATTAATCATTATTTACAAGTATATACATTTTAACACATACACTTTTTTAACTTCATTTTTTATACCTTCTAATCCTTCTTTTTTATTTTACATTCATTATATCCTCACTCTTTCTTTCATAACTAAAATTCTATCTTCTTTAATATTTCTGACACTATCCATTTTCCATTAAATGTAATCTCATTCAGTCTCTCATTTCATAGAGTCTAAGTTCTAAGTCAATTCCATCCTTCTATTCATATGTATAGATATCATGTTCATCACTAATACAAATAATATGCAACTCGAGGACAACCTTGTATAATTCCTTTCTCAAGCTGTATATCTTCACTAAGCCACACATTTACTAATGATTTGACTATATTATACCTATAAGTTGCAATGAAGCATTTTTTTATCTTTTCACTTACATTATAAGCTTCAAATAAATTCCATAACACAAAATGATGAATTGAATCAAAAAGCTCTACTTAAATCCTCTGCCTTTAATTTTGCATTTACATTCCTGTACAACTACTACTTCACTGATTAACAATAGTAGATCCTGAACCCTTTTCCCTTTTATATCATATACATGCCCCTTTACAACCTTAAACACTTTGTCCTCCACTCTTTTTTGTACAATTTTCATAAAAATTTTGTAATCCTTGTTATTTAAAACTATGAGGTTTCCAATTCTGTAACTCTTGTTTATCACTAACCACACTCCTACACAATTTTTTATACTTAAATGCTTTATCCAACCATTAATTTAATACACTTATAAACCATTATTTGGTCCACTGTCATGTTTTATACATTCTATACACTATTCCATCTGGTCCTGCTGCCAAGTCTAGATTCACTACTTTTAAAGCCTGTTCTAGTACTTCCATCATAATTTTTTTTTTAAATCCTTATTGTCTTTATCAGACAATGAGCATACTTCCCATTCCTTACTAATTTTTATCCACTGTTCTTCAAATAATTTCTTAATATAAACCTTTACTATCTCTATGGTTTTCTCTTGCATATTATATATATATATATATATATATATATATATATATATATATATATATATATATATATATATATGTTGTGTCTTGTTGTGTCTTTTGGCTTATCCCGGTTAGGTGCAAAAGCAGAAACCTGATCTCAACGCAATGTAATTAAAATACTGAACAGTTGCTGTTAAACAGGCTTTTCAAGTCCACAATTCAAAAAAGTTCTCGGCAGCCGTAGCAAAAGTAAAAAATCTTCTTTATTGTAGTAGATATAGCTAAAGGTGCAGCTTCGGCGTGGTCACAGCCACGCTTCATCAGACAAATAAAAGTTCTATAATACAGTGCTTATATACAACATAAATAGCTTAGATTGAAACCCAACCCTGTGTAAATGGATGTCTCATTAACCATTTAAAGTGGCAATGCATAGCTTCCAAAGTCAAATAACAAGCTGTTAAAAGCGGTGTTATGATGTTAAATGCAGGTACTAAACCAAGAAATTTTAGCACATAACTCACGTTTCAGTTTGCAAATTAAAATACAAATCTATATATGTATATATAATATAATAAATTAAGCTAAAGAACAATCTTAATGTGGTTCTGTTGCAACTCTGCGCTTAAATAAATAAAGACAGTACAAACGCTGCATTACTTCTAAAGAGACTTAAATGCAATTATCAACGCATCTAACTGAATGTGTAAGCATTTAGGTCTTTATAGAACTTAGTATAGTTCAACAATTGGTCCATATTTAAGCAAAAGATAAAGAGAACTGTGCATATCAAGATGTTAATAGAGATGGTATTAAATAAACATTTATACAATTACCAACGTAACTGGAGCTTACATTTATTTAGCGCAAATTGTTTAAAATATATACTAGATTGTGTATATAATGGATAAAGCAAACTGTCATCAAACTTGTTAATAATTAGAAATGATGAAACACTATATAACTAAAAATTGAAAGCTAACAAATATAGCCATAATAGGACACATTTGCGGTTAGCAGTATAACTAAGCAAGCAAGTAAACGTCAAAGGAACTTAACATAGTTCAATAAATGATTCATGCCTAGAATAAAGAGAAAAAAGCACAATAGAAAGAACAATAGAACAATAAAGAATACATATAATAAAAACCTTAAACGTTAAAATGCTGATGAGTGTAACATTATGTAAGCTTTTAAATGGTTGCCATCGTAATCAAAGCATATATTCATTTGATATATATTATTCATATTTAAAACTATATAAAAATGTTCATTAAATTATCATAAACCATTTTTTAAAATATGTATAAAAATATATGTATTGGTAGTTAAAAACTTTTATGTTTGCATAATGAGTATGAGTTCTATCGATGTCTTTTTAAAAAGCAAATCAATTCAAGAAAATTTTTTGTTATAAAGCTTTTTGTATATGCTTGAATAAGTCTTACTATAAAGGTAATTATTAAGACATCAAGGAATGCAACTCCCAACTCAGATCAAGTGATATATAGCTTTTTTAAGACATATCTCAATTTAGATAGAATCCAAAGCAAAATCTATTGAAATGTGCTAACAGCTTGAAGTATGAACGTACCTAGTGGTGCACAAAGGACTGTAGGATTGAGAAATGTGTAGCAATGCTAAAAATGTAATACTAAAAAATAAGACCATACAGTTCAAAACTACATGAGTGAATAAATGGGTGAATAAATAGATGAATAAATAAATGAATGTTATATCATAATGTTTTCATTGTTTTAAAGCTAGTAAACAAAATCTATTTAAGGGAAATAATATAGTTTAAATTAATATAGCATAGCTCCAGTATAGAACTATATATTAAAACAGATAGATAATTTAATATAAGGTTAATTAAATATATTGTTTACCTAGGAAATGCAAATAAAATGTTATAAAAATATATGTTAAATTATTTGGCTAATATCATAACTTTGAAATTAAAATTAATGAGAAGAAACATGTAACTGAGTATACATAAGTAATAATTAAACAATGGTGTTAACGTTTCCTATTATTTAAAACAGGTTTAATGGAGACTGAAGTATTCAAACCTGGATGACTATGAGCATTAAATTTCAGAATCCATTTTAATTCTGCTAGGGCTAAATTATTTAAATTATCTCCACCTCTGGGATTTATTTCTATCTTTTCAAGTACCCTAAACAGAAAATGATGTTCATTATGTTCTATTATATGTTGTGCTAGTGCATTAGTATCTATTTTTTTCTTTATTTCATATAAATGATCGTATATACGATCAGTTAACCTCCTTTTTGTTAACCCAATGTAAAATGCTGTACATTTTGTGCAGGTTGCTAAATAAACCAGGTTTTTAGTTTGACAAGTAGCAGCAACATTAATATAGTAAGTAAAACCTAGAGTGGAATGAGTAAAAGTAGGGTCTAAACAAATCATTTTACACCTGGTACATGAACCACAAGGAGCTGTTCCCATTGCTTGTGTGGATTTCAAGATGTTTGGTACAATATCTTTGCATAAGATTTGTTTCAAATTGGGACAATTCTTATATAAAAAGGAGGGAAAATTTCCCACTAGACTGGATACTAAAGTGTAAGGGTTCTTTATTACTGAACACCAAATCATATATACATTATTTACAATATTTACATATTAATCATTATTTACAAGTATATACATTTTAACACATACACTTTTTTAACTTCATTTTTTATACCTTCTAATCCTTCTTTTTTTATTTTACATTCATTATATCCTCACTCTTTCTTTCATAACTAAAATTCTGTCTTCTTTAATATTTCTGACACTATCCATTTTCCATTAAATGTAATCTCATTCAGTCTCTCATTCCATAAAGTCTAAGTTCTAAGTCAATTCCATCCTTCTATTCATATGTATAGATATCATGTTCATCACTAATACAAATAATATGCAACTCAAGGACAACCTTGTATAATTCCTTTCTCAAGCTGTATATCTTCACTAAGCCACACATTTACTAATGATTTGACTATATTATACCTATAAGTTGCAATGAAGCATTTTTTATCTTTTCACTTACACTATAAGCTTCAAATATATTCCATAACACAAAATGATGAATTGAATCAAAAAGCTCTACTTAAATCCTCCGCCTTTAATTTTGCATTTACATTCCTGTACAACTACTACTTCACTGATTAACAATAGTAGATCCTGAACCCTTTTCCCTTTTATATCATATACATGCCCCTTTACAACCTTAAACACTTTGTCCTCCACTCTTTTTTGTACAATTTTCATAAAAACTTTGTAATCCTTGTTGTTTAAAACTAAGAGGTTTCCAATTTTGTAACTCTTGTTTGTCACTAACCACACTCCTACACAATTTTTTTATACTTAAATGCTTTATCCTACCATTAATTTAATACAGTTATAAACCATTATTTGGTCCACTGTCATGTTTTATACATTCTATACACTATTCCATCCGGTCCTGCTGCCAAGTCTAGATTCACTATTTTTAAAGCCTGTTCTAGTACTTCCATCATATTTTTTTTTAAATCCTTATTGTCTTTATCAGACAATGAGCATACTTCCCATTCCTTACTAATTTTTACTATCTCTATGGTTTTCTCTTGCATATATATATATATATATATATATATATATATATATATATATATATATATATATATATATATATATGTTGTGTCTTGTTGTGTCTTTCGGCTTTTCCCGGTTAGGTCGCCACGCTGAACTTTGGTCCGCTAATGTTTGGTAGTGGATTTTTACTTGCTGAGTTACCAGCCCTGATGCACAACCTTCAAGGAAGGCATGCCCATTCACGCATGCCTCTACACAGAAGATGCTCTAGCTGAGAATCGAACGGGACAACGTCTTGCTGTGAGGCGACAATGCTACCGCAGCACCACTACTGCGGATATTTTATATATATATATATATATATATATATATATATATATATATATATATATATCAAATGAATCCTTCAATTCTCTAATAACACTTTTATTCACTTAAACTATCTTCCTTAAATATGGTGCAATTTCTTGTTTTTTTCCTTGCAAAAAAATGTATTTGCTTATAAAATAAATACTCTATTTTTCATATTTAAGTCATATAGCTCCTGTTCCTTCATAAGAAAATTCACATAATTCCTCTCTAAACAGTCAATAGCATCATTATCTCCCTTCTTATATTTTATCTTATACATATTTATTGTTTCTTTTTCCTATGTCACATAACATTTTTAGACTTCTGTTTAAAACCTAACCACCATTCTAACTAATCCTTATAGAATTCTCTCATTCCCACATGATCTCATCACAATTTAATTTTATCCTCTTTTCCTATGTCATCCAATTTCATCTCATTTATTCTTTTTAAGCCTTTCCCTATTTTATGTACTCAGAATTTCCTCTTATCTGAATTGAAATTGCCCTATGATCTGAAAAACCTATCGACAAAATTACTTCTTTCACTATTAGTAAGCTTTTTCATACCAAAACAGTCTATTTCCTTTCTATGTTCTCTATTTTTATAGGTCTGTGTTGTTTGATTCCAAATTCTTAAATGTCAATTTTTATAATGTCCCATGTTAACTTAACATCATATGTTTTCTTTTTCTGTGGTCTCAAATTGCAATTAAAATCCCTGCTATGATAATCTCCATATTAATTGCTACATATTAAATGATGTTTCTAAACATACCTCCACTTTCTGTTTTTATTTACATATGCATAAATGGTGATAATTCCAATAGTTTGAATACTCCATCGTATATCAAAAACTGTAACTCTACCTGTTACAACAAAGGTAACATCTAACACTTGTACTGAATGTCTATATAAAATAAGAATTCCAGAAAAAGTCTCCTTCCCAAAATTCCAAATAAAAATTTTCTCCACCATATTTCTGTTTAGTATCTTTCTACTTGTGATAAAAATATGATGACTTCTAAAATAATTATATCACTTTCTTGTTTTATGTGGGTCTATATTGCAACATCGAACGCTTAAAACAGCGAACAATGTTAAATCGACACATTTTCAGCGAAAGCTGAAAATGTCGAATCCGAAGAACAGTGATTTCTTTCCTAGGGAAAGAAATCGCTGTTCCAACCCCTGCAAAAAAAACACATTACACATTTCCAAACACATACACGCATACCCGATCCTAATTATACCCCCCGAAAACCAGTAAACCACTAAATACACATATGCACATAACCCAAACATACATTTAACAAAAAAAAAACAATAAACATTTTAAATCATATGCTCTTACCTTAACCCGCACCCTAACCCTAAGGTCAGTAACTCTCGCACATTCACATAAACAGCTCCAAACACATACACACTTACTTTAACCCTAACTCTACCCCCCAAAACAAAAGTAAACAACTGAAAACATATACACACGGAACTCAACCATACATTTAACATAAAATATACAACAGTAAACACTTTCATACATATGCACTTACCTTAACCCACACCCTAACCCTAAGGTCAGTAACTGTTGCACAATCACACTCGGGAGCTATACCACACAAGGGACCACACTACACTTCAGAACACGGCAAAACGACGAAGCGGTCAAGCGACTTCTTTCCCAGGGAAAATTTTCACTGAACAGCCGCTTTGCTGTTTTGCCTGTTTGCTCTACATGTGTCGATGAAAATGCATTTGACATAATGCGTTTTCATTGAACTCATAGGAACCCATTTTATGCACCACTCTAAAATTCCTATTCTTCTTTCTAACTTTTTTAAACTATAAACATTAAGGGTTAAGTAATTTTACTTTAGTGTTATATATAGTCATCTTTTCCCCTTCGTTTTCTCTTTTAAATCCATCTATGATCTTACTTTTCCTCTCCTATACTCTTTTACTGACAGAATTTAATTTTGTTTTAACTATATTCCATATATCACCATCACTATCACTTGACTCTGATTCTTTTTGCTCATTTTTTCCATATTTAAATATCCCTTTATATTAACTTTTTATGTCACTTGTTCTCTATCCATTGCATTTATTAGTTCTTTTTGCATTTCCACTATTTCTAATTATTTTTCTGTAAATGTATCCTTTTTATCTTGATATGTTGTTTTCTCTGCCATTTCTAATTCTACCTCATTTCTTTTTTCTTCACACTCTCCCCCAAATGTCCCACTTTATTACACTTCTAACATTTCAGTTCGCAATTCCTTGCATCATGTCCTATTTTCCCATATGCAAAACATCTTCTTTTAGCAGATTTATTAATTAAATGATAATTTTTTCACACAAAGCATGTCTTGATTGTCCCCAATATTTTACCATGCCTTTTTCACCTTCAACATTAATAATACTTGGAATATGCATAATACTTTCATTTTCTAGTTTCAAAATCACACTGCAAACCCATGCCCCAGTCCATAAACATCTATTATCATGTATTTTTGATAAACGCAAATCATATTTACATAATTTTAATAAATCTTCTTTTAAAGTCTCTCTTTCAAATTCAGTCCCAGATTGAATGTTAATTTTCTTCTTAGTTCACTATAAAAGGGCTTACATACATACAAGTTTCATGATGAACAGTTTTTTCTTCTCATATTCCACTAAAAATGTTTCCATTATCTGATCAGTCTGGAAAATAATGTCTCAAAAAGCCTCTTTATTAAAATAAATAAATGATCTTACCTCATTTTTTTGATTCCCAATGTTTTACTTCGTCCCATACCTTATATCTGTCCATCTTTGAATCCTCCTTTTTCTTGACCTGCACCCTAAAAAGTCTCTTTTTCTTTAAACTTACTTCTTTCTCTTCTTTCTTACTTTCCTTCCCTGTTTTAACCATTTCCACATATCATCTTCTATCAACCTGTACCCCTTCAATCTGCTGCAATTCTTCGTTCTGAATCCTTTCCATCAGCTCCTCTCATGACACATCTTTGCCATTTCCAGGTTCACTTTCATTTACCATATCCATTCATAAATCATCCGGCAACCCTCTAACTGGAGAGTTATAACAATGCAGTCTTGTGTTATAATTTCTTCCTCAAAGAGGTTTTGCTGAAACAAATCTTCAGAATTCATTGCTGTCAATTCTACCTCCTTCTCTGCCTCCATAGACTGCCCTTGAAAATGCTCTACTGCATTTTCTAATATATTCATCAGGCCATCATCGTCCAAAAATGTCTCCTCAACTTCCAAAACCTTCACTGATATAACAACCACCACTGCTGTTCAAATAACAGCACTGGAATCACAAACTCCATTCACATTACCCTCTACTCCTTCTATATTTGCTCAGCTATCTTTCTGCTTCTTCAAGCCACCTCCATGCCCAGACCCAAAGTTGGAAGAGTCACTGTGAAAGATTTCCCCATACATGAAAAGAGTAGGGGTTCTTTATTTAGATAATTATTTACACAGTCAATAATTCTTTACATTCTTATTTACAATATATGCATATTTTCAAGCATTTACAATGTATACACACACACACACACACACACACACACACACACACACACACACACACACACACACACACACACACACACACACACACTTTTACCAAACACAGCCTTTTTTTGCAGTTTGCTTCATCAAATAAATCACGTACTTTTTAATTTTTAGACCTCAACTCCAATTTCCACAACCAATACCTTATTTTCTTCAACATCATTGCTACGTCCCATTTTTCATCAAACATAATTTTGTTAACCTTCAGATTCCAAATCAACCATACTATAAAAAGTATATTTTTATCAAGACTTTTGACCTCTTTCTTACTTTTGTTTCTGTAATACCCAAATTTGATTATATTCATGTTTAAATTATTCATATCTTTAAATTCATTCACATATTTCATTTCTATAATCTTTCTCCATAACATTTTTGATCTATTACATTCCAGAAGAACATGTTCAGAAGTTTCAAATTCCCCACAACATAAACATAGTGTAATCTTTTATACTTTTTTATGGCATAGTTGTCTTTACTGGTAATTTTTGTATAGGCAGTTTCCATAAACAATTTTGGCTTTCTACATGTCTTTTACATCTTTTCATTATTGCAATGATGGCATTCCTTTTCTCAGTGTTTAATTCCTTCTAAGGACATATCCTACAATATATTTCCATAATCTTTTCATACCATTATTTTCTCTTATCAGTTTCATTCACATTTATGTTCCACAATATAATCTTGTCTTGATAATTTTCCATTTCCTTTTTACAACAATCCCTTCTTTTTCTTGAACTAGGAAAAATCATCTATTCTGTTTTATGTTTTAAACTTCATATTTTTGTTATTAATGAACCTTCATTTTCTTTTAACCATTTCAATACTGTATGTAAGTTTAATGAGGACATATACACTGGAGGTTTTATTAACCCTAAACCTCTTTTTTGCTTTTCACATACTGTGCTCCTCTTTTCACAGGGTTCAACCTCAATCTCTAAATAAAAGAAAATATTATATTATATACATATTTTTCTAAGATTAAAGGAAGACCATAAATGCCAGCTAGATAAGCAATCTTTTTTAACAGCATAAAATGTATTAATTAGAATTTCCTTTTAAAGAAAAGCCCTAAAGACTTCCAAAAAACACATATTTAATTTCCTCTACTTCTACTTTCCATATGGAATTTACAATTACTTGTTTCCCAAAGTTTATCCTAAGGAATTTAAATTTATCCTTATTGAAATTTATTGCACTAATCCTTCCCACAAAACCTAAATCTTGCCTTTTGTCTTTTTAATACAAAACCAATAACCTAAATAATTTATTGCATTTGTTTTATCACTATATCCATAGTTGCTGCATTCTTTGTTGTAATAATATCATCAGAAAAATGGGCATTTTTATTCCTTCATTTGAAATATAGCTTATAATATCCATCTCCTTATTCATATATGTAGATATTGCATTAATTACTAATACAAATAATGTACAGCTCAATGGACAGCCTTGTCTAATGTCCTTTTCTACCTTTATATCTTCGCTCAACCATCTATTTATCATAATCTTCACTATGTTATACTGGGTCTCTGTTATATGTTTGAACGCTTAATTGTTTGAACCACTAAAGATCGAACTTTAGTGATAGAACAATTAAATGTTTGAACATATAAAAAATTTATATTTTCAAAAAAAGATAGGTTGTAAGCAGGGGCAAGCCCTGCTGCACCACTCAATACTTAAATATGCCAACTCTGAGATCGCACTTCAGTGTGCTATAGTGCAAAAATGGAAAATTTCCTACACTATAGCGCGATCTTGGAGTTGGTATATTTAAATAGCAGGGGGTGTGGGGGATGCAGCAGGGTTTGTCCCCCTGCTTACACCCTTTAGTTTTTTTCTTTTTGTTTAGTTTATTTTTTTTAACTTTTTTAAAATATTCGAACATTTAAATGTTCGATCACTAAAGATCAATCTTTAGTGATTTGAACATTTAAGTATTCAAATATTTAACACAGACCCATTATACTTATATGCTGACATGCACACATTTTTAAGCCTCTTACTTATATTATATACTTCAAACATATCCCATAATACTCAGTGGTGAATCAAATCAAATGCTTTGCTTAAATATCCTACCATTACTTTTGCCTGAACATTTCTAACTACTATATCATCCACTGCTTTCCTAATTATTAACAATAAATATTGAACTTTTTTCCTTTTATGCCAAACACATGTTCATTTACATTACCTACTTTTTCTTCCATCCTTTTTTGTAATATTTTCTTAAAATCTTATAATCTGTATTATTTAGAACAACAGGTCTCTACCTCTGTATTTCTTCCTTCTCTCCTTTTGCCCATATAAACCTAATGATACCTCTACATAGCTCTTTATACCTGAAAACTTTTTCCTAACCATTCATTTAATACCTTTATAGATCATTTCTTTTGCTCTTTAGTTATATTTTTATACATCTCATATTCCATTCCACCAGGTTCTGCTGCTGAATTTAAATTCAATACTTTTGTTGCCTGTTCTGTTTCCTTGATTCTTATATTTTTTTCTAAATCCTTATTCTCCATGTTGGAAAATGTACATACCTTACACTTCTGTTCGTGTAGGAGGATTTCTTCCCCATTTATCTTTTGAGACCAACCATTGGAACTGACTTGTGGTGAGATATCATAATAGAGGCATCATCTTTTGGGTAAATCTTTCAACTGTATCCTTTGAATTTGGGTATATACAACTGGTGTTTACACTTGGCATTGGCTTTCTGCGGTAAAAAAGGAACAGTATCGGAAACATTTCTTGTTAATTTGACGATATAAAGACTGTTTTTAGACTTCCTCTAATTTTGTTTGATTCTGGTGTGGTGTTGCAATTTGGAACAATTTGGCCGGGTCCATTGGTGTAACAACAACAACGGCATGGTCTTATGAAGACACTGGGCGGCCATTTTTTTTGGGCTAACTGTTTTTTCAAGGAACAGCACACTTGGAGTCATGTACGGATTTGCACTCCATTTCCAGTCCTGAATGGATTACTTCTTTTGGAAACTCGGGGATCAGCAGTAAGATATTATTCTTTTCTAACCACTTACAAATTTGGACTTTCGGAATATCAGGTACTGTGTTTTGAAATATTTTATGAGGCATGACATACATCGGGACCGATTAACAACGAGGGGACTAAAACTTCCCTAAATAACATTTTGAGAACACAGACTTGGAGAAACAAACCATTTTTTATTTTTCTTATCATTCTTTGTTGATTTTTGGTTTTGATTGTAATCGGAAGACAATTATGTACCAACTGAACTATAAAGGGGGTATTGCAAAGTATATATTCTTTCATTCCTTATACTTAATATTGGGATTTGGTCTAGTGAAATTTATCTATTATTGAATGTTTATGGTCTGACAGGTTCAGGTATTTAGGGTGTACATCCTTTGGAAGTATAATTATAGTATCTTACTATATTGAATCTATGTGGTTAGAGCCATCATCTACTTTTGAACAGGTAGACTATACAAACTTGATGGGCTAATTATTTGGGCCTATCACCTAGGGACTAAACTAACATACCTATAGTTCACATATTGCCAAGCTACTGGGCTCGTGGGTGCATCTTTATTGTGCAAGATTCTATTTGGACTACTTAATATGTGCATATATATAAACAACTGTTGAAGACTGTTACCTAGCAAAAATATGATGTGGTACATGTAACTATAACTATCTAAATTCTGTGGACAGGATATAACAATATTCTTTTATTTATTTCATCAACATTTAAGATATGGTTGATGCTTACAACCATATCATATAAGGTCAAGTGTGATATCCTAATTATCCAGGGACGAGTTAATGTGACAACATTTGGAATGAATACATAATTGTGTTTAAACCACATTTTTCTACCATTGTGGTCTACATGGAATATATTGATTTACTTATGGAACATCAGTATAATTTCATCAGTAGATGAAACTAGACTAACAGAATATTGTATACTTATACTATTACGATTTTGAAGTGGTACAATAACCATTTTCTGTGTAGTACTCCATGTTATATCATATTGGACATATCCTATTATGATGGATAGAACGTGTATACAGAATTATTAATAACTGGATAAGATTACAACTTCCTAATGTATGACTATTTTGCTATATCCAGATTCGAAAGAGATAAAAATTGGATTATTTTGCATACAGCTTTCAGACAGGGTTTATAAAGTCATGCGTTTTTTTATTGTTACAGCAACACTGTTTTCTCAATAGTTTTCTGATACTATTGCGAATAGGAACCAGCATTATACTTATGTGTATTTAGTTTGGGCCTGCTCTCTTTCTGACTCTACAACGTTGCTGTTCCCAGACTAGTATCCCAAATATAGTATATCTGCTCTTTGGTATCAGTGAATTACCCTTTTCTTTATCTGTTTCTGTATAATAGAAATAGACTCATAAGTGGCAGATTTCTTTGACAGCCTGACTAGCTCTTCTGGGCCTAATATACTGATTGTAACTATTTACTTTGGATTTTTGATATTTTAAAAAATAGAAATGGATTTGGAAAAAATTCTTCAAGGATTATGTGCAGATCAGGATGACATAGGTGTCTTTGGGATAAACAACATCACAAGCAATAATCGGAATGATTCTATCAATAATCCATCAGATGGATGTGATGTGGCTTTCAATAATTTAAGTAAGGGTTTAAAAAACCTTAGAGCCAATATCTGGCATCTTAGATTATTTTGTGCATATATCAACAGGGATATGCCCCCTAGGGGTCTGAAAATATGCCTACAGCCACTGGTTAGTAGATCTGAAGAGAGACTAACCACAGAATGGAACACGGCATTACAACAAGCATCTATGATGTTTGTCAAAATACTTGCCTCATACTATGAAAGAATGATTGATATAAATTTGTCAGAAGTCAAATCAATCTGTGAGGAATGCAAAACATATGAATCATTATCTATATATGAAGGCTCAGTGACCAGGCTGTCAAAAGAACTGGCAAACTATGAGAAACAAACAAGGGAAAGGAAAATTAAAAAATTCAACAGGGATATCACTGATTACCAAAGGGGACGCCCATTTGAATCACATAGATCGGTCAGATTCATGGATACTAGCCAGGGGAGGGCAGGGGGCAGAACTAGGAAGAGACCTAGGTCCATCCTTAAAACTAATGATAAATCTTTTGCTAGCACATCGGGAGAGGAATCCTCTGACACGGATAATGAAAGTGTCCAGCTCCAGGACTCATCTATGCATAAAAAGTCCAACTCGGCACACCCTTTAGAAGTGGAAAAAGGCGGCGGGGTGGCCGCAAACATAAACATGGGAAGCAGAATAGATTCTGTAGAGGGATTGATACAAACATTACTGAGATAATTGACAGTGAATACAAAAATGTGTTGAATTTGTCCGATGTTACACTGACTAACGAACAGGAAAATTTACTAAATAAAGGTCTTGGATTTGTACCAGGCTTTTTTTGTAATGAATACAATACTGTATCTGATGTAATTAGTTTTTGTTGTAATCTTAATTTAAAACTATTCTTTACAGATCAAACCTCTCAAACTTCTCAAAGATCTAATGAATTCAGATTTCGTAAATCTGAATTCCAACCTCCAATGAACAAACATGTGTCCATTTTCCAACAATCAGTCCTCAGGGATTTACATTTCCCACATATGGAATCTCAGGTCATGGGTCAGAATATTTCTTCATCTGAAAAAATGGCTTTAGAGGAACTGAGAAATAATCATAATATTGCTATATTACCAGCAGATAAAGGAGGGACGGTTGTGGTTATGAACATGGGTTACTATTTAAATGAATGTCTGGAACAGCTTTCAAATACCAGATGTTACATGCATATGCCCATTGATCCAACCACCAGCTTTAAAAAAGAGATAGACACATTTTTGAATCTGGTGGAGGAAGAAGGAATCATTACTAAGAACACGGTCAAACATTTATCAGTGATGGACCCCCAAAAACAAATTCTATATCTGCTTCCAAAAATACACAAATCCATTTCCAAACCCCCTGGGAGACCTATTGTGTCAGGTATCGGCTCTCTTACAGAACCACTATCAATGTTTTTGACACAACATTTAAAACCATTACTTACAGTGGTCAGGGCCAGACTGAAGGACACTACCCAGTTCCTCCAAATTATACAGGATATACAACTGGAATCACATTGGCTTATGTGAACCTTGGAAGTTAAATCTTTATATACCAGTATACCCCATTGGGCGGGCCTGCAGGCACTTCAATATTGGTTAGAACACTCAAGTTTATATCCACCGGGACTCAACACATTACTTATATGCATGGTGGAACATGTGCTTAACAAGAATGTTTTCTACTTTCAAGGGGAGTGTTATTGGCAACTTCAAGGTACTGCTATGGGGGCATCCTTTGCCTCCATATATGCAGACTTATTTATGGCATACTTTGAAGAATGCATGATTTACAACCCACTTCACAACATATATATGGTTGAAAGTGACATATGGCGTAGATACTTGGATGATTGATGGATGGTGTGGCGTGCAGATTCTACATATCTGCAGGAGTTTGTGGAATATTTGAATGACAACATTTGGGGTATAGAGTTCACAGTAGCATACAACTCTAACACCATTGATTTTTTGGATGTTACTGTTTATAGGAATGATGATCACACTTTGAGCACTAAGACCTAAAGGAAATATCCACAATACAACACCCTGCTCCATGCGTCCAGCATGCACCCATGCCACACCATCTGCAACATACCTAAATCTCAATTTTTGAGGATTAAACGCATCAGTTCATCTAAGAAAGATTTTGAGGAAGCAAAAAATGGATCTCCAAAACAGATTTTTGGAAAGACGATATAATAAATCTGATATATTTTCAGCTAGTACTTGGTCTGCCAATCAGGATAGGAATATGTTACTACAGTATAAGAAACGTGAAACCACAAGAGTTGAGTCTACATTGAGGTTTGTCACTACAAATGGACGGAATCATAATGTAATCAGAAACATTTTGGATTCTAATTGGAATATATACTACTAGCAAACAATGAATTAAAAACTCTTTAGGGCCCCAAATGTCAGTTCTCATATAGATGGGGCAAAACGTTAGGTGCCCTGTTTTCACACTACAAGCACAAAGAAAGTGGGGGCGCTATTTATAAACAGATGACAATGACTGGAGTCCAACTTCTGGGTACTTTTCCATGTGGCCATTGTGGATCTTGTAACCAAGTAAGTAAACTAAAACAATTCACTAGTGCTAATACAAGTAGAGTCTATGATCTAAGAGTCTTTGGCAATTGCAGTAGTAGTTGGGTTATATATTTAGCAACGTGTCAATGTTCAGCATTTTATGTTGGGCAAACATCACGATCACTCACAGTAAGAATGAGTGAACATAAAAGTGACATCAGAAATAAAAAAGAGACCAATGCTCTATACAGACACACCTTGAAACATACTAATGCCAGATTTATGTTCATGATCATTGACAAAATAACTGGAGACAGGAGCAACCAACAGGGGTGGCATAGCATTTTGAACCACAAAGAAAAATATTGGATCAGTCACCTTGGGGCGTTATTTCCCCCGGGCCTTAATGACCACTTATAATCTGTATGTGAAAGATAATTGGGATAACACATGCTGGAACCATTTTAAATACGGTATATGTGTTATGACTGGGAAGAACATATATAACGAAGAGATGTATCTTATGAATTATAAGATCGGATTGTATGGGTTTCTCATCCATATGTTAAGCTTATCAAATGACATTGTTCTTGCTGTATGTCTACACATTGCTATATCTCATATCAGATATAATACTTTATAAATGTGCTAGGCAAGTATGAGGGCTGTGTATTTGTATGCTGCTGTTGTTAAAACATGCTGGTTGATTGCAACAAAATCTACCTAATGGGCAGCTAAACATATCTAGTTATATGTCATTGTATTTAAATATAATATCGTCCTTATGACAATACAATTGTCAGTATATCATGTGAATTTCTATTTGTCATAGCATTATAATAGTATATCAGCTGACCAAAATAGTATTTGTGTGTTCAGATTGTCTATTATATCTTATAATAAAATATGGCATCAAATATCAAATGTATCAGTAATACATTATACATTTTGGTTAAAACTTTACATGTTATACTATCATTTTTTAATGTTATTTGAACAATGTATTTGATATTAGTATAGTACATATTTATTTGCTATTGGAGATCTTGTAGTTTGCTCACAGTATATGTCATCATATCAGGATACAGTTGATAGAACTTTTAAGTTATGTAAAATACAATACTATGTATATTATTAAGGTCATATGTTGTCATTTTGGTAAAAATCTGTATTAGTTTAAAAATAATTTAATCATGTACTATTGTATTGTTTCAAAATGCCTCTATTTCATTATGGTTATACAATTATTTAAATATAATTGCAAAACTTGTATTTTTTCACTGATGAAGGCTGGGTAGCCGAAACCTGTTTGATATGATATTAGTGCACTTTGTTGCATCTCATGCTTAAATAAATAAATATCTATTTATATTTGTCATTCAAGTGTCTATATGCTGTATATGCTGGCCTCTGGTGTTCTATGAAGTAATGGTTTGGCCGAGCATACCGTACCTGCGAGGCATTTAGTTTCTACTGGAGAATAGATTTTACCAGGTTGATAGCTGGCTAAGAAGAAATTTTTTGTTTAATCTTACAGAACAGTACCCCTCTTCATGCAAACGTGGTGTTCAACAAGTAACTACATCCTCATGAACTCTTAGGGACAATAGTATATGGAAAATGAGATTCTAAGCATCTATATCTATACAGGACACTGCTAACTGCCTCTGTGCAACGTGCAGCTTTGTGCAAATGTGACAACTTTAAACAGGCAAAGAAAAACAGTGAACAAGCAAAACAGCCCACTGGCCAGTCGCAACAATCACACTCTAAGATTTCCTCCATGATTCTCAGCAGAGAAGAGAATAGGCTCCACCCTACTCACAGTAGAAGACTGGCCTAACTTTTCGAAGTTTAAACCATTAAAATGAAGCCCACAGTGAAGTAAATAACCAAGTTAAAGAGTAACCCAAACAGCTAACAATAAGAATTTGGCAGAAATGCAGAAACTCAACAGTGAATTACAATGGCAAAACAAAACCACTTTAAAATAGATGAGTGAAAAACTCTTGAAATAATGCAAACATATAAAAGCAGCAACAGAAAATTTCTGCTATATATATATATATATATATATATATATATATATATATATATATAGATACATATATATATATATATATATACATATATATATATATATATATATATATATATATATATATATATATTTATACACATATGTATGTATATATATATATATATATATATATATATATATATATATATACATATATACACATATATATATACATATATATATATATATATATATATATATATATACATGCTAACATGTATATATATATATATATATACATATGTATATATATATATATATATATATACATACGCATATGTATATATATACCGCATATATATATATATACATACATATCGCCTATATATATATATATATATACATATGTATATATATATACATATGTATATATATATATATATATATATATATACACATATGTATACATATGTATATATATATATACATATATATAAGGTTTTACTATCAAAAAGGCAGAAAGATCATTTTCAACGTCGGGCACCTGTTCGAACATGGTAGGAGGCGACAGCTAGAATGTTGACATTCAAGAAGCAACCATCAGTTCAGAAGATAAAGTAAACAAAAACAAAACTGGCGGGGACATGAAGCATGTCTGGAAATGGTCACTGTGGAGCATTAACATCAAAAATGGATTGTCAGTGTTATTTGTTGATCATCCTGACCTCATTAATATTCATGAGGTTGATAAAATGTGTGGAATTACATCACCGTTAGGTGGTTGTAGATCTTGCAGTTATGATAGTAATCATATATATATATATATATATATATATATATATAGAGAGAGAGAGAGAGAGAGAGAGAGAGAGAGAATGAATGTAGATATAGACAGATAGAAATACAAGTCTGCCTTTTACAGTTACACATCACCAATACACATCACCAATGTAACAGTGAATTAGTGCAATAATCCTCATGCATGGTACACATGGAGCTAGATGGCTACACTGGCATAATCATTAAAGGGCTGTAGTTATACGGGCAGTCTTTTGTATTTCTATCTGTCTGCATCTACATATCCTATATCTATATACATGCCCTATCTCTCTCTCTGTATATATATATATATATATATATATATATATATATATATATATATAATTTCTCTCATAACTGTGAGATCTACAACTCATGACAGTGATGTAATTGGACACAGATTCATCAACCTCCACACGCACTTAATGAACAGAGACATGCTGGAGGGGATGAGATTCCTGTCCCAGAAACTTCCCATACTCTGGAATAAACTACCTATCTATATCAAACAAAAGCTCCTCATTAGCACTCTTCAAGAAAAATCTTGATGATTGGATGGGAGGTGGAAATTCACCCCTGGGGATCACTTCTGTGGCTCTGCTTGACAGTGGCACAGAAAATAATAATTCTTGGGTGGTGCTTTAAAAAGCCAGGGCCAGAGATTTTCACCATTTGGCTAGGCTTATATAGGTCCCTAGGACCAATAGCCTAAGTACCACCACTACCTATGAACCTATGCATAATCATCCTTTTTTCTCTCTTTATTCAATCTAATTGCTCATTAGAGCTGCTTATTTTTAAGTTAAACAAAATAATGGATCAGCAAGAGCCTAGACGTGTAAAGCATTATCTTCTTAAGATGTCTAATTTGAACAATGAGATTTTACTGTGATATCAGTTTCATTTCCTATAACTTCTTTATTTTTCCTTTCATTTGGGTAAGATTTAGTCGACAATTTTCAACTCCAATAGCCCTATATGTTCCTTAGTGACATTTGCCAAGTAAATCTTCCCTGGCATATTCCCTCATAATAAATACAGTATTATACAGTATTTAATTTGATTTAAACTGTGTATGAAGGAGTGTTGAAGGAATTTTTAAACTGAAGTTATTCTGCTCTCCAGTAACTTGAAGTGAAGCTAGTGTTGGCTGAATTTTGTTATTTGCTAGTAATTACAGGTGTGGGGGTAGCCACATTCTTTGATTTCCTGTCCTTGCATATTTAAACTGGTGCATGTGAAATAATTCCTGCTTTACAACTTCAGCTTGGCCAGCTAAGAACTTTGTTATATTCAACTGGACGTATAAGAGAATTTAAGTACCTATATCTGCACTTTTTAAAAAAAAATACAGTATTATACAGTATTTAATTTGATTTAAACTGTGTATGAAGGAGTGTTGAAGGAATTTTTAAACTGAAGTTATTCTGCTCTTCAGTAACTTGAAGTGAAGCTAGTGTTGGCTGAATTTTGTTATTTGCTAGTAATTACAGGTGTGGGGTAGCCACATTCTTTGATTTCCTGTCCTTGCATATTTAAACTGGTGCATGTGAAATAATTCCTGCTTTACAACTTCAGCTTGGCCAGCTAAGAACTTGGTTATATTCAACTGGACGTATAAGAGAATTTAAGTACCTATATCTGCACTTTTTAAAAAAAAAAAATACAGTATTATACAGTATTTAATTTGATTTAAACTGTGTATGAAGGAGTGTTGAAGGAATTTTAAACTGAAGTTATTCTGCTCTTCAGTAACTTGAAGTGAAGCTAGTGTTGGCTGAATTTTGTTATTTGCTAGTAATTACAGGTGTGGGGGTAGCCACATTCTTTGATTTCCTGTCCTTGCATATTTAAACTGGTGCATGTGAAATAATTCCTGCTTTACAACTTCAGCTTGGCCAGCTAAGAACTTGGTTATATTCAACTGGACATATAAGAGAATTTAAGTACCTATATCTGCACTTTTTTTAAAAAAAAATACAGTATTATACAGTATTTAATTTGATTTAAACTGTGTATGAAGGAGTGTTGAAGGAATTTTAAACTGAAGTTATTCTGCTCTTCAGTAACTTGAAGTGAAGCTAGTGTTGGCTGAATTTTGTTATTTGCTAGTAATTACAGGTGTGGGGGTAGCCACATTCTTTGATTTCCTGTCCTTGCATATTTAAACTGGTGCATGTGAAATAATTCCTGCTTTACAACTTCAGCTTGGCCAGCTAAGAACTTGGTTATATTCAACTGGACGTATAAGAGAATTTAAGTACCTATATCTGCACTTTTTTAAAAAAATACAGTATTATACAGTATTTAATTTGATTTAAACTGTGTATGAAGGAGTGTTGAAGGAATTTTTAAACTGAAGTTATTCTGCTCTTCAGTAACTTGAAGTGAAGCTAGTGTTGGCTGAATTTTGTTATTTGCTAGTAATTACAGGTGTGGGGTAGCCACATTCTTTGATTTCCTGTCCTTGCATATTTAAACTGGTGCATGTGAAATAATTCCTGCTTTACAACTTCAGCTTGGCCAGCTAAGAACTTGGTTATATTCAACTGGACGTATAAGAGAATTTAAGTACCTATATCTGCACTTTTAAAAAAATACAGTATTATACAGTATTTAATTTGATTTAAACTGTGTATGAAGGAGTGTTGAAGGAATTTTTAAACTGAAGTTATTCTGCTCTTCAGTAACTTGAAGTGAAGCTAGTGTTGGCTGAATTTTGTTATTTGCTAGTAATTACAGGTGTGGGGGTAGCCACATTCTTTGATTTCCTGTCCTTGCATATTTAAACTGGTGCATGTGAAATAATTCCTGCTTTACAACTTCAGCTTGGCCAGCTAAGAACTTGGTTATATTCAACTGGACGTATAAGAGAATTTAAGTACCTATATCTGCACTTTTTTTAAAAAAAAAAATACAGTATTTAATTTGATTTAAACTGTGTATGAAGGAGTGTTGAAGGAATTTTTAAACTGAAGTTATTCTGCTCTTCAGTTATACTGCCCGCCCCTCAGCCTGCCTCTGGGCCCATCTCATTTGCTCTCTCAACTGAGTGCAGTAAGATCATATTCTGATTTCAGGCACTCCTACTGTGTACAAAGAGAGCATCTGGGAAATAGAAAAAAAAATTAAGCTTATTTCCTGCCTTTCTTGTTAAGTGGTACAGACTATTTGTAGGCTTCTGAGCCCCCAAGCCCTTCTGTGTTTGAGGGAAGCCTTCTAGCTTGTTTTTTTCTTATAACTAGCCAGTTTTCTAGTTTCAGCACTCAAATCTGTTTCTTTGATTTCAGCACTTGTTCAGAAAAAAAAAAAAAAAAAAATTAATCTGCTTTTACTGTACTTGTGTTTTTACCTACTTCTTTTTACTTTTGCATCATCTTAAAATACTCAATTGTATTTATTACTGCTTGGTGTAACTCATTCTAAGCCTTTTGGTTTAAACACTTGGGCTTCGGACCAGTTAGTTGTTTTGCACTGAGAGGGTTTGTGGTATGCACTGTTGTGGCAGAACAGGTAGCTTACATCCTTCTAGGTTGAGAACTGCTGATTGAGGGCTCAGTGTCTGTTATTCTAAAAGTGTATTAATTCTGGTTTAAGCACTTGGGCTTTCAAGCCAGTTATTTTACATTAAGAGGGTTCGTGGTCTGCACTCTTGTGGGAGGAGAGGCTGGACTCTGCCCTTCTGAGCTGGGAATTTCTGGTTAAAGGCTTATAGTGCATGCATATCTGAACTGTTTCTTACTGAAGTTGGTGCCTTGTTTGCTGTGGCATAGACTGGATTCGGGCCTGCTGGATCTAGCTTTGTTTGTGTAACTTGAGCACTAATCCAGACATTCTCTAAAGTATTCAATGGTATTTATTACTGCTTGGTTGTAACTTGATTAAAGTGTAGCTATTATTCAAGTCTTTTGGATTAAGCACTTGGGCTTCAGACCAGTTGTTTTACATTAGGAAGGTTTGTGGCAAGCACTGTGGTGGCAGGACAGGTAGCTTTCATCCTTCTAAGTTGGGAACTGCTGATTGAGAGCCCAGTGTCCAAGTGTATTAGTTCTGGTTTAGGCACTTGGGCTTCAGGCCAGTTATTTTACATTAAGAAGGTTCGTGGTCTGCACTCTTGTGGGAGAAGAGGCTGGACTCTGCCCTTCTGAGCTGGGAATTTCTGGTTAAAGGTTTATAGTGCCTGAATATTTGAACTGTATCTTACTGAAATTGGTTCACCTTGTTTGCTCTAGCATAGACTAGATCCAGGCCTGCTGAATCTAGCTTTGTTTATATGCTTGTTGTTTGTTTGCTTGTTATTTCCCCTGGAAGCTAATTCCACCTAATTCACAACTTCTCAGCGCTTCTGTGGATCACTAGTGATATCTGCATTGCTTACTGTACTTATTTCCTTGTTTCACTTGAAAGAAAGTTACTGTTTGTGTTTTTTGCATTTAGTTACTTGTAACACATTGCACTCAAGTTACCTGGCACTTGCTCACTAAAGCAATTATATAAGTCAGCACTAAAAATTAAAAGCACTACACCCTCACTCCCCACTGGCCCTTGTTTTCAATTAAGGATTTCCCAATATTATTCTAGCATGTCCAAAGGTCAGTTGTCAATCTCCTCTCCGGTCCAGCTGGTGAATCTGGGAACCTTGAGGCAATGTTATAACTGCCTCATGTACACAGACAACCCTCTCCTCCTCCCACATAACACAAATACTTAGAGATGCAGCTATTTAGCCAAACTGGAGGCTGAGCACTCTCAACTCAGGACTGGCAAGACCAGACAGGAGGAGAAGGCAACTACACACACCACAAAACCAGCCTCACATAATGCTACCACTCCACTGAATCAAACACATAAACACACAAAGACATACTCGGAGGCTCTGAGTAAAATTTACCTAAACAGCAGAGGCCTCCAAAGCAGACACCCAAACAACTGCTACCTCAAGACACCCCACAAGCAACACATAAACCACAAAAGCAGTGTGCAAAGCAGTCACAGCCCTTAAGGCCAAATACAACATCAAACATACTTGTCATAGGTGACTCCATAGTCAGACACACTGACGCCCCACTCACCAGGCTGAACAAGGAGAGGGTCACAGTAAGCTGCCTATCGGGCGCTAGAATCCGCCACATAACACAAGCACTCGGTCACTCCACGGCAAGTACAAATATGACACAGTCATTGTCCATGCTGGTGTGAATCGACCTGAGACGCACCTCCCTGGACTACATGAAAAGAGACATAGAGGAGCTCTCTGATTATGTAGCCCAGGCAGGTATGACCCTAACCCTGAGCAGTATCCTTCCTTCACCAAGAATGATGCCACAATATAGAGACAAGATGATCAGCTTTAACAATTGGCTTAATGTCTGGTGTCATTCAAAGGGGATCCAGTGTCTGTCTGCCTGGGATGACATGCTTGACCAGCCACGCTGCTTCACAAGGGACGGCTTGCACCTGTCACCCCTGGGATTCCGGATATTGGCTAAGGCTCTTGCCACCCCATAGTGCCTTTTTTAGGCAAGGCTCAAATTCTAAACCTGCCACCCTAGAAAACAAAAATGGGAAGAAACTGAGGGTAATGCTGCTCAATGCCAGAAGTCTAAATCTCAAAATGCACGCACTCTAGGCCCTTCTCAGTATGGAGAACATTGATGTCTGTGCTGTAACTGAAACCTGGTTCAAGGCTCCTGAGAGCACCCGGCACTATTAGGTTTTACCTCATATCATGCCCGCCCCAAAACCCGACCACACCACAAAAGGAGGGGTGTATCCATATTCATAAAGGATACCCACACCTCCAGGTTGGTGGCAACGCAAGCTCGAAACCATCCAGGTGCAACTAACCATAGGCAAAACTGCTCTACAAATTGTAGCATGCTACAGGCCACCCTCTCAAACTCAGGAACCCCACACAGCCTTCCTGAAGACACTGAGGGTATAAATGTATCTCCAAACACCATCATATTGGGTGACTTCAACTACCCGAATATAGACTGGGAACATTACTCAAGCCCTAACTTTCTAGCCCAACGTTCCTGGAGTTCATAAATTCAAATGCCATGGAACAGCTAGTCACTGTTCCCACGAGGAGGAGAAAATATACTAGATCTCATTGTCACAAACATGGGGACAAAATGCTCCACACCGAAGTATATCCCTCATTGTTGAGATCTGATCATAAACTACTCTCACTGGAAATCCACATCCGCCCCACCCCAAACAAAAGACCATAGTGAAGAACTTCTAAAGCAAACTTCACACTACTAAGACTGGTGTGGTATCCTTCAAGGCCCCTGAGCCAGAGGAAACCACAACCCAAGCTGCGAAGCCCTTACAAATGCCTTCTATGAACACCTCCAGGACTGCATGGATCAGGCAATCCCAAATAAAACCAAGACTCTTTCCACAAAGGGCAAACGTCCAGTCTGGTGGACCCCAGCCATTAACAAACTTTACAATAAGAGGAGAAAGCTATTACATGATAGAACAAAATCCATAAAAGGGAAGTCACCCCTGATCATTATTAGTAAAAAATTACGAGCACTCATAAAATCAACTAAGGCCAATTTTGAGAGAAAAATTGCCATGGATTCAAAGGACAATCATAATGCCTTTTTCAGCTATGTTAGGAACCTGGGTGGAAACTCCCAGATATGCTCAGAATTAGTCCAAAATGATACAAAAATCACTGAACCCACAGACATTGCCAACATACTGGCAGACAGGTTCAGTGTAAACTTCACCCCCCTCTCCCCCCCCTAAAGGAGAGATAACTATCCCAGCCGAGTGTAGCCTCCCGACATCTCAAATGCGCAGGTGAAAGCTGCTCTCTCTAAAGCTAAAAACACAGCATCAATGGGACCGGATGGTGTCCCGGCTGTGTGCTACACGAAGCTAAATGAGGAATTAAACCCGCATTACAAGGCAGCTGTTTAATCTCAGCCTTACCACAGGATACGTGCCCAAGGAGTGGCGTACGGCAACTGTGGTCCCACTCCACAAAGGCGTTTCACGGACCCTGGTAATTACTGCCCCATAAGCTTAACAAGTCTAGTCTGCAAAGCTATGGAGAGGATCATAATGGAGCTCATAAACAAAGATATAGGGACTTGCAGACATTGGACCCGACCCAGTTTGGCTTTGTCAAGGGAAGATCATGCCTTTTGAACTTGGTCGACTTCTTCAAACAGTCACCAAGGCCATTGATGAGGGAAAGGCAGTTCATACAGCCTACCTTGACCTTGCAAAGGCTTCACACAATACCCCACTCGGTATTGTAGAAAAACTTACCAGCTTAAATGTAAACCCATATGTCACAAGATGGGTTGCAAACTGGCTTAAGGACAGAACCCACAGGGTTAGAGTTGCTGGCTGTGTCAGACTCCAAGCCGGTCACAAGTGGTGTCCCACAGGGCTCGGTCCTTGGCCTCTATTGTTTGGCATCTACTTCTCAGAAGTACAGGCCAGCATGGGAGGACTTTGGCTGACAAAGTTTGCAGACGACTGCCAACTGGGCCATAGTGGAAAGTGCATCGGACATGGATATCCTTCAGAAGGACTCACGGAAACAGATAGCTGGTGCCAGAGCCATGGCCTGAAGTTAAACGCCAAAAATGTATAGTCATACCCTTCAGGAAAACAAGGTAACCCCAAGCTACCATATAGGTGGCAATCCACTAAGCACAGAAGAGGTTATCAGGACCTGGGGACCCAGGTTGACAGTGGCCTTTCTTTGACACTCACATTGCTAAAGTGGTTAGAAAGACCTTCACATTGCCCACCTGATCATGAGAAGGATTCACATCCAGATCTAGTGAGGTCATTGTTCTGTACTCTTCACTTATCAGACCAATGAATAAAGTACAATGCCCCATTCGGGATGTATCTCACCCGACATCTGCAGCAATTGGAGAGACCCCAAAAGTTCCTCACCAAAAGGATAAAGGGACTCAAAATCTGTCATATGCTGCCAGATTGAAGAAACTCCAGCTCTACTCAGTCGCATACCGTCTGCTCAGAGGTGACATGTGCCTGACATACAAGGCCATGTCCAACCCGGAATTAATGGACATGCTCCACCTCAAAAAATCCAAATCCACCAAAACCACTAGAGCAAGCGACTTAAACCTTAGCACGGATATAAATAGGACGTGCTGGAGGGATAGATTTATCACTCAGAGACTCCCTATGCTGTGGAATAAAATACCGGTCCATGTGAGGCAGAGCACCTCGCTGACTCTGTTCAAGAGAAATCTAGACCTGTGGATGGGAGATCGTAGGTTTACCCCGGGAATCATCTCTGTGTCACTGCTGGACAGAGGCACAACAAACTAATGGGCACAGTATTTTTTCATATAAGGGGTGGTGTAAGCCACAAAAATTTGGGCTAGGCTTATAAATGCCTTAGGGCAGATAGCCTAGTATAAACCTATGAACCTATGAACCTGTTCGAACATGGTAGGAGCGACAGCTAGAATGTTGACATTCAAGCAACCGTCAGTTCAGAAGATCGTAAACAAGGCAGGGACATGAAGCATGGCTGGAAACGGTCACTGTCGACATTAACATCAAAAATGGATTGTCAGTGTTATTTGTTGATCATCTGACCTCATTAATATTCATGAGGTTGATAAAATGTGTCGATTACATCACCGTTCGTGGTTGTAGATCTTGCAGTTATGATAGTAATCATATATATATATATATATATATATATATATATAGAGAGAGAGAGAGAGAGAGAGAGAGATAGATATGTAGATATAGACAGATAGAAATACAAGTCTGCCTTTTACTGATTACACATCACCAATGTAACAATTAGTGCAATCCTCATGCATGGTACACATGGAGCTAGATGGCTACTGGCATAATCATTAAGGCTGTAGTTATACAGGCAGTCTTTTGTATTTCTATCTGTCTGCATCTACATATCTATATCTATATACATATCTATCTCTCTATATATATATATATATATATATATATATATATATATATATATATAATTTCTATCATAACTGCGAGATCTACAACTGCGAACGGTGATGTAATTGACACAGTTCATCAACCTCACCGCAATGAACAGAACATGCTGGAGGGATAGATTCCTGTCCCAGAAACTTCCCATACTCTGGAATAAACTACCTATCTATATCAAACAAAGCTCCTCATTAGCACTCTTCAAGAAAAATCTTGATGATTGGATGGGAGATAGGAAATTCACCCTGGGGATCACTTCTGTGGCTCTGCTTGACAGTGGCACAGAAAAATAATTTTCTTGGGTGGCAAAAGCCAGGGTACCATTTGGCTAGGCTTATATAGGTCCTAGGACCAATAGCCTAGTACCTACCTATGAACCTATGCATAATCATCCTTTTTCTCTTTATTAATCTAATTATCGTAGAGCTGCTTATTTTTTAAGTTAAACAAAATAATGGGTCAGCAAGAGCCTACGTGTAAAACGTATCTTCTTAAGATGTCTAATTTGAACAATGATTTTTACTGTGATATCAGTTTCATTTCCCTATAACTTCTTTATTTTCCTTTCATTTGGGTAAGATTTAGTGCGACAATTTTCAACTCCAATAGCCCTATATGTTCCTTAGTGACATTTCTTAGTAAATCTTCCCTGGCATATTCCTCATAATAAATACTTATTTTTGTGAGATTTACTTGTCTTCCCCTTTAGTAGTTCTTTCTTTTGCCGAAGATGTTATTACTTCTTCAGATGTTGGGGCTTCAGATAACTTCCATTTTCTTGTTATTGTTTTTTTTAGAGAGTAGCCAAAGCAATGCAAACAGTTCTCTCTTAGAAGCATAGCCGATTGACTTTCTTATATAATTTACTAAGTATTCTGCCTCATTTTTCTTCCAGATATTCCCTAATATTTTCTCAACTAGATGACTCACCTCTGTGTGAAAACTATTTAAACTGCTACACTCCCAAAACATATGCCTCCAATCTCTCAATACATTCTCTTGATATCTCCCAACAGTTAGCATTAACTATGGGGAACATTTTGTTTAGAGTAATTAGGGTATAAAATATTTAAGCAATTATTTCTATCTGAATGTTTGAAATTTTCTTTCTTTAATCACTCTTACTGGTAATTTACTTATCTTCCACCAGTGTTCTTCCAGGCCTGTTATATTTAACATCTTCTCTCACCTTATTACTAAAAACTCCTTAATGTGTTAATTGTTACTTTTAACAAAGCCTTGTATATTCTGCTAACAATTCCATTTCTCATGCTCTGTTGCCCTCTTGCTTGCTGTTATATTTGAATCAAAAGTGGCTTACTTTTGCCATTTACTGTTCCTCTATTATAACTTTCCAGAACGCTCAAAAGACCAGATATATGCATCAGGCTATTCCTGTTCAACTCGTATTCCTCTCTGATCTCTTCCCATGTAATTTTTTTATCTTCCTTTGTTGCTCCTAAAAAAAAGTATTTTCTTGTTTTTCTTCAACCATTTTTTAGTCATGTGCACATCTATTTTGGATCCCGGTTTCCATTCCTCTATAGGTTTTAATTATAAATCCCACAATGTGCCTACTTTCTTTATAATAACCTCTTTTAGCATTCTTTTCAATTGATTCCTATAGTCATCCTTATCAGTTCCTTTTCTGACTAAACCGCATAAATTGCCAATTTATCATCAGTCTCATTTTTACATTTTCATCTAAAATTAGCACTTCCCAGTTGACAAAGTAAGTTTTGTCTTGTAAACAGAATTCTAGTCTTAGTTGAGCAGCCTCATAATAGTCAACTAGGTTAGGCATCACCATCTCCCCTTGTCATGGGGCCTAGTTAAAACTTTACATTTAACTCTAGGCCTATACTGCCACAAAATATTGCAGATCATTTTCATCAGGGCTTTCCACCTATAGCAGCAGTATATTTCAAGATAAGTGCAACATAGCAATGTGGAGTAATTATTTACCTGTGGATGGATCTGGATTCAGCTCAATGGTCAAATACAGTGAAGAAAAACAACAGCACTAAAAAACGGTTTCTCAATGTGTAAAGACAAGGTTATGTGCTCTTTAAGAACTGTCATGGGCCAAACTATCCATTTAGTCTGCCACTTTTCTTATAGGGCATTTTGGCTGGAGAAAATAATCAGTTGCCATCTGCTTCTGATAATGTTACAGCTATCTCACTGCATGAATACTGCACATATTTCTCCTCATAACTTTACAGCACTTCTGTTTTATACAGCACCATCCTTCTTCTAGGGAGATCAGCACCAAGCATTTGCTATTTCTCATAACTACCAGCTACTTCACTTAGTTTATCCACATGCTCACCCATAACTGCCTTATCTTTCACAACGCCTCATTATAAGATTGCTTTCTAAAGTGCAGAAATATGGTATTGTCTTCTTGTTCTAGGACTCACTGCAACCATAGCAGTAGTTTTCTTTGTTGTCTATATTTCCTGAACAGCTAATCTTTTACTGTAAACTTGCATAACTTGACAATTACTTTCTGAGTCAATTCCCTTGTGAATCAGCTCTTTCTGCTTGAATATATTTATTGCTTGGGTGCCCTGCTAGTTTGTTTAATATGTGTCCCAGTCAAGTTTTGAATTTTTTTTCTCCCAGCAACTGTGATATGCCCATATGGTACACACATTCCTGCAAAGAACATTTTCTAAGTCTTCAGCTTATTTTGGAGTACCTAAAGGTCTCAGAGCATTTGATTTACAGCAGCATATTCATATTGAGCCTCAGCCATAAAACCTCTTGGTACTTTTTTAACTTCCTCAACATCACTTCACAACTCAGCCACTTGTCTAATGTCATGACTAAGGGTTCTTTCATGTATGCCACCTCTTTCAGCAATCTAACCAGCATATACAAAATGGAACAAAAAACTCACGAGAGATGAAGAGCAGCTAATAACAATAAAATGTTATAAAGCTTCTAGTCTGTGGATTACTTCTTCCAAATTTTGTTTAATGTTTTAAATGCTTTAGACTTATCTTAACACTTGAATACCTGTACAGTAAATACCTGCCTTGAAAACTTGTGGGATCATTCCAAAGGTACATAGAAAAATCCCTTTACAACCATATTCCAACAGACTCACCAGAGTCCCCCTCAAAAACAGCTATTAAAACTTAAAAAATCATTAGTTTGCTCATGTTAGAGTGAAACAGTTGACAGAGACTACTATGCACTTTTTGGGAGGGAAGCTTCTTCCTTTTCCAGTGCTGGCTGTTGAGTAGTATATAATTTTAGGTATCCTTCACATGGGGAGTGCAGCAAGGGTTAACCACTTCTCAAAAATACTTGTTACAAGTTGTTGTGTTACCTTATACGTAACTGACAACTTTTGAGGATTTTCTGACCAAGACAGAGTGACCATTTTGATCTCATCTTCCTGTTCTCTAATAGAAGCCTCAAAAACAGTGTAACAAGAAATACATCTGTCTTTCGTTTATGGAATAAGCAGGGATCATAAACAGGCAGAAGTAAGTCACTATTATACTTTTTTATTTAGCCAACAGCAGCATTTAAAACCTTTACAGAAAATACAATCAAGCAATGCAGACAGATACACTGGGACAATCTGCATATTTTTCCTTATTACCTTTGGTTGCAGGCGCTCGCCCTCTACCAGAAACTCAGCCGTTCCTTTTGAAACAACAGCTAGTCCCTTTACTAGTCTTCTACAAGCATTCTGCCCAATTCCAAAGCTATAGCACCTGCAAATGAAAAGGGTGAATGAATTTTCATATCTCTCACATTCTCGCTGAAACAATACACCTTGAGCATTTATGTGTTAGTATTAATAATTAACAAATTAAACATGCAAAATTTGATAACAGTGATTGCATGCTACACAACTTATACAAATAAGAAATTGCATCACATTCAACTTTCAAAATGTTTGTTTAAAATTTTCTTTACTTGTCTTATCTGTCTGTCAGTCAAGTTTATCTCTCTGCCTAACTCAAGTCTCAGCTGTAAGAAACAATACTGATAAAAAAAGAAATGGGTGGTCATGAAGCAGCTGTGGCTCAGAGAAACAACACCATTTGAAATGACAACAGCAACACTGTAAATCATTGAGTCTCATGGAGTAAAATCACTGAATCTACAGTTGTAAACTCTAAATTTAAAGACAAAGATTTTGATTTAAATTTGCTTGTTTTATTCTGTTGTGTCTCTATCCATCATACATGTGAAATTCATATATTATTCCACAGTACAACTGTTGTCAGTTTATTTATTAGTAGCAAGCTGTATGTGTTACTGTGACTCTGATGAAGCCAGTTTACCTGGTGAAAGCGCTTAGTCCTTTGTTGTGCTTTCTGCTGTTCGATTGTTGGTATTAAAACTAATTTTATTTTAACTTTCTTAGCGTGCATATTTGTGCTGAACAGGGTCTGGTGTCTCATTGCCAGTTGCCCTTACATTGTGGTCGACATATTTCAATCATTTTGGCGGACTCCTGCTTTGGCGTCTTTTTTGTTTTGGACTAACTGTTGTCAGTTTCTCAGCTCCTCCTGCCTATTAGAAAGTTATCGCTTGAATAAAACAATCCTTTAGCAACTTTCCATGGGATTCAGAAACAATTAGTGCACTGTTTAAGGTGAGGCAGCATGATGAGTGATAGTGCAGTGGGGACACGTCAGAGACAAATGTAGCATGATTGTGCTCCAAAGGAAAATAACATGGTCAACATCATAGGTTCATAGGTTGGTACTAGGCTATCAGCCCTAGGGCCTATGCAAGCCTTGCCATAACAATTCCCTGGATATTTCTTCCCACAATATTTACTTCTCTGGACCCCTGTCTAGCAGGGCGACTGACATGATCCCCGGGGTGAATTTCCTATCTCCCATCCAGTTGTCAAGGTTCCTTTTGAAGAGGGCCAATAAGGCACTCTGCTTGACATGTATGAGCAGTCTATTCCAGAGTATGGGGAGTCTCTGGGTCAGGAACCTATCCCTCCAGCATGTTTTGTTCATTGTGATGACAAGGTTTAGATCCCTGGAGCATGCGGCTCTGAGGGATTGGGATTTCTTTAAGTGGAGCATGTCCAACAGCTCAGGGTCTGACATGGCCTTGTATGTTAAACAGAGATCGCCTCTGAGTAGACAATATGCCACAGAGTATAGCTGGAGTTTTTTTAGATGGTCAGCATACGCATCTGCTTTAGGCCTGTGATGCTTTTAGTGAGGTATTTCTGTGGCCTTTCCAGTTGTTGCAGATGTCTTATGAGGTACATACCAAACGGGGCATTATACTCTATAATGGGTCTAATGAGGGATGAGTACAGTGGGACAATGACCTCCTTTTTTCTGGATGAAAAGCCTTTAGTGATGAGGTATGCCACATAGAAGGATTTCCTGACTGTTATGGTGATGTGGTTATCGAAAGTGAGACCACTGTCCACCTGTGTCCCTAAGTCTCTCATCACACTTTCGATGTTTAGTGTCCTTACACCTATGTGGTAATTCCTGGATACATGTTTTTTTCTAAAGGGGATAACTATACATTTCTTGGCATTAAGCTTGAGCCCAAGGCTCTGGCACCAGGCATCTGTTTCTGTAAGGCCCTTTTGTAGAATATATATATCATTTGGGGATACAATAATGGCTCCCAGTTTGCAGTCATCTGCAAACTTTGTTAGCCAGAGTCCCTTAGTGTTGGCCTGTACTTGAGAAGTAGATGCCAAACAAGAGTGGTCCCAGGACTGAACCCTGAGGTACTTCACCTGTCACTTGTCTGGAGCTGGATTTGGAGTCAGCTACTTTTACAGTCTGGGTTCTGTCAGTAAGCCAGTTGACAACCCATTGAGTGACGTAGGGATTTATGCCCAGCTTAGTAAGTTTATCTATGATTCTAGAGTGGGGAATGGTGTCAAAGGCCTTGGCAAGGTCCACATAGGCTGTGTGGACTGTCTTACCCTCGTCCATAGCTCCGGAGACTGATTTGAAGAAGTCAATCAGATTCAGGAGACAAGATCAGCCCTTCACAAAACCAAACTGGGTGGAGTCCAGTGTTTGAAGGTTGCCAATGTCTTTGTTTATAAGTTCCATGATAATGCGTTCCATGCCCTTGCATATCAGTCTTGTCAGACTGATGGGACAGTAGTTCCCGGGATCCAAGGCGGATCCCCCCCTTGTGGAGCGGGATAACTGTAGCTGTGCGCCACTCAGTGGGCACGAAGCCTGAGGTGAGGTTATGATTAAACATGACACTTAGGTGGGGTGCCAGTTCATTTTGTAGTTTGTATAGTACACAGCCTGGGATATCATCTGGTCCCATGGATGTTGTATTCTTAGCTTTGGAGAGTGCAGTTTCTACCTGTGTGGCCGTGATTACTGGAAATTGGCAATCTTTTGGTATTGAGATGGGCCCTTTAGGGGGTGAGAGGGGGGTGAAGTTGGCGCTAAATTGATCTGCCAGGATATTGGCAATATCCTTGAGATCAGTATATTTAATGCCATTCTGTTGTAGCTCAGAGCAGATCTGAGCATTGCCATTTAGATTCTTGACATAGCTATAGAATGCCTTGTGGTTGTCTTTGGAATCTTTGGCAATTTTATTTTCGTAACTAGCTTTTGAGGATTTTATGAGGGATCTCAGCTTCTTACTGAGGCTGGTGAGGGAGTTTTTTTGCATCCTGGGATTTTCCTCTTTTCTGCAACAGTTTCTTCCTTCTGTTGTATAGTTTGTTTATAGCAGGGCACCACTAGATTGGCTTCCTTCTTTTGGGGAAGAGCATCGTGGTTCTATATGGGATGGCATGATTCATGCAAGAGTGGATGTGCTCATACAGTGCCTTAGTGTAGGATTCTGCAGTCGAACTATCAGATCCCGTCTGCATGGGTGTCGTGAAGTTTGTCACTTCTGATTTCAGTAGCATGAAGATGGCATTGGAGAAGTTTTTTAAGGAGGTTTCCTTACTGGGGTGGTGGGGGTGGGATGTGGATGTCAAGGGTGATTTGCTTATGGTCAGACCTGACCAATGAGGGAGTGACCACTGGTGTGGAGCATCTATATCCCATGTTGGTAATGACCAGGTCTAGGATATTGGAGCCCCTGGTGGGACAATGGATTAGTTGATCCAGGGCGCTGAAATTTAAGAATTCCAAGAATCGTTGGGAGAAGGAGTTGGTACCTGAGTAGTTTTCCCAATAAATGGCAGGGTAGTTGAAATCACCCAGTATTAGGGTGTTTGGCTGTTTCTTAATATTTTCCAGTATGTTTAGAAAGGTGTAGTGAGAATCTTGGGGCATGGGGGGGATCTGTAGCAAGCTACTATTTGGATTACAGTCTTACCTAGTGTTAGTTGCACCTGAAGAATTTCAGATGCATTGTGTTGGGCAACTAGCCTGGAGGTGTGAATATCCTTGCTGAATATGGACACTCCTCCAAGGTGGTTTTGTGGCCGAAAAGTGTGGTAAGAGTTTTAGCCTGGTATTGCAGGGGTGCTCTCTGGAGCCTTGAACCAGGTTTCAGTTACTGCACAGATATCGATGTTCTCCATTTCTACGAGTGCCTCGAGAGAGTGCATTTTGAGGTTTAGACTTCTAGCATTGAGTAGCATTACCTTCAGATGTTGCATGCTTGTATCTGTTACAGTGGTGGTTTTATCCTTTGAACCTTGCCTAAAAAAGACACTATAGGGGTGGCAAGAGCTTTAGCCAGTAACCTGAATCCCAGGGGTGATAGGTGCGGACCATCTCTGGCAAAGCATCGTGGTTTGTCGATCATGTCTTCCCAGGCAGACAAATACTGGATCCCCTTTGAATGACACCAGAAGCTTAGCCAATTGTTGAAGTAAATCATTTTGTCCTTATACTGTGGTATCATTCTGGGTGAAGGCAGGATGCTACTCAGGACTAGGGTCATACCTGCCTGGGCCACATGATCCAAGATCTCTTCCATGTCTCATTTCATGTAGTCCAGGGAGGTACGTCTCAAGTCATTCACTCCAGCATGGACAATGACAGAGTCGTATTTGTACTTGTTGTGGAGTGACTTGAGTGCATGCATTATGTGGCAGATCCTGGCACCCGACAGGCAGCTGAATGTAATTTTCTCCTTATTCAGCCTGGTGAATGGGACATCAGTGTGCCTGACTATAGCGACACCTATGACTAAAGTGTTGGGTACATTGTCTTGCCTTAGGGGCTGTTGTTGGGTGGCATGCTGGTGTTGTAAGCTATGTGTCACTTTGGTTGTGACTGGTGTTTATTTGCATTTCAGCTTCGGAGGTCCTTGTTGCTTGGGCAGGTTAATGTTAAGGGCCTCTGCATGTGTGGGTTTAGTGTTGCTATGTGTGGGTGTTGATGGTGTGGGTTTTGAAGGGCTATGAGTTGCTAGAGATGTAGTGCAGGTGTTAACCTTCTCCTCTTGTCTGTCTAGCACAATCTTGGCCAGAGAGAGCTTGGCTTCCAGTTTGGCTATGTAAGTGCATCTCTCGCAGGTTATAGTGTTGGGTGGTAGGAGGAGAGGATGGTCTGTGTACATGAGGCAGTTGCCGCATTGCCCCAGTATGCCCAGATTCACCAAGTGGACAGGAGAAATCACTGGAAGCTGACCCTTGGACATGCCTGTTTAGATGCTTTTTTGTAAAGTTTAAGAGCTGTTTTCCCTTACCTTTGCAAGGTACTTTGCAATTATAGGCTGTTTAGTACCTAGGATTAATTTCTCCTTATTGACAAGAAGAGTTGAGTGCTTGTATCAGTTTCAGGCTTCTTAGTGCTTTCCAGCAGGTTCTAGAGCAAGCGCTAATCACGGGTTCAGATTTTAGTGTTACTACTGAGAAACCAGCTACTTCTAAGGGAAAATTTGAAGCGCAGACTTTCTGGCACCTGGAGTAGTTTAACTGTAGCCTTGCAGTGCTGCACAATGCAAAAAATGTGCAAACACACACGTTTTTAAGCCAGAAAGTTGAAAGGGATAGAAATCAGCCCAAAAAAGCTAATATAATTAAAATTTCAGAGCTGGAAACCACTCCTCTTGCGTTAGATAGGCAGTACAATGCTCACCACTCCCACTGGTAAGTAGTAGGACTTCCCTCTACCACAGCAAGGTCTGGATAGCTCTGAACACAGAAAATAAAGTCCTGAGACAAGCAAAGTCTGGGATATGGACTGGCTAGGAAAGGTGGGAAACGAGCAAACAAGATAGTATTTTTTTGTTGAAACAGGCTAAACAATGCAATAATACAGTAAATAAACACAGGAAAGGCTAACACACTTGAGTGTGTAGTCCTAAACAGTAAATGCTATTAAAACTCTACAAAATTAGCAATTTAAAACTTTTTAAATGAAGCAAGGCAAGAGCACAACTGAAAAAACGATTTAAGAGGCAGTAATACAGTAGAATAAGTAGCTAGTCTACATATACAGAGAAGTCTATATATACATAAAAGCAGCTAAAACACACAAACAATTCAGATGCAGTGCAACCTAGAGCACTTGAGTTGTAGCAATATTAAGGCAATTACAGTTATAATAAATGCTCTAAAATATACCCTATATTTCCAAAATATTTGAGAAGCACAGTCAGAACACAAGGAGATTCATGCAATTTTTTTTTTGAAAGGGAAAAAGGAGAAACAGAAGGCCCTCTCATATGTTCTCTCTGTATTAGGTACAATGAGTTAATGACACTAGACTGGGAGGAGTGTCCCAGATCAGATTTACAGTAGGGGAGGGCAACTGCAAAGCCACCAAGTATAACAACAAGACACAAACAGGGACAGAGGGTGGGGACCAATACTAAAGCTATTAGCCTACAGACAGTAAACACTACAGAAAGCCACAACATGAAAGTGTATAAACAGATAAAGAAGAAAAGAGACTCTACAGAATGTTTTTAACTGCAAACATATCAGTTACCCATGCAGATTAGTTAATAGCAATAAAATGCACTAAAAACTATGCAGCAGGCAATAAATAGAAGTTATGTTCTTACCATAACGTTCCATGTTAGTTGTCTTCTTCTCGCCTTCTTCTTGCTGGATGGGTTCGGAGCCGACCTCGGCTCCGACTCGGCCACTCTAAAGCTCGAGAGTTGGTTCCACCGGCTCGAGGCTCCCCTTATATCCCACAATGCTAGGTGAGAGTTACCTCAGATCTCATTTGTAAGCTAACCCCAGCTTATAATAGTAACAGAATAACTATAAACAGAGTCCACCTCTAACAACAGGGAGAAAGAAGGGTGACCTACATCCTGATTCAGGAAATATGCAAAGCAGCATATGCCTAAGTAAAGAGGTGGTAGAAAGAGAGGTCACAATCACAACTCCTCTAGGTCTGTCCAGGCCAGGGGGAAGGAGGGTGGGGAAGAAGAAGGCGAAGAAGACAACTAGCATGGAACGTTATGGTAAGAACATAACTTCTATATGTTAAGTTGTCTATCTCGCCTTCATTCTTGCTGGATGGGACCGCGTCCCTAGCACCTTGTCCCGGGTGGCCTAACGGAACAGACTCCTGAGAACAGTGGAACCAAAGTTAGCTCTATGCCTAGAAGCTAAATCCAACTTATAATGAGAAATGAAAGTGTGAGGAGTAGCCCAAGTAGCCGCTGCACAAATGGTGTCAATAGGCAGTCTGTCTTGGAAGGCTATGGAAGTAGCCAAAGCTCTGGTGGAATGGGCCTTAGGTTTGTTAGGCAGCTTTTGGTGTCTAATTTCATAAACAAGGGAAATCAGAGATGTTAGCCATCTAGATAATGATACCTTTGAAACTGAAAATCCCTTCCTGCCTTCTGCATAGGAGACAAACAGCTGGTCAGATTTTCTGAATTGTTTTGTTCTATCCAAATAGTACCTTAACTGACGATGAACATCTAGCCAGTGTAATTTTTGTTCAGACCTATTGGAATATTCTGGAAAAACACAGGAGGTCAATGCTTTGATTTAGATTAGACGTCGAGGCTACCTTAGGCAAAAAGGACGGGTTGGTTCGTAAGGATACCCTGTCCTTATGGAACAACAGATAAGGAGGTCGACAGCTGAGTGCATGAAGTTCCGAAACTCTTCTAGCTGAAGTAATAGCTACCAGAAAGAGTTTTCCATGATAGCAATTTTAAAGAACAGGAGGCTGCAGGTTCGAAAGGGGAAAGAATTAAGGAACTAAGAACTAAATTTAGGTCCCAAGGAGGAGGAGGATTTCTTATAGGAGGTCTGAGTAGAAAAACTCCTTTCAAAAAGGCTTTGCAAAGCTTGTGGGACATTATGGCAGACTCTGAAATACCCACATGAAAGTTAGAAATAGCTGCCAATTGAACTTTAAGAGTAGAAGGAGATGAACCTGCATGGAAGAGTTCAGCTAGAAAATCAAGGACCATTTGGATGGAAGCAGTGAAAGGATCTATGTCCCTTCCTTGAGCCCAATATGTGAAGCGTTTCCACTTACTCAAATATATCTTCGAGTGGAAGATTTATGGGAAGCTATCAAAATATCTCGAACAGAGTGAGATAATTGAGGAAGCCTGGCTAAGGTTGGAACTGGAGGAACCAAGCAGTGAGGTTCAGAGAGGGAAGGGAGCGATGAAACTGACCCGACTGATGGATCAAAAGATCTGGAGCTAGGTCCAGATGCCAAGGTCGCTCCAACAGGAAATGATGTAGAAAGGGGAACCAAACCTGTCGAGGCCAATAAGGAGCAATGAGGATCAACGAGGCCTTCTGAGTGATAGCTTTCTGTATCACTTGAGAGATTAGTGGGAAGGGAGGAAATGCATACAGAAGTCCCCGGGGCCAAACTTGGACTAGAGCGTCTCTGCTGGGCTGGCCTGGTAAAGGGAATAGTGTGAAATAATCTCTGCACTTGCTGTTTTGGGGAGTAGCAAAAAGGTCGCAGCAAGGCTGACCCCACTTGAGAAAAATTTCTCTCACAACAGAATCTTTCAGAGACCACTCGTGAGGCATGAGGATAGCTCTGCTCAACTTGTCCGCGATTAGATTTGACTTCCCGGGGATGTGCATTGCTATCAGAAACCGCTGAGAAGAAATCGCCCATTGCCACAGTCTGAGTGCTTCTCGACACAGGGGGTAGGACCTGGTTCCGCCTTGTTTGTTGATATACCACACTACAGACATGTTGTCTGTCTGGATTGCAATCGTTCCCAAAGGAAGAGAGTCTTGAAGGGCTTGCAACGCTAAAAGCACTGCTCTCATCTCCAGAACATTTATGTGCAAGTGGCATTCGTCTGGTTGCCATGTGCCCTGGACAGTCCTGCCCTGATAATGCCCCCCCCACCCGATCAGGGAGGCGTCCGTTGTCAGAGTAGCAACCGGAGGAAGGAACAAAGGGTCTTCCCAATAAGAGCTGAGGGGAAGACATCCACCACAGGAGATGATTTCTGCATGTCTGCGTAATCATAATGGTGTGGGACATCGGAAGTTGCTGGAATGACCATTGTGTAAAGAGCATCCATTGAAGGATTCTCATGTGGAATCTGGCTAATGGAAGCAGAGGTATGGCAGCCGCCATAATTCCCAACACTTTCAGAACTAACCTGGCTTTGATTCTGTTGTTGCTGAAGAGGAATGAGACCAGTTTGTGTATGTCTGCTATTCTCTGATCTGTTAGTCTCGCAGACATGTCGACTGTGTCTAGATTTGTGCCTATGAAGGTAATAGTACGACAAGGCGACAAAACAGACTTTTCGCAATTTATTGAAATGCCTAACTTTTGACAAATGCGAAAGGTGTAATCCCTGGCCATTAGAAGAAGATGCTTGGTGGGAGCTGTGAGGAGCCAGTCGTCCAAATATGGAAACACCTGGAATCCTTGTCGTCTCAGGTGAGAAGCTACCACTGCCATGCATTTGGTAAACACCGGGGCAGTGGTGAGACCAAAGGGCAGGGCCCTGAATTGAAAATGACTGGTTCCCAGCCTGAAGCGGAGGAATCTTCTGGAGCGTCTGTTCATTTTTATGTGATAGTACGCATCCTGAAGGTCTATAGAGCACATCCAGTTTCCTTTTCCCAATAGGGGAAGGATGGACTGCAGCGTGACCATCCGAAATCTTGTTTTCTTGACTGATATGTTCAAGATACTGAGATCCAAAATTGGTCTCCAGTCCCCTGTTTTCTTTGGAACTAAAAAGAACCTTGAGTAGATTCCGAGTCCTTGCTGGTCTGCTGGAACTGGCTGAATTGCTCTTTTCGCCAGCAGCTTTGAAATTTCCAAAGCCGCTAGATCCCTTTGAGCGGGTGGAACATCTGGAAGGGATTTTTTTGATTGGTTTGGAATGCGAAGAAAGGGAATGGAATAGCCTTCGGAAATGATAGACTGTACCCATTTGTCTTGAGTCAGGGATAGCCAGGCTTCTGGGTACAGTGACAATCTTCCCCCGACTGCCTCCGAAGATGGGCAGTCGGGCAACACCTCAGGGATGCTGAAAGGGTTTATCGAGAAGGCTTCTCGATTGCCCTGGTTCTGCGGACCCCCTGCCTCTAGGGCGGCGTCTACCATTGTTATTCCGCCTCTGCCTCTGGCGGGAACCGACTCTGTCGTCAGGCGAAGACCCTTGAGATTGTTTTGGAACCACATTTTTCCACTTTTCTGACCCTTGGGGTAAGGCCTAGAAGGGGTAGAAAACGGACTCGGCGGCAGAAAGAGTCTTGCCATCAGTCTCGCACCTAGTCAAGGTTTCTTTCACTTGAGGACCAAAGAGAGATGATCCATCGAATGGGGAATTAGTGAAAGACGTTTTAAAGGGGTCCGCAAAGTTGCATAGCCGCATCCAGGCATGCCTACATAAGGCCACACCTGTCCCTGCGGCCCTGATCGCTCCATCAGCCACATAAGAGAGGAGGCGCATGGAGGAGTTGGCTATGGAGTTCAGGGTAGCCAGCTGAGTGTTCATCTTATCTTGAAAACCCGCAGTGATAGGATCCTTCAACATGTCACTCGCTTCTTTGATCAAGTCCCTTTGAAGACGAGTAAAATGGCATAGATAGTTCAGCGAACGCATTGCAAATGTCGCTGATGAGAACATCCGCTTCCCGTACCTGTCCATAGACCTAGATTCCTTGTTAGGTGGATGGACAGGCACTGAAGGATCAGCTAGTTCCTTCTTAGTGGCAGCAGCAACCACCATAGCATCCACAGAAACTCCTTTTGTCAAAAACTGTTTATCTGCTGGTGCTGTTATGAATTTTGAGGGTCTCCTGGGAGTGGGGTCCACCGAATCAGGAGCCGTCCATGCCTTTTGCTACCACCTGCATGAGGGGGTCAAGGGAGACACCCAGGAGGTGGAAGGACGAGAGCCAAACGCCTCAAGGTACACAGATTCATCCTCCGAAGGGTTGAGGGCTGGCCAATTTCCCCTCTGCTTAAGGATCTCCAGAATGTCTGCAAAGGAGACATCTTCAGAAGGGGAACGGGGGGAACCCTCGGAATCCTCTAAATCTGTGTCAGAGGTGACGGACTTAGGTGAGTCTATGTGTTTCCTCTTACACTTTCTCTTCCGAGGGGGCTCTTCTGTCAAAACAGGAGAGGCCTCGGAAGAGGATGAGATCCCCGCAGGGAATTCCTGAGGAGCTGGCTCTCTGCGGTCCGGGATGAGGGAGTGAGTCGACTTGACCTGAGGCACCGAAGAGGGGGGGGGGCAGACGGAGCCGACTGTGGGGTAGAACCAGGTTCTAACACACTCCGCATGACCTCGAACGCACCCCTGTCAGGCAGAGCCAGAGGTCCCCGCTCCGAAAAGCTAAAAACCTCCCTCGGCACCGACAGTGATGGCTCCGAGGCCGATGTCTGAGCCGAACTTACCAGAGCCGAAGCCCCGAGAGGGAGAGCGGGGTCGGACAATGGTCCGATGCCACTCACCCCCTCGGAGCCGACAATGGAAGTCCGGCGCCGAGATTCTTCCAAGGAAGAAATCGGAGCAGACGATGGAGCCGAAGACAATTGTATCGGCTCCGATGCTACCACAGTCTCGGTTACGAAACGACCCGGCTCCGAGCTCAACTGAGTCGGAGGAAGAACATAGTGATGGACAGGGGCAGGCATCGACTGATGAGTCGGGCTCTGAAGCATTTGGGCTAGTGCCTCGGACTTAAGAAGTCGACTCACTACCCTCTGAAGGTCATGATCTGACAGCCTCGATGACCTAGAGGAGTGAGATTTATGGCTCCGTTCAGACAGCAGAGGAGATGCTGGAGCCGAATGAACGGAGCCAAGGGATGGTGACCTAGACCTCTTCCTAGATGTCGGCTCCGAAGATCTGGTCGGAGCCGACAGGAACTTAATACCTCGGCTCCAGCCGAGCCGAGGAACCACAGAAACTGTGGATTGAGACTCATCGGCTCCAGCCGGAGCCGATGAAGACGGAGGTTTAGCAGCCTTAGTTCTCGGCTCAGTAGCTGGAGGCGAGGACCTAGAAGCCTTGGAGGGCTTCCCGAAGAGACAGTAAGGGAGTCCTCAGGCTTGAGTAAACCTCTTAGAATCAATTTGTTTTTTCTTTCCTGCAGGACCCTGGAACTGAAGCCATGGCAAACAGCACAGGAGTCCTGCAGGTGCAAAGGTCCCAGGCAGTAGACACAAGAAGTGTGACCGTCTGTCAGAGACATTTTCTGACAGCACTCGTCACACTTCTTGAAGCCTGAGACCTTTGATTCTTTAGACATTTTATAAAGTGTAATCACACACACACAGTCAAACACCCTGATTACACCCTACCTTATTTTAAACTCAAAAAATAAAACAACCAACAAGGTTTTAAATTAAGAGAAACAGCACACACACTCACTAGGGAATGGGAAAGAAGGCCTGAAGGCCCGAGGGAAGAACTTATAAGTTCTTGTGAGAAAAAAATTGGATTTTGAGAGAAAAGGGAGTAGAATTCCACTAAACTAAGGGAAACAAGTATTAGAATTAAAACTAAATGGGTTTAAGTACACTAACTTTACTAGAAAGTCACTTACCAAGAAGCCGGTAGAAAACCAACACCTCGATCGCTGTAGCGGCAAACGAGATCTGAGGTAACTCTCGCCTAGCATTGTGGGATATAAGGGGAGCCTCGAGCCGGTGGAACCAACTCTCGAGCTTTAGAGTGGCCGAGTGGGAGCCGAGGTCGGCTCCGAACCCATCCAGCAAGAATGAAGGCGAGATAGACAACTTAACATAAAGTGCTATATATAAATTGCTAGAAACAATACTCAGTATAAATAATCCAAAAAAACAGGATACTTGTATATCTCAGCTCTGAGTTGTAGTCAACGCCCCTCCTCCACTCTGCTCAGTGTGTATAGACCACATGCAAATGACCATATATTTATATGCAGATATGCAGTATTATGGAAATGAGACACATTCGTGAATGGAAATAAGAATAAACAACATGCCAGAGTGAATAAGAAATGTATAAAAATTGTGTGATGAGCAAGAACAAGTAGTGAGTCTGCACACCATCATTTCCCAGTGGACAGACAAACGAATTGCTCTAAGATGATAAGAATAGTAGTTGTATCAGTTGAATAATGCAACAGTAGCTGTTCTTTCAGCCACTGTCCATAGCATTTCATACTGCTACTCTCTACATCACAGATGTCATCATTTCTATGACATGGACATAGCTGAATGCTACTGTTGTCACAGCTACACCATAGTGGAGTTTGCAGACATGCGCCATCCTGAAAAGAATACATGAGTTGCATGGAATATCTATCCCTGTGGACGCTAAGGTCTGTATAACATTAGCCATCCTAGATGCAGGAACTTTCCAGTGACCATTATGGGACAGATTAGGGATTTCATAGGCATGTGACACATGATTCTTACAATACTTTTTTGATATCATGCTGCACCATGTGGAAGAGGATACATGGTTCCCATGAACCCCCATTCTATGAAATAGCCCATTCTCCAAAGTTCTAGGGGCCAATGATGGCAGCAACATTGCTAGCAGGGCCCCATCTGGTCCACAAGGTATCCAATATGTTAACAAGAAAGAATTCTACTCCACCAACTGTCAGGTGTTGTGCAATACACAGGGGACTTTTTATAATGTGTCTGTGTGCCATCCAGACACTTTCCATAGTTGTTATCTCTGGATTACATCTGAACTATAACAGCAAGTTTTGCAGGGTGATTTCCTACAGGGATATCTAATTTGTAAGCACACTCCAGCCCCACCATCTGGTGGCACAAACTAGAAATTGGATAGGATTAAAGTAGAACCCACCCCCACCACTAGTTGATGGTAGGACTGCAATGACCCCCAAGGAAGTCCTAAGGATAAATGCATTTATTTATGGTCTTGGTTTCCAATTCAGTAATTATCCAGGGATGACTGGAGTGGCCAGTAGACCCAACATTGACATAGTGTACAGGGGAGGAAAAAGAATGCAAAATATATATATATCTATCTATCTATATATATAGATATATATATATATATATATATATATATATATATATATATATATATATATATTTATAGGTATACATACATTTGATCAGCCGGTGGATGGTCGATCGGGTATTGTCAAAAGCAGTGCGGCAAAATCTCAAAAAAGTGATTGCAAGAGTTGCGAATCACAAAATATCACCCCCTTTTTGACCCATGGTAGCACTCATTTAGGTGGTAGAGCTGTCTGAAATGTCGAATTTGGTGTTTTTTACAACATTCCGACTGTTCAGCATTGTGCGCTTGATCAAATGAATGTAAACCATCTAAATATATATATATATATATATATATATATATATATATATATATATATATATATATGTGTGTATACACACATGACAGGAAAAGGGCAAACCACTTTTCCTGTCATGTGTTTGTTTTCATAGTTTGTGGTGGCTTGGTTCAGCTGTTGGTATATATATATATATATATATATATATATCTGTGTGTGTGTGTGTGTGTGTGTGTGTGTGTGTGTGTGTGTGTGTGTGTGTGTGTGTGTGTAAATATATATGTATATAAACCAAAAAAGGGAAAACTACTTGTACAGGAATTATTCTTGATAACATATGAAATATTAAAATACACAGTTGTCAAAACTTATGTAAGACTCATGTTAAAGATCACATTGCATTATTAAAAATAAGACTAAGACAAGCAAGATAGGAGCGCTTCAGGCAAACAGTGAGTATTCACTAAAACCACAGAAGCTGGCTGAAGAGGTAACACTTTAATAAATAAACTAAAAAATACGTATCAAAAGATGAACGCTTTCACACTAGTAAGCAGTGCTTCTTCAGATCTAAAATTCATCAGACCAAGTAGGTATATATACATTAAGTAATCAAACGTTGTTTCAACAATCTTAATTTAAGCACAGGTTTTAATGGCACAAAGTCATTTAATCCTTTTTCCTTATGTGCAGCAAGTCTGAGAATCAATTTTGTGTCTAACCTCTCTGTTTGAACTTTAACATCTCCCCCTCTATCTGTGACAAGTAACTTCTCAATAACCATGAATTTAAAACTGTGACCTGCCACTTCCTTAACAACATGCATTGCTAAAACATTCTTCATATCTTGCCTATTAATATTGTAAAGGTGTTCCTTGATTCAGTCTCTAAGGTAGCTGTTAGTTTTTCCCGCACAGTAACAACTACAGGTTTGACAGATAGCAAAATATATTAAATTCTGTGTGCTACAATTCGCAAATAAGTTAAACTCAAAAAACCCCATGGGAAATTGGATGCACAAATAAACCATTAGTACTAATATATCTACAAACGTTACATCTGTTACAGGAAAAAGTCCCTTTCTTACCTATTCTATTACTCAAATCATTCCTTATATTTAATGGTTTATCGCAGAGCAGTTTAAGTAAAGGGGCATTTCTGAACACAAAACGTGGTTGAGTATCAAGCACATTCCTGCACTTATTGACAGACATAAGAATATCCCAGTGTTTCTTAACTATTTCACACACTGGCGTTACATCACTGGAATAAGTTAGACACATCCTATGTTCATTCTTAGAGTTGTCTCTATAATTGCCAGATTCCATATTATTGGTATCAAAGAATGGTCTGGCTCTATCTTGTCTAAAGGTAACCACATCAATTTGCATCTGTAAAATATCAGAGTCACAGTATCCTCTCTGTCTAAACTCTTCAGTTAAGACATCAAAAGCCTCATGCATTTCATAGGTTCATAGGTGTGTACTAGGCCAATGGCCCTGGAACCTTTACAAGCCTAGCACATAGAAGTGCCCTGGTATCATGCTACCGTTAGTTCCCAGTGCATCTATCAAGTACAGCAACTGGAGTGATACCCGGGGTGAACGTTCTATTTCCCATTCACTCATCAAGATTTCTCTTGAAAAGGGCCAGTGAAGTACTCTGCTTGACATGTATGGGAAGTCTATTCCAGAGCATGGGCAGTATCTGGGTTATGAACCTAACCCTCCAGCGTGTTCTGTTGATTGTGGTAATGAGGTTGAGGTCCCTGGAGCATGTGGTATGGAGGGATTGGGATTTCTTTAGGTGAAACATTTCTAACAGGGCTGGGTCAGACATGGCTTTGTAAGTCAAGCAGAGATTGCCTCTTAATAGACAATATGAGACAGAGAAAAGCTGGAGTTTTTTGAGTCTGTCCATGTAGGGCATGTGTTTAAGGTCTAGGATCCTCTTTGTGAGGTACTTTTGTGGATTTTCCAGCTGTTGCAGGTGTTTAGTGAGGTACATGCTAAATGGGGCATTATACTCGATGATTGGTCTAATGAGGAAAGAGTAGAGAGAAATGAAGAACTCTTTCATCCTGAATGCAAAAGCCTTGATAATGAGATGTGCCACAGAGAAGGACTTTCTGACCACATTGGCAATGTGGTGGTTGAAGGAGAGGTTGCTGTCAACCTGTGTCCCCAGATCTCTTATAATGCCTTCAGTGTTCAGTGGGCTACCATCAATGTGATGATTAGTGAGAACTGAGTTTTTCCCAAAGGGAATGGAGATGCATTTTTTGGCATTAAGCTTAAGGTCATGGTTTCGACACCAATTGTTGGTCTCAGTGAGGCCTTTCTGTAGGATGCCTACATCACTTGGTCAGTTAAAAATGGCTCCCGGCTTGCAATCATCTGCAAACTTGATCAGTTGGAGTCTCTCCGTGTTGGCCTTAACTTCAGAGAAGTAGATGCCAAACATGAGAGGACCCAGGACCAATTCCTGTGGGACTCCATTTGTGACTGTCAGCAGTCTGACTTGGAGTCTGCTACTTTCACACTGCGGGTTCTATTTGTGAGCCAATTTGCAACCCACCTAGTGATATACGGGTCGATGCCTAGTTTGATGAGTCTATTAATAATTCCTGAGTGGGGAATGGTATCAAAGGCCTTGGCAAGATTGAGGTAGGCTGTATGAACTGCCTTGCCCTCATCCACAGCTTTGGTGACTGACTCAAAGAAGTCAACCAGGTTGAGCAGGCATTATCTACCCTTCACAAAACCAAATTGCGTGGGATCCAGTGTTTGGAGACTCCCTATATCCTTGTTAATTAGGTCCATGATGATGCACTCCATAGCCTAACATATCAGACTTGTCAGGCTAATGGGGCAATAGTTCCCAGGGTCGGTAGTTGCTCCCCCTTTATAGAGTGGGAATACTGTAGCAGTGCTCCATTCTGTAGGGACAAAGCCTGAGGTGAGGCTATGATTGAACAGGGCACACAGTTGTGGTACCAGTTCATGTTGTAGTTCATACAGAACACAGCCAGGGATATTGTTGGGTCCCATGGAAGCTGTATTCTTGACCTTGGATAATGCAGCTTTAACCTGTGCTACAGTAATGCTGGGTGCCTGGCATTCTTCCGGTATTATGATTGGTCCTTTGGGGGGGAGGGGTAAAGCTGGCATTGAATCTGTGGCCAGTATGTTGGCAATATCTGTTGGCTCAGTATAGGAGGTACCATTGTGCAGTAACTCATAGAAAATCTGGGTATTGCCATGGAGATTCTTGATATAACTGTAGAAGGCTTTGTGGTTGTTTTTAGTGTCTGCCGCAATTCTGCCTTCATACCCAGCTTTAGAGGTTTTGATGAGGGATATCAACTTTTTGTTGAGGCTAATAAGGGAGTTTTTCCAGTCTTGGGACTTCACCTTTTTCTGCAACAGTTTCTTTCTTCTGTTGTAGAGTTTGTTAATGGCAGGGGACTACCAGATTGTCTTCTTTTTTTTGGAGGAGAGCATCTTGGTTCTGTTGGGTATGGCTAGTTCCATGCATTTATATACGTGTTCGTACAGTGCATCTGTGTATGATTTGGCAGTCATGCACCTATTTTCTATTTGCATGGGTGCCGTGAAGTTAGCCACCTCTGTTTTTAGGAGCCCGAAGTCAGCTTTGGAAAAGTTTGTCATGGTGGTTACCTTTGCTGGTGGTGTGGGTGAGATGTGGATTTCCATGGTAATAAGTTTGTGGTCAGATCTAACCAGGGAGAAATTGATTATTGGTGTTGAGCAATGGTTACCCATGTTAGTAATAACCAGGTCAACGATGTTGCTTCCTCTAGTGGGGGTAAGAATGAGCTGGTCCAGCACATTGGAATTAATGAATTCCAGGAAGCACTGGGCAAGTGTATTAGTGCATGAGTAGTTTTCCCAGTTGATGGAGGGGTAGTTGAAGTCACCCAGGATGTTATGGTGTTTGGTTGTACCCTAATAGTTTCCAGGGTGCTTAGGAATGTGGAGTGAGAGTCTTGGGACATAGTTGGGGACCTATAGCAGGCTACAACTTGAATTGCCATCTTACTCACTGTTAGTTGTACCTGAAGTATCTCCGATGTGTTATGCTGGACTACTAGTCTGGAGGTGTGCATATACTTTATAAATATGGAGATGCTACCAGCTTTGGAGCTTCAGTCCATGTCCTGAGCTTGTCTTTAGTATGATGTCAGGCATTCCTAAAGAACTGACCCTTCATAGCATTTGCTTTAACCCTCTTAGGATGTATATTTTTTGCACTTAACTTGTTATTAACCTTTGCATGATTTTTTATAAATGTTTGTATTAAAACCATTGCCACAGATCGAGATAGAAACATCCAAAAAAATCTATAGAATCATTCGAGCAGTTGTGGGCAAACCAAAGAAAATCAGTTGCCGTATGTAAATAAGCAAAAAAAAAATGATCTAACTCTTCAGTAGAGCCCGCCCAAATGTAAAACATGTCATCAACAAAATGTACATAATATAAAACGAAATTATGAAAAGAATTGCAATCATTAAAAACATACTGCTTCTCCCAATGTGTTAGTATTAAATTAGTGTAGCTGTTGGCACAACTGGTGCCCGTAACTACCCCTGCATTCTGAATATAATAATCACCTGGAAAATAAAATACATTACTACATGAAATAACATCTAATAAGGAACATATTAATTCTCCCTTCTGCATAGAATATGCAGAGTGCTCATTTAGAAAGCATATAATATATTCAATCCCCACTAAATTTGGAATTACTGTAAAAAGAGAAACAATATCCATAGTGACAAATAAAAACTCACCATGGGAAGTATTAGTAGACCACTCACCTAGTCTTTTCAGAAAGTGTTTGGTATCCTTCAAAACCATCTCTACAGTATTTACCAAAGAACCTGGTTGTTTTTCAACAAAAATAGAGAGGGGATTTTTGACCCAACCTCTCTCAGACACAGTTGTTTGGATAGGAGGTTTACTGAGGTTTTTATGTACTTTGGGGAGACCATAAATAGTCAGGATAAGAGGATACTCTTCTCTAAAGAAATCAAATTTTAATATTATCCTCACATAGCTTGCTAAAAGCTTCAAGTAGCAGGGGGTTCACTGGTATAAGTTCACTAGGTTTTCTCAAATAAGCTGAAACAGTATGTCCTCCAAACATTAATTTCAAAGAAATATTATGAACAAACAAACTAAAATCAAGCAGCACATCAACTAAGCTTGAGTTCTGAGTAGGAACAAAAGAAAGTCCAAGATTCAACATTTCACAATCTAATTCATTTAATATAGCTGATGAAATAATAATGATCAAACCTTTTGTATTTTCTGCTGTACCAGTGGGGCAAGCTCTAACTGACCCAAAATTTGTTGCCTTTTATGACCTTGTCTGTTCCTGCTTTTAGAACAACCTCTTACTTCCTGCTTTAACAAGTTCACTGGTTCAGGCAACTGCAGCTTTAAAAAAGGCTGTACCATAGTAGATTGTACCTTATTAGAGGTATCCATATCTCTAGAAGCAGTATTAAATTATTCAAAATGCCTCAGAGTTCTCTGTGCTGAAATATCAGCACTAGTCTGCCCATTAGCCTCAGGAGTGAGAGGGTCCAAACAACTCTCATCAGATCTCAAAGGCTGCAAGTTGTATGTTGCTAGGGGCAGATGTGTAAATAGGAGTAAGAAGGAAGAATATTTGGCAGTTGCTGTTAATGCTGTGAGAAAAAATTTAAAATATTATGGTGACTGGGCAAGGCAGTTTGATTGCTGAGGATATTTAAAAGGCAATTGACAATTTATCTCATATTGCTATGTTTAGGGTTCAATGGATGTATGAGAAAAAAGATTCTGATGAGGAATGGAGTAAGGCAAGGCTATGCCATTTTCAAACTATTCATTAATGCAATAATTACAGAATTTAAAAAGAGGGCGAATGGGTTAGAATGGGAAGTTCAGAATAAGTGCATGATTATGATTTCTATGACATTTAATTATGTGGATGACATTTTTCTTTTAATGGAAACAAAACATTAAGACAACCTTTGCATATGCTTAAAGGTTTGTTACATGAAGATGATTTAGGATTAAATAAAAACAACTGCAAATGTTTTTGAATGTTTTCGAAGTGCAGTTAGAGTGGCAAAACTTTAATTTGAAATTTATGGACTTGTTATTTATTACGTTTGGAAGTAACAAGGTAGTACATGATTGTTGGCAGTTGTGTTGAAAAAATTAAGAGAATTAGTGGATGATGGAATGAACATGAGATCAGGGAGTCACTTGAACAGTGACAATCATCTAGAGCCAATGTTCACATTGTGAACAAAGGTGGCTAGCCCTGCTGTGGCAGAAAAGTTATAATTTATATTTTAGGAAATGTTTCATAAATTAGGTGCTAAATATTAACACACTATTAAATATTATTATACTATATTGTATTATAAATATTCATAGCAATAGTGATATTACTATTAATAATGATATTAATGTTGTGCCCTATTATTACTGTATTAAGATTTTAACCAGTTTTCTATCCCAAAGAGGAAAGATAACAAGAGTCAATGAGCAGGGTTTTGTCAATGTTTACAGACTGCCTCTAGCCATAAGGGATATGGGCACCACCCCGGGATAGAATCTGTATCTGCATCAGCAACCATTAACTCATGGTCAATGAGCAGGGTTTTGTCAATGTTTACAGACTGCCTCTAGCCATAAGGGATATGGGCACCACCCCGGGATAGAATCTGTATCTGCATCAGCAACCATTAACTCATGGTCAATGAGCAGGGTTTTGTCAATGTTTACAGACTGCCTCTAGCCATAAGGGATATGGGCACCACCCGATAGAATCTGTATCTGCATCAGCAACCATTAACTCATGGTCAATGAGCAGGGTTTTGTCAATGTTTACAAACTGCCTCTAGCCATAAGGGATCTGGGCACCATCCCGGGATAGAATCTGTATCTGCATCAGCAACCATTATCTCATGGTCAATGAGCAGGGTTTTGTCAATGTTTACAGACTGCCTCTAGCCATAAGGGATATGGGCACCACCCGGGATAGAATCTGTATCTGCATCAGCAACCATTAACTCATGGTCAATGAGCAGGGTTTTGTCAATGTTTACAGACTGCCTCTAGCCATAAGGGATATGGGCACCACCCCGGGATAGAATCTGTATCTGCATCAGCAACCATTAACTCATGGTCAATGAGCAGGGTTTTGTCAATGTTTACAGACTGCCTCTAGCCATAAGGGATATGGGCACCACCGGATAGAATCTGTATCTGCATCAGCAACCATTAACTCATGGTCAATGAGCAGGGTTTTGTCAATGTTTACAGACTGCCTCTAGCCATAAGGGATATGGGCACCACCCCGGGATAGAATCTGTATCTGCATCAGCAACCATTAACTCATGGTCAATGAGCAGGGTTTTGTCAATGTTTACAGACTGCCTCTAGCCATAAGGGATATGGGCACCACCGATAGAATCTGTATCTGCATCAGCAACCATTAACTCATGGTCAATGAGCAGGGTTTTGTCAATGTTTACAAACTGCCTCTAGCCATAAGGGAAATGGGCACCACCCCGGAACAGAATCTGTATCTGCATCAGCAACCATTAACTCATGGTCAATGAGCAGGGTTTTGTCAATGTTTACAGACTGCCTCTAGCCATAAGGGATATGGGCACCACCCCGGGATAGAATCTGTATCTGCATCAGCAACCATTAACTCATAGTCAATGAGCAGGGTTTTGTCAATGTTTACCGACCGCCTCTAGCCATAAGGGCATTGGGCACCACCACGGGATAGAATCTGTATCTGCATCAGCAACCAATAACTCATGGTCAATGAGCAGGGTTTTGTCAATGTTTACAGACTGCCTCTAGCCATAAGGGATATGGGCACCACCCCGGGATAGAATCTGTATCTGCATCAGCAACCATTAACTCATGGTCAATGAGCAGGGTTTGTCAATGTTTACAGACTGCCTCTAGCCATAAGGGATATGGGCACCACCCCAGGATAGAATCTGTATCTGCATCAGCAACCATTAACTCATGGTCAATGAGCAGGGTTTTGACAATGTTTACAGACTGCCTCTAGCCATAAGGGATATGGGCACTACCCCGGGATAGAATCTGTATCTGCATCAGCAACCATTAACTCATGGTCAATGAGCAGGGTTTTGTCAATGTTTACAGACTGCCTCTAGCCATAAGGGATATGGGCACCACCCGATAGAATCTGTATCTGCATCAGCAACCATTAACTCATGGTCAATGAGCAGGGTTTTGTCAATGTTTACAGACTGCCTCTAGCCATAAGGGATATGGGCACCACCCGGATAGAATCTGTATCTGCATCAGCAACCATTAACTCATGGTCAATGAGCAGGGTTTTGTCAATGTTTACAGACTGCCTCTAGCCATAAGGGATATGGGCACCACCCCGGGATAGAATCTGTATCTGCATCAGCAACCATTAACTCATGGTCAATGAGCAGGGTTTTGTCAATGTTTACAGACTGCCTCTAGCCATAAGGGATATGGGCACCTACCCGGGATAGAATCTGTATCTGCATCAGCAACCATTAACTCATGGTCAATGAGCAGGGTTTTGTCAATGTTTACAGACTGCCTCTAGCCATAAGGGATATGGGCACCACCGGGATAGAATCTGTATCTGCATCAGCAACCATTAACTCATGGTCAATGAGCAGGGTTTTGTCAATGTTTACAGACTGCCTCTAGCCATAAGGGATATCGGCACCACCCCGATAGAATCTGTATCTGCATCAGCAACCATTAACTCATGGTCAATGAGCAGGGTTTTGTCAATGTTTACAGACTGCCTCTAGCCATAAGGGATATGGGCACCACCCGGGATAGAATCTGTATCTGCATCTGCAACCATTAACTCATGGTCAATGAGCAGGGTTTTGTCAATGTTTACAGACTGCCTCTAGCCATAAGGAATATGGGCACCACCGGATAGAATCTGTATCTGCATCAGCAACCATTAACTCATGGTCAATGAGCAGGGTTTTGTCAATGTTTACAGACTGCCTCTAGCCATAAGGGATATGGGCACCACCCCGGATAGAATCTGTATCTGCATCAGCAACCATTAACTCATGGTCAATGAGCAGGGTTTTGTCAATGTTTACAGACTGCCTCTAGCCATAAGGGATATGGGCACCACCCGGATAGAATCTGTATCTGCATCAGCAACCATTAACTCATGGTCAATGAGCAGGGTTTTGTCAATGTTTACAGACTGCCTCTAGCCATAAGGGATATGGGCACCACCCCGGGATAGAATCTGTATCTGCATCAGCAACCATTAACTCATGGTCAATGAGCAGGGTTTTGTCAATGTTTACAGACTGCCTCTAGCCATAAGGGATATGGGCACCACCCCGGGATAGAATCTGTATCTGCATCAGCAACCATTAACTCATGGTCAATGAGCAGGGTTTTGTCAATGTTTACAGACTGCCTCTAGCCATAACGGATATGGGCACCTACCCGGGATAGAATCTGTATCTGCATCAGCAACCATTAACTCATGGTCAATGAGCAGGGTTTTGTCAATGTTTACAGACTGCCTCTAGCCATAAGGGATATGGGCACCAGTGCGGGATAGAATCTGTATCTGCATCAGCAACCATTAACTCATGGTCAATGAGCAGGGTTTTGTCAATGTTTACAGACTGCCTCTAGCCATAAGGGATATGGGCACCACCCCGGGATAGAATCTGTATCTGCATCAGCAACCATTAACTCATGGTCAATGAGCAGGGTTTTGTCAATGTTTACAGACTGCCTCTAGCCATAAGGGATATGGGCACCACCCAGGATAGAATCTGTATCTGCATCAGCAACCATTAACTCATGGTCAATGAGCAGGGTTTTGTCAATGTTTACAGACTGCCTCTAGCCATAAGGGATATGGGCACCACCCGGATAGAATCTGTATCTGCATCAGCAACCATTAACTCATGGTCAATGAGCAGGGTTTTGTCAATGTTTACAGACTGCCTCTAGCCATAAGGGATATGGGCACCACCCCGGGATAGAATCTGTATCTGCATCAGCAACCATTAACTCATGGTCAATGAGCAGGGTTTTGTCAATGTTTACAGACTGCCTCTAGCCATAAGGGATATGGGCACCACCCCGGGATAGAATCTGTATCTGCATCAGCAACCATTAACTCATGGTCAATGAGCAGGGTTTTGTCAATGTTTACAGACTGCCTCTAGCCATAAGGGATATGGGCACCACCCCGGGATAGAATCTGTATCTGCATCAGCAACCATTAACTCATGGTCAATGAGCAGGGTTTTGTCAATGTTTACAGACTGCCTCTAGCCATAAGGGATATGGGCACCACCCCGGGATAGAATCTGTATCTGCATCAGCAACCATTAACTCATGGTCAATGAGCAGGGTTTTGTCAATGTTTACAGACTGCCTCTAGCCATAAGGGATATGGGCACCACCCCGGGATAGAATCTGTATCTGCATCAGCAACCATTAACTCATGGTCAATGAGCAGGGTTTTGTCAATGTTTACAGACTGCCTCTAGCCATAAGGGATATGGGCACCACCCCGGGATAGAATCTGTATCTGCATCAGCAACCATTAACTCATGGTCAATGAGCAGGGTTTTGTCAATGTTTACAGACTGCCTCTAGCCATAAGGGATATGGGCACCACCCCGGGATAGAATCTGTATCTGCATCAGCAACCATTAACTCATGGTCAATGAGCAGGGTTTTGTCAATGTTTACAGACTGCCTCTAGCCATAAGGGATATGGGCACCACCCCGGGATAGAATCTGTATCTGCATCAGCAACCATTAACTCATGGTCAATGAGCAGGGTTTTGTCAATGTTTACAGACTGCCTCTAGCCATAAGGGATATGGGCACCACCCCGATAGAATCTGTATCTGCATCAGCAACCATTAACTCATGGTCAATGAGCAGGGTTTTGTCAATGTTTACAGACTGCCTCTAGCCATAAGGGATATGGGCACCACCCCGATAGAATCTGTATCTGCATCAGCAACCATTAACTCATGGTCAATGAGCAGGGTTTTGTCAATGTTTACAGACTGCCTCTAGCCATAAGGGATATGGGCACCACCCCGGATAGAATCTGTATCTGCATCAGCAACCATTAACTCATGGTCAATGAGCAGGGTTTTGTCAATGTTTACAGACTGCCTCTAGCCATAAGGGATATGGGCACCACCCGATAGAATCTGTATCTGCATCAGCAACCATTAACTCATTGTCAGTGAGCAGGGTTTTGTCAATGTTTACAGACTGCCTCTAGCCATAAGGGATATGGGCACCACCCCGATAGAATCTGTATCTGCATCAGCAACCATTAACTCATGGTCAATGAGCAGGGTTTTGTCAATGTTTACAGACTGCCTCTAGCCATAAGGGATATGGGCACCACCCGATAGAATCTGTATCTGCATCAGCAACCATTAACTCATGGTCAATGAGCAGGGTTTTGTCAATGTTTACAGACTGCCTCTAGCCATAAGGGATATGGGCACCACCGGGATAGAATCTATATCTGCATCAGCAACCATTAACTCATGGTCAATGAGCAGGGTTTTGTCAATGTTTACAGACTGCCTCTAGCCATAAGGAATATGGGCACCACCCGATAGAATCTGTATCTGCATCAGCAACCATTAACTCATGGTCAATGAGCAGGGTTTTGTCAATGTTTACAGACTGCCTCTAGCCATAAGGGATATGTGCACCACCCCGGATAGAATCTGTATCTGCATCAGCAACCATTAACTCATGGTCAATGAGCAGGGTTTTGTCAATGTTTACAGACTGCCTCTAGCCATAAGGGATATGGGCACCCCGGGATAGAATCTGTATCTGCATCAGCAACCATTAACTCATGGTCAATGAGCAGGGTTTTGTCAATGTTTACAGACTGCCTCTAGGCATAAGGGATATGGGCACCACCCGGATAGAATCTGTATCTGCATCAGCAACCATTAACTCATGGTCAATGAGCAGGGTTTTGTCAATGTTTACAGACTGCCTCTAGCCATAAGGGATATGGGCACCACCGGGATAGAATCTGTATCTGCATCAGCAACCATTAACTCATGGTCAATGAGCAGGGTTTTGTCAATGTTTACAGACTGCCTCTGGCCATAAGGGATATGGGCACCACCCCGATAGAATCTGTATCTGCATCAGCAACCATTAACTCATGGTCAATGAGCAGGGTTTTGTCAATGTTTACAGACTGCCTCTAGCCATAAGGGATATGGGCACCACCCGGGATAGAATCTGTATCTGCATCAGCAACCATTAACTCATGGTCAATGAGCAGGGTTTTGTCAATGTTTACAGACTGCCTCCAGCCATAAGGGATATGGGCACCACCCCGGGATAGAATCTGTATCTGCATCAGCAACCATTAACTCATGGTCAATAAGCAGGGTTTTGTCAATGTTTACAGACTGCCTCTAGCCATAAGGGATATGGGCACAACCCCGGGATAGAATCTGTATCTGCATCAGCAACCATTAACTCATGGTCAATGAGCAGGGTTTTGTCAATGTTTACAGACTGCCTTTAGCCATAAGGGATATGGGCACCACCCCGGGATAGAATCTGTATCTGCATCAGCAACCATTAACTCATGGTCAATGAGCAGGGTTTTGTCAATGTTTACAGACTGCCTTTAGCCATAAGGGATATGGGCACCACCCCGGGATAGAATCTGTATCTGCATCAGCAACCATTAACTCATGGTCAATGAGCAGGGTTTTGTCAATGTTTACAGACTGCCTCTAGCCATAAGGGATATGGGCACCACCCCGGGATAGAATCTGTATCTGCATCAGCAACCATTAACTCATGGTCAATGAGCAGGGTTTTGTCAATGTTTACAGACTGCCTCTAGCCATAAGGGATATGGGCACCACCTCGATAGAATCTGTATCTGCATCAGCAACCATTAACTCATGGTCAATGAGCAGGGTTTTGTCAATGTTTACAGACTGCCTCTAGCCATAAGGGATATGGGCACCACCCCAGGATAGAATCTGTATCTGCATCAGCAACCATTAACTCATGGTCAATGAGCAGGGTTTTGTCAATGTTTACAGACTGCCTCTAGCCATAAGGGATATGGGCACCCCGGGATAGAATCTGTATCTGCGTCAGCAACCATTAACTCATGGTCAATGAGCAGGGTTTTGTCAATGTTTACAGACTTCCTCTAGCCATAAGGGATATGGGCACCACCCCGGGATAGAATCTGTATCTGCATCAGCAACCATTAACTCATGGTCAATGAGCAGGGTTTTGTCAATGTTTACAGACTGCCTCTAGCCATAAGGGATATGGGCACCACCCCGGGATAGAATCTGTATCTGCATCAGCAACCATTAACTCATGGTCAATGAGCAGGGTTTTGTCAATGTTTACAGACTGCCTCTAGCCATAAGGGATATGGGCATCACCCCGGGATAGAATCTGTATCTGCATCAGCAACCATTAACTCATGGACAATGAGCAGGGTTTTGTCAATGTTTACAGACTGCCTCTAGCCATAAGGGATATGGGCACCACCCCGGGATAGAATCTGTATCTGCATCAGCAACCATTAACTCATGTAGATGGTACCTCAGTTTAATGTATCATTTGAAGTTTGGCTTGTGCAGGAATGTATCACTGCCCCTGTGATGCATTATGCTGTCTGCATTGCAAAATTAATCCACGTACCTGGTGTGGGAATACAAGTCACAATATTCTAATCCTCCAGCACCAAAAGTGAGCATACTGCCTGTTGAGCCACTGACACCGGTATGTTTGTGTTTTATCTATCTACATGCATATATACTAACCATAAAATTAGTCTAATGCTATTTCATTTGGTTGACAAGAATGTTGTTCAACAGTTTTTGTGAGCTAAGCATAATACTAAGGTTGGGGAATATGTCTTTTATAAAGTACAGTGTGATCTCAGAGTTGGCATTTTCAATTACTTAGGGGTATAGGGGGTGCAGGGGCACTTGCCCTCCTGCAAAAAGCATTGTTTTTAATTTACATGCAACAAGGTTACGTTTTGGAGCACGTGCAATGGGTTGTCGACCTTTTTTGTCAACCTTTTCTGTTAACTTTTAGGCTGTCAGTCTACTGAAGTTTTGCTTAGAACAGGCACTCTTGATCATATTAACACACACACACACACACACACACACACACACACACACACACACACACACACACACACACACACACACACACACACATATGCAACCAGAATTTATCCAATTTTCTAGCATCAGGGGAAATATAACACGGGTCAATGAGCAGAGTTTTGACAATTTTTACAGACTGCCTCTATCTATAAGGTACAAGGGCACCACCCCAGGAGACAATCTGTGATTTCCCACCCATTGGTCCAGACTGCACTTGGAGATGGTCAGGGAAGGGCTCTGCTTCACATGAACAGAAAGCCTATTCAAGTGGAGGAGCAATATCTGGGACACATATCTGTCTTTCCAGCATGATCTTTTCATGTCAAAGATCAGGTTTAGATCTTTAGAGTGGTTAACCTTCATGCAGTTAGTTTTGTGACTATGCAACATTTCCATCAGGGCTGGGTCAGGGATTCCCTTGTAGGTCAGGCACAAATCACACCTCAGTAATCAGTAGGAAGCTGAGTACAGTGATAGGGCTTTTAATCGGTCTGCATATGACATGTTGGTTATACCCTGTATTTTTTGGTGAGAAACCTCTGAGGATGCAATAACTGTTGCAGGTACCTGGCAAGGTACATGACAAAGGGTGCATTGTACTCGATTACTGGTCTGATAAGGGCAGAGTATAGTGGTACTATGACATCCTAATATCTGGATTACATGCACTTACTTATAAGCTGAGGCACAAAGAAGGATTTCCTCACCATTATGGACACATTTTTCTATTGTGAGTGTTGTACTGAACTTTTTTAAATATGCATATTATAGCACTGACACAAAATGGCTACTAATTAAGTTGCCATTGCTCCCAAAGTACAAAACCTATTTAATTATCCTAAAACATGAACTTTTTTTGTTCACTGGAATTATACATTACATGAAGAAGTTGTATAAGTATCTGTACACCTGGGATCACTATCAAAGTGCATTCTTTAGTCAAGGTTCATGGCATATTATCCAAAGAAATTTGCTGGAATATTTCATATCATTAAAGAGACAGGGTCTTTTATTGACAGGTACCACCACTAATCTTATATAGGCATATGTTTGCTCTTTTTTGACATTTGATTCCCAAGAAACATATATATCAAGCATTTTTTCATGATGACAAACTTAGTAGATGCCTAATTCATATAATTTGTAAGTTACCATGAAATGAAAACCAAAAATATTCTTTTCTTATAAAAGGTGATATTTTTGTCATTTTGCTTCATCTCTTATTTGTACCATAAATCAAGACTGAGATATAATGAAATCTGCTGAGATCAAATGGTGTTAGAGTGTATTTAATGTCCTCAGTTCATATTACATCAGAGATAGTAAATAAATAAATAAAAATATTCCAACAGAAAATGTCTTTTTTAAATAGTTGTATGCTACACCTAAATACCACAGACTGAAGTAACTGAATCAATATCATCATTTTCATGATTGCAATGTGCTGAATTTAGTAGGGGCAGTAGGTCAATATTAAGTGCATTTTGTAGCTGAACACTGTATTGCTGTTGCATAGAAGTTAGATCCCAAACTCAAACAGCACCTGTTTAGTCAAGCTAAATGCCAATGCCCCAGTGCAGAGTGTGTAACTGAAACACAGGGTTATGTTAAGGCTTCTGATTGTAAACACGTTATTATGCGTTTGAAACATGGATACCAAGAAATTCTCCTGGACAACAAAGCTCAACAGGTGAATCTTGGCATCCATGCTGAGAACATATAATACTGGGTTCTACTAAAACTAACTGCCAGAGCCCTGACAGAAATTTTAGGGCTAAGCCCTAAGATTATTTATATACAGCCTCTAAATCAAAACCTGTTTAAACATGCACACACACACTAAACCTGTCTATATATATATATATATATATATATATATATATATATATAGCAAAAAAATTGTAAGAAACTAATTTAGTGAAAAAATAGAAAGTTTTTACTGGCCCGAGCTCTCTCGATGCGATCAGCTGCAGCGGCAAACTAGATCTGAGGGATAGCAGGGAGGATCATGGGATAAACACTGAGTCTCGAGCTTCTCTTAGATGCAGAGCTTGTGATGTGGCCGACTCGGAGCTGAGGATCAGCTCCGAACCCATGTGTAAGAACAAACGGCGAGATTGAACAATGTCATATTACTGGGTTATGATCAGTGAGACACGATCATAACTTTTCACAGTGCATGGAGTTTTGTCTACTCCATGTACTAGCTGTCATAAAAAAAAAAAGCCAAAGAGTTTTACTGGATTTGAAAGTCAGTAAAGTACTTAGCAAGCATAAACAGCAAGTTAGGAACAAAAATCAGGGAAGTTTTTAAATACTACCCTAAGCTAAATAAGTTACTTACAGACTAATGTCTGTAACTCACATGGACATGGGTGGAAAAATATTCAGGGATCGCTGAGAGTGAAGGAACATCCCTTTCCTTATACCCAACTGTAACAGCACTTCAAGGGTGTATAGTGTAACATTTCTTACACACCTTTGAAATTGCTATTACAGTTGGGTCTCGTGCTACAGAAGGTTGTAACAGATTAATTTTTTTCTGATTTTTGGAGCATAATTATGACGATCCATGCACTATAGGTGTATTATTACTCTTCACTTATTATCCTTTCTACGCCAAATAATCCACCTTGCCAAATCTGCTGCAGTCATTACACTTCCTCCTTCCTTTTTTTTGTTTCTTTTTCTTTAGGTGCACAGTGTTTCAAAATAAATATTAAACCATTTAGGAAATAACTTTTCATTATTGTATATTCTGATCTAAGTAATCCTTAAATTTACATCTTCTTTTGTATATAACTTATTTTTGCATATTTCTCACATGTATCTCACTCACTCACTTTCTTACTAGTCTCATATGATTCCTAGAGTGACTGGATATCCACTGCTACCCCCAGAGTTTTCAAGGCAAAGGGGTAAACAGAAGTAGGTTGCCAGATCTTCCCTCCATATCAACCACAGACTCACTCACAGCTACAGGCAGTTTAGAGTCCACAGTCCATCATATGGCATGTGTTCAGAATGTGGGAGAAAACTGAAGTATGCAGAGAAACTCCATGTGAACACAGAAAGGATAAAAGACATCCTAACCGAGAACTGAGCCAGTGAGCCTCTTGCTTTGAGGTGGTATACGCAACTACTTGATATAGAAATCTACTTTAGTTTTCTCTTAGTTACACTGTGATATACAATCAACTCTTTCTCCATGCCCTTAATGTTTGTTCCAGCACATTATTTCTCCCTACTCATTGTTACTCTGTCTATTTTGGCATCAGAATACTCAGTTATTTCTCACCTTCATATATTATTTGGTCGATTGCAAGTCCTAGTACAAATCCAAGCATATCTCTCAACTCAAATGGTCTCAATCACATTTAACCCAAAAAAAAAATAATAATAATAATAAGGCCTTAAATCCTTCAATTATTCCGATAGATTATCTCCTTTTACTCAGTAGCCCACTTGCTGCTCAGAGGTGATCTGTATCTTGCATTTTGTACCATTAAAGACCTGATCCTATTTGACCTCTTAATTGTTCACAAAATAAGTGGCTCTACAAACAACCATACTGGGGACCTAAATCTATACAAATAAAAAATCAAGATTTGCTGGAGGGATTGCTTCTTAACTCGATGTATTCCAAGCCCGTTGAATAAGGCACCAATACAGATTAAGGAAATTACTACTTTGAGTACCTTTACTACTTTGAGTACCTTTAAGACTAGCCTTAATGACTGGATGGAGAGATACAAATTTATACCAGGGTTATCATGTATTACCCCACACAATTTAGGAGGTGAGCACAAGTGCTTGCAAAGGGTGGCAAGAACCGTTAAGTGTGTCTGTGTAAAAATATATATGGCCAGGCATCTTATGATCCCTATAGTCACTTCCTGATTATTGCTCTTATGTTTATAAATGTAAGTGGAGAAATAAAGATGCATGATTTAGTTAAATAATTTATCATAAAACAATATTAGGTTTTCCTATCCAACTCCTGTTATAAAAAGGGTAGACAGAGTAATGTCTCAAAGTACAGCAATCTTATAAATTGTATTTATTTATTTATGAACATTTGTTTACCAGAATTGTCTGACTGAACACCAGGTGTTCTTTTTCAGTGGAGTCCTGGGGAGAAAAACTCCACAAGGTTACACAGTAATTTGGTGAAATTAGTTAAAGTTTAACAATGTTTAACCAAAGTTTAAAAAGTTTAACATGTTATTTAGAAGAAAAAAATGGTTACAAGATATATAGGAGAGCCTAAGTATAGTATATATAATCAACGTCATAGAAGAAAAAAGTATGATACATAATTATATTGCGTTCAATGTGCAGGGTAGAGTACAAGACTGTGCAAACATGTTCTATAGGGGGTGACTATTGATAATAGTGTAGTAGAGGTGGGTTCAGGGAGTGTCATTGTAGTTACATAGTTGGTTTTCATAAAGTTGTGATTTAAGGAGCTTTTTGAATGTGGCAGAGTGGTTTTGTAGTCTAAGGTGTGGGGGTAGTGTGTTCCACATTTCTGAACTGAATAAGTGAAGAGAGATTCCCCTGAGCTATTTTTACATGGAATAACTTCTGCTAGGGCTTTGTTACTGGATTGAAGTTCCCTGTCGGTACTATGAAAGTTTAGTAGGCCTGTTAGGGCAGGGGTATTATCAAGATGGTACAGTATTTGATGGGCTAAATTGGGTTGATGGTATTGAAGTAGGTTAGGGAATTCTAACCAGTTTAGTTTATATAGGGATTGGCAGTGGTGAGAGAGTGATTTAGCACTAGTTGCAAACCTAGCTATTTTGCTGTAACATGTTGAGAGTTAGTTATGGTCAGTTTTATTTAAATTTATTAATACTGGGGATGCACAGAGTAGGGTTGTTAGGAGATGAGTTCTGGCTATGGCAGTTCTGGAATCAGGGGTTAGGAATTTCTTGCTACGATAGAAGCTTTTTGTGGACTTTGGAGATGGTTAGGGACATGTTTTTATTGCATTTATGTTGGTGGTCAATTGCAAGTCCTAGTAGTTTGGCCACGGAAATAGGAGTTTTGAGGGTCTTATTGGCTGAAAGAATGGAGAGGGTGTGGTCAAAGTTCTTTGTTGGGTTGAATAGCATTAGTTGTGTTTTTTGGGGGTTCAGTATTAGCTGTGAATTATTTAGCCAGTTTTCAATTTCTGAGAATGATTCTTGAGCTCGAGTTTGTAGCAGCTGAAAAATGGGTGCAGAGCAGATCAGGGTAGTGTCACCTGCATATTGGATAAGGTCGGACTTTGTGGTTGCTAAGTGGAGTTGGTTTGTAAAGACATTGTATAGAAGGGGAACAAGTATGGATCCTTGAGGTACGCCACATTTGACTGGGAATGAGGAGGATAGGGAGTTGTGCCATTTGACAGCTTGAGAGCTATTGCCTAGGTAGCTATGGAACCATTGTAATTTAGCATTATCAAGGTTAAGTCTGGAGAGGGAGGATAGTAGTTTATTGTGTGAAACTGTATCAAAAGCTTTTGCTAGATCTAGGAAGATGGCAGAGACAAATTGCCCTTGGTTTCTGTATGTGTTTATAGTACTGGTAAAGTTAATGAGGGCAGTGATGGTGCTATGGCCAGATTGAAATCTGTGTTGAGTTTGTGAGAGTAGGTTTTGGGAGAGCAGATGAGACAGGAGTTGGTGATCCATGCATCTTTCTAGGATTTTTGATAGGGGTGAAAGGATTGCAATGGGGTGGTAGTTGGATAGATCAGTGGAGGCACCGCCCTTGTGTAGGGGGATGATGTATGAGGTTTTCCATAATGATGGAACATAGTGTTTGTTGATGGATCTATTTATTAGTATTGAGATTGGGTAGGATATGGCCCTAGATGCAAGCTGGAGGAATTTGGCTGGGAGATTGTCGACAGCAAGGGTGGGTGGTTCGAGTTTGGCAAGGAGTTTTTGATCATTGATGTAGATACTGGTTTGAATCAGAAGGGGGTGGAATTTAGTTTGGTTTTGATGGTTGGAAGGGGGATAGTGGGGTTAGTATCATTTATTAGTTTTAGTATGGTGGAGGTAAAATAGTTATTAAAGGTGGGCGCTATGTCAAGGTTGGTACCTTCTATGTTTGGTGGTGGTGTGGTGCTTTTTCCAGGTTGGAGAATACCATTCACTGCAGCTCAGAATTTCTGTGGGTTGTTACTATATTTATTTTGTAGGGTTAAGTAGTGATTTTGTTTGTCTAGCCTAACCTGTTTTTTTGCCTTATTTCTAAGTTCTAGGTAGGTTTGTCTAGTTGTGGATGTTTTAAGTTGTTTCCAGGATTTCCATGCTTTGTCCCTTTGTTTTAATAAGGCCTTTGTGGTTTTAAGTAACCAGGGGGCAGGATTACTATGTGTTCTAATCATTTTTATAGGGGCTAGATAATTTAGGATTGTAAGGAAGGTGGAATTAAAGTACTCAACTGCATTGTCCAGGGATAGAGTTTTGGTTGGAGCCCAGTTGCAGGATTTTAATGTGTCTGTGAATAGGTCTAAGGGGAAGTCTTTGTAGGAACAGGTTTGTAGAAGAAAGGGTGTGTTGTTACATTTAAGTTTATGTCATAGTAGAAAGGTTGGGTTATGGTCACTGAGAGAATTAGATAGTGTACCACTTTGGTGGGCAGCGTTGGGTTGGTTAGTGAGTATCCAATCTAATATGGATTCCCTTTTGGTGGCTTTATCTATACAGGTGGGAGTTTGGATGAGTTGGGTAAAGTTATATAGATTAATGTGGTTAGTAGGTGTTGGGGAGTGGGTGGAGCTCCAGCTGATGTTAACATCATCTAACACTAAGGTTACGTGAGGGAGGGAGTGGGAAGCCCATTGGAGTATTGATTCTAGGGTGTTTATATTGTCACCTGTGGGATATATATATACCCAGCAAGTTTAGACGTTTGTGTTGGTTTAGGTGGACTGTGGTGAGTAAAGTCTCAATATTATTGAACTTTGTAAGATTTTTTGTAAGAGTTGAATCTTTAAGTTAGATTTGTACAATAGGGAAACACCTCCACCTCTTTTCTTTGATCTGTCTACCCTTAGAATATTATAACCTGGTGGGGTTATGGAGTTGTCTTTGATAGGAGGTTTAAGCCATGTCTCAGTTATAAGCATTATGTCAGGGTTATATATAGAGATACGAGTGCAGTTCATCTATTTTGTTCATGATACTACTGATGTTCAGATTTAGTAGTAATAGGTCAGAGGGCTTGTGGTTAATTGGGAGGTGGATGTTATCTGTGTTTATGGGGGGTAGATACTGGGCCTGGGTTGGGGTGGATGTCACCTCCTCTTAGTAATTGAGCTGCTATGCTGGAAAGAGTTTTGAGGTAGGAAACTAGTAGACAATGATATCTATAGCTACGATGTGTTTCAGTTTCAGGGATGTATTTTATTAGTGGAGTGGTTATGGGGAGGGATGGCCTATGGTTTATTAGTGATGTTTATAAATGTGTGTAGGAGTTGAATGTGGTAAGGGGTAAGGTAAGAGATTTATTGTTGTTATAAATATGAACACAGGCCATTTTCCTCCCTGACAATAAAACTACTACATACCTAGCATCTCCCAACAAACTACAAAAGATTGCTTCCTGTAGCACTCTTGTCCACTCTTTTACTGATTAACACAATATACTAACTTTTTCAGTAAGTACACCAGATCGCTTCCATTTTGTTAGACTTTTCCTCCTTCTCACATAGTTGTGAAATCCCTGACTGAGCTGAGCTTTCTGTATCAGACTAGCATAAACTGTCATCTGAGATTGAAGAAACTGATGCCTTGCATCATATGTTGTGTATATACCTCTCAACTGTCAAGATTTTCACAGAATGTCTGGATTTTTGCCTCATATTTTTTGCTCTGTTCTTCATAAAATTTGTGATTTTCTGGCAAATCATTAAATATTAAAGTAACTAAATAATGACATACATTTGAATTTCAGACTTCATACCCTTCAGAAAAATGCATGGTAACACAAAACATATTATTTTGTCAATGTTCTAAGTTCATAACAACAAGAGTTAAAAATTGCCCCCTCTTCAATGGCTCTTTCTCTTCTCATTATGTTTGGCTTTGTCCAGAATTTTTGCACTGAGAGGTTAAGATGTTTGCCATTTGAACATATTGACACTGATCAGGAAAAGTATCTTCCTATACATAAATAACTATATGAGATTCTTACTTTGACTTAGAATAATGACAAATCAGAAAGACTGCCCATAAACACATTGAACCTTTCCAAACAATTTATTGAGTGCTTTAATCTTGTTCACATGCAGGCTTCATCAGACACCTTCATTGTAACACTTTTTATCACATTAAAAATTCTGAAAGTGTTAATGAAGCATAGAAAAACCCTACGGAGTTCATACAAGTTGTACCTACGTAAAGTTTCCTATAATGTCAAGTAACTGAATTAGGCTTATACAAACACTCTTTGTCACTAATTAGAAATGGGTCGAGTTTGTAAATGCTGATTGTACACTCAGTATTCTGAAGCAGGAAATTAATTTACAAGAAGACCACAGAAGGAAAAAAAGCATGCCTATTTCACTTTTCAAAATATAAATTCTGTGTCTATTTTTTATCCAGCTGCCATTTGTTTTATGCTCTAACTGTGGTTGTGGAAAAGTGCAAGAAGATGACAGATAAAAAGTTTTGTTTTCTGCTTCTTGATTTTTAGAAGTGAATGTAGCAGCGGCAGTTACCAATACTGGTTGCCATGAGATAAATGAGCAAAGAACTTCACAGCTACTGACAAGTCAGTATGCTCATTGTGTGTGTGTGTGTGTGTGTGTGTGTGTGTGTGTGTGTGTGTGTGTAAATATACACAGTCATTAATTAACTCATTCACTCCAAAGGAGCTCAAGAAGTCTGCACTGTAACTTCCAATGGGTGGAACCTAACCCTTTTCACACGATAAAATTATGTCCTCACATTTCAAACAAATGTTCTTATCTCTGGAACCATAAGGATTATGAAAGAAGTACAAAAGACAAATTCTTCAGCACATACTATTTTTGTAGTGGTAGTATTCTTTAGTTGCTAGGACTTAAACTGAATTTTGAAAGTCATAGTAAACACAGTAACTATTACATTTGTAATAGTTTGTAAACTTTCGGCTTTTCCCGGTTAGGGGTCGCCACAGCGGAACTCCGGTTCGCTAATGATTGGCAGTGGATTTTTACAGAGCCGAGTTGCCAGCCCAACACCAAACCTTCAAAGAAGGCACACCCATTCACGCACACACCTACCTACATGTCTTTAAATTCACTCGACCGCGGGGAGGACATGCAGACTCCAAGCAGAAGGTGCTCTAGCTGAGAATCGAACTGGAATACCTCTTGCTGTGAGGTGACAACGCTAACTGCTGTACCACTGCGGCCATCTGTAATAGTTTGTAAACAATTTACAATATTTCAGCAACCACTCAAGTTACACACATACTATCAGCAGCATTTTATTCATCTAGCTGAGAGCTTTCGTATGAGGCTAAGAAATTCTGCCTGTGTTACTTGGCTGTTGAGATACTTAGAAAAATGTAAAAATTATATAAATTAATATCAGAAAAACAACACTTTATATCTATTTACCTTAACTAGACAAATATCAAATATTAATACAGTTGAGTTTCTATTGTGCATACTTTAAGATGAAATTTTTTAAAACATTGTACATTGCATGATTTTGGAATCATTGCTGCAAATATGAACAAACAATATTTGATGCCCAGAGGCATCACTAGAAGTTAACTGTAGCTGTACCTGGAGGTTTCACTCGGATGTAATGAGTTAGGTGGCTGTAACTGGTGGACTATGTTGTGTGTTCAGAGAGAGTTGTCATGGTTTCTACTGTGTCTGCCAGTAGTGAACTATAACATATTATTATAGATATGTATATTTTTAATTTTTTATTACAGTTAGACATTTGAGGGGGTTGTAAATGGTGGGAACATCTTTGTGTGTTTGTGTGTGTATGTGTGCATGTGCATGTGCGTGTGTGTGTGTGTGTGTGTGTGTGTGTATGGGAACACTACTAAATCTCAAATTTTTGAAATCTCAAATTTCAAAAGCTCGAGACCATGTAGCTGAAACCCCACATTACTGAAAGACCAGAAGCATGAAATTCAAAATCCCGATGTTAAAGGATTTTGAGTTAGCACTTTTGGTGTTGCGGTTCAGGTAAGTATGTGTATGTAAGTGTGTTTTTGAGGGGCTTTAGTGTGTGTAAGTGTGTGTTGTGACTGTGGTGTGTGTGTGTGTGTGTGTGTCTGTGAGGGGCTGTAATGTGTGGGTGTGAGTTTGCCTTGTGTGTATGTTTATGTGATCTCAGAGTTACAATATTAAAGTAGGGGGGTGGGGGCACAGTCCCCCACATGGGGGGTTCCAGTGGGCAAAGCCCCCCTGCTTATCTTTAGTGTAGGGTGGTTTGTTTGGTTATAGGGAGGCCGTGTGTATGTCTGTGTGTGCTGCATGTATGTGGTACTTTTGCGATTTTGAATTTCGCGCTTTTAACATTTCGGTAATGTGGGGTTTCGGGCTTGTAGTCTCAGTATTTTGGGCTTTGGGATTGTGTAATTTTGGGATTCAGTAGTGAATCCATATATATATATATATATATATATATATATATATATATATATATATATATATATGTGTGTGTGTGTGTGTTTGTGTGAGAGAGAGATTTTGTGCCCGTATCTCTGCATCTGTTTATGTGTATGTATATGACATGACTTCCTTGCAGATGTTTTAGGGTAAAAAATGAAAAACAAAATAAAAATAACATAAAGGTGTGTGCTATTTATGACAACTGCATACTGCCAAAGAGGTTAAAGAGGTACAAGTGCTGAACAGTTTGGGTTAAGCTCCTCAAAAAAAAAAAAAAAACATGGATTTCTTATGAGGTATATGAAAACTGGTATGCCATTAGGTCTCTGTATTGAGGAGTAAAAAGAATGTCTGTATTCTCAGCCTTAAGTTGCACATATTCTAGATGGGTGTGGGACACTATGAAGGGAATATCTTTTCTTTCTTACTGTTTATGGTTTTCACAGGCCTGATATCAAGTCACAAACATGGTTTAGAAATGAACCAGTGTGGATATGGGAGGCCTGCATCCTTGTTGCGTATATATCATGTTGTCTGCCTATGGCTTATAGGACTGTGATCTCTAGCATACCCTGTGCTGCTCTCTTGGCTGCTGAGGGTGGAGTGGTTGGGATAAAAACTAGCATCTCCAACCTGAATGTTATGGTTATATCCCAGAAAAAGAAGCGGAGTGCCCTCTGCATGCATGGGGAAAACTGATACCCATGTACTTTGAGGTGTTATTCATGGCAATTGGTAGACAGAAATGGAAGATATTGTAGGCACTGTACCATATCATGATGGTTAAGAGAGAAGTGTATCACAGGATAAACTTCTCAGTTTACATATCATTCTAAGTCTCCATCCACATCTATGGTAATGAGTTTTTAGTAGTGACTGAAAAGTTAAGATTGTGGATACAAGCAACAGAAATGTGGCTCCATCATAGAGATATGTGGCTCACTCTCCACTGCAAAGAGTGAAGGTCTGTTGTCTGAGAGGATATTAAAGTGCAGCTACTGTTCCACCATATTGAGAGGAGTCAATTGAAGCAATTTGGACACTTTATAAAGATGCTGCTGGTCACCATCCTTGAAAAGATGCCCTGAGGTAGACCCAGGGCACACTAGAGTAATCATATCAATTAGCTTGCCTCATTACATCTAGGGATCCCACAGAATGACTTGGAAACTATTGCTAAGGCTAAGTGGTTCTTGCCTATCCTGCTTGGCTTGCTACCATTCTGACCCCCATCACCACATGAAGTTCAGAACATGAATCACCAAATGAATGAAAATATATTTTCCACATGGAGAGTTAACAAACCACTGCTGTTTAAAGTGTGCAATAAGTAATATACATATATTAGTATGCACAGTTTAATACAGTTATGCCTATGAATGGCTTTATGCAAATAATGACATTTAATGCACTGTTCTGGGAAACATGTCAGTGTTATACTTAATAAAAGTAATGATAACTAAAGAGCATGAACAGAAACTCTATGACCTGTATCAGCACCTGGTAAACAGATTCATATGCTGCACTATCTGTTTTAATCCAAGCAGTTCTATAGTAGATCAGATGCAAATGTTCATAAACCTTACTATAAACAGGCTGGCACATATGTAGTTATGCATATTCAAAATATGGTTATGTAATGTAAATCGGTGCATCTATTTGCCCCTGCTTATATTAGGAACATTAGGTGACATATTTGCTTTTCTAAAAATAAAATAAAAAAAAACTCTGTAGAAGGCACACTTTATTTAAAAGGGAAGTCTTGGGTTTCGAACTTAACGCACCATTATAACTAATTGTTGTTGTTGTGAAATACAAGTCAGATGTTAATGTGTTAAAAAGAATGGATGTATTTTTTTCTATTATTTCATGCAAGGAAGAATCCAACTAATGACAAGTTCGTTACAGAGGTAAAAAATTGATGATGCCTGAAAAAAGCAAAATACAAATTAGCCTTCATTAGCAGAGAAGATTTTTAAATGTCATCTGTTATTCTCAAGATTGCAGTTCAACTACTTGAACTCTCTTTTTTTGAATAAAACATTTTTAGACAAAAATACTAAACTATTAATTAAGAAAAACACAGTTATAAAAAATGGAAAAAAAAAGAATTGTTGATTTAAGCTAAAGGTATCAACCATTTAATATAATAGGGGAAAGGCTTGAACGTTGACAGTATTGTTGCTTGAAAATACTACCCATGTAAACTGCTAAGAGGCTCCTACATCTCTCTACAATGAACATACACATATTTTTAGAAAACTGAGTATGCATGACTGACCTGATGTAGTATAATGTTACTCTGTTTGCAGAATCATGTTTGCAAACATACATATGGTACAGAGACATAATCTGTAATCTTATAGTATAAACTGCATTTGAACCAAGGTCTCTGTTAAGTAGCAGGTTAAGTTAAATCATTGTCTATAGTTCTCAAAGGTCTCTGATTTTACTAGGCTGTGAGGCGCTGATCACAACAATTTCAGATAAGTTATGGCATTAAGCAATAAGTAAAAGCAAACATATCCAGAGAAAATGTTCCCCCATTTTTTGATTTTCACATACTAGAAAATTTGAGTAAAACTGAAGATGTGTCATGTGATACTCATGAAGACCTCAAGGTGAAGAAGACTGAGTGATGATGCACTCTGCAACAGCATTCCCAATAGGTGTGTAAATTTTGTGTGCTGGTTGTTGCCAAGAGAAGGAAGGTGGCAGCAGTAACAGCAGAATGTACACAAGTCCACTGAGTATTGTTCCCGACTAAGGAAAACAATGAGAATGGCTTTGAAAGATAAGAAATAATAATAAGGCTAATTCCTCCTCCCTGCCTACCGAGCTCAGCATCACTCTTCTACATAATAACAAAGACACAGAAACATACAAACACATTTCTCAATGTCTCCCTAAAACCCCCAAAGAACTCCTTCAGACTATCCTCCACAACCTTTACATTCCTCCTAAAGTGTAACACTGAACCCAACCCAGCCCAACAATACCTTTACTCAATAACAGAACTACTGTCTTTCTACACTGGCTTGCACCTTCCTCAGTGCCCAGAGAATCAGAAACAAACCGGAAGACGTGTGTGTCTATCTCCCGAGTTATTCTAGAATCCTGGGTCAAACAAGATTCCCCCAACGTTCAACACTTTATAACCTTCTACCAGTAAGTTAATGATGCCAAGCCAGGCAATCTAATTACATACAAAAATAACCTTAACTCAAAAGTCATTGACCAAAGAAACTGCTTCTCAGGCACCAGTCCTAAATGGATTCTCCTAAAATTTCATACTCACAAAATAAACCACTATTAATTGCTACAGCCTATCTGCCACCCCCTTCTTCCCTAAACAAATTCACATCACTCAACCTTAACATCCTCAATAACTGTTCCAAAAATAACAATGTTATAATTCTAGGTGACTTCGGTCTTAATTATCTCGGTCCTCTATCATCTAACATGGGTACTTTCCTAACTAACCTAGGTCTCCTTCATCTCCTAAAGGAACCCAACAAGATTTACCCTCAAGTCCACCAAAAAATCCAAAAATCTTAGTTTTACAAACATTCAAAACTCAGACTCCAGCATAAACATTCTTCCGTCATCCTTAAGCAACCACTGCCCAATCATTTTTAGAATTATCAACCATCTTATAAAAGTATGGCTAATACTAAAAAAACTTTAGAAACCAGTCTAATGCTAATATTGACAAGCTCAATAGCTTTCACATAGTCCACAATTAGAAAAATATACTGTCTTTGAGATGACACTAATACGGCAGCCATAAGTTTAAGAAACCTTCTTCTTCATCTGCAAGGCAGAGTCTTTTCACTTATTCACAGGCTTCATAAATCCACCAAAACTGAATGTCTTTCCACTGAACTGAAACATATCTTAACTACAAGAGATAAAGTATGACAAAAGTTGAAACAACCCCCAAGAACTGAGAACCAAGGCTCCTATATAGCCTTACATGAGCTAGCCAAGCAGTCTATCTAAAAGTGCAAAAGCAATCGCCAAATAAATAAATAAACAAATCATTCTCTTACAGTCTCCCAAACACCTTTGGGAAGATGCTAGTTAACCTTATTACAGGAAGATAACTTTCTCATGACACCTTCTCTACAAACATTATTTAACGTTGCACTGCAATGCATTCCCTAGAATAGTTCCTTTAAGGAATTTAGCAATCTCCCATCTACAAACTCTGTACCCCTCAAATCACTAATTACTCATCCCACCAACATTCATCCCCATCTTCAACTTCAGATGCATACTTTCCAAAAAAAGTCTCTGTTCTAGTCTACTCAAAAAATATTCTCACCGCACCACTCCAGGATCTGACAACATAACCCCTAGTTCATATATCATTGCAGAAAACATCTCCCTATACCCATGTATATAATCTATGTCTCAGAGGAAGTATCATACCACAAATTTGGAAAATGGTTCTAATTAAACCCCTTCTAAAAAAGGAACTCAAAAGATTCCTGTCACTTCCATCCAATATCCATACTCCCAACTCTGGGCAAATTTCTGAAAAAGCTGTCTACAATCATCTCTCTCTCTCTTTCTATCTGTCTGTCTCTCTCTCTCCCTGCATAGAGTGGTACTGCATACTCTCCTCCAAACACCACAGATCCTGTGTTGGATGAAGTGCTATGACAGCACCTTGGTCTCTGACTGATGACATCCTGTAATAGACTGATCAAGATCTCCTTAGATATGCCCTATTTATAAACCTGACAAAGGCATTTGATCTCATTTACTACTATGTTCTCCTAAACAAATTAATTGAAACTGTTGTCAGCCCAGACAGCGCTCCATGGTTTAAAAATTTCCACAATTTAGAAACAAGAATAGGACTACTGAAGATTACCATTTAAATCAACACCAAGAGATGACACTAATACGGCAAACAGATACACCATTTAAAATACAAAAATTAAATATCAGCAAAAATAATTTTGTTGGTTAAGCAAATAAACATAATCCAAAAAAACTTCCACTCAAAATTCGGTTCAAATCACGCCCTCCCCAAACTTAAGACCCATATTCTATAGAAATTTGTATATTAAATACATCCTTATTTAAAAATAAAAAAATGAAATTTAAACAATCAAAAAGGAATACTGCATTATAAAAACTTGATCAGTTTTAAAAACTATAAAACCATAAATTAATGACTACATCAACTTATACTAAACTTTTCAAACATAACACTGATAGATACCTATCTAGTTAGGGATTTAAGTTTTAGTAAACAACTGATTGCACAAGAATCATTTAACCTCAGCCAGTTATATGCATTTAAAATAACTTGCCAAATCATCTCCTTTCTTTCCAAATACAAAGTCAATGGCTCTTCTCTCACATCTTTCTGGATGTCATCAATGACAATAAATTTAAAATTATGTCTTGGGTAACCTTGTATATATTTAGCTAGGGCATTCTTAACATTATTGTTCCTAATACAATAGACGTGCTCACATATTCTTTATCTCAGTTTCCTTTCCATCTTTCCAACAGAGTAACTTCGGCATCCCCTACATGTCACTAAATGGATGACCCCCTTACCACAGAAATAGGCTCCACATTCAAATGTCTAAGATTATGGCTTGATCAACTTCTAAATTTCTATTTCCACATAGACAGAGTGACAGCAAAAATAAACTTCCTACTCTTATGACGAGGGGAGTTGGCATAATGGTGAAGATGTTTACTTAACAACCACAAAATACAGGGTTTGGTTCTCACCTTGGGAAAATTGGCTAGGTTTAAAATGGCCCCCAGGGGCAACTCAGCTATGAACCCAAAAGATCTCCCCTTTTCTGTCTCAACCATCCAAAGCAGCAATCAGTAAAGGAGTTCTCTTCTGTCAGCTAGAAGATGGAGTACCCATTTTTACATCTGCCTCCCAGAAAAGCAGTCACATTCCAGATAATCTCCAACAGTATTTGTTGAGTCATTACAAATTCACCCCTCCCAGAACATCATTATATCATCCTACAGAAAAGAAAATGACTACCCGTAAGACGAAGATACTGGTAGGATCCCAACAAACCAAACTTCTCAAATGCCAGACATTTTCACCCCATGGAACTACATTTCCAGAAAAAACTCATACAACTTCAGACACTCCTCACAAGCCACATCAACTCCTATTACCCCCAGAACCAAACTCCACAACACTGCACATGCAGTCTCCTCTCAAATATCTACTCTTTGTCAGTCTCTCCCGATTAACCTAAAGAAAATCAGCACTTACTTGAAATTCAGAATGTAACTCAAAAGCACTTCTCTAGGCTGTCATGTTTTGGTGTAATTTGAAACCACATTGGAATATACTCCCTTTCTGTGTATTTTCAGATATGGTGGTGTCATGAAAGTGTAGTTTTACCCTCTAGACATTCTTAAGAACTCATAATTTAAAGTTTATTATCTAGGCATGCCTCCTTATAAGTCCTGATTCACCTTCCTACTATTTCTTTCAAGTTAATGGTCTTTGTTATAGGCAATGCCCTCTCCTCTCTGTTATACTCTAGGGTAATGTTCACTATGCAGAGGAATCCCTTCCCAACACCTTTCCTTTGCATAACGTCACTGTTGCTTCAATAAATTGCTTTTTTTTGGCACTATCTTTTCATGGCATAGCAGTCCGATTAATAAATTTGTTGCATTATACATACTGTGACTTAACCATGGAGCCATGTGCCTTGTATGAGCCAGTATAACCCAGACGTAAACATAACAAGTCTGATTGTGCTCTTGTTGGGATTGTGATATGCACTGAAAGAGTCTTTGACAAACTGAGATCCTCATTTGTATCCACCAAAAGTGCTATGCTTCAGCAGTACAATAGGAGATGGACTGTTAAAGTACTGACATGATAAAGTTGGGTGAACACCATAAACATACAGCAAGCAGTTAAGTCAGAGTTGTGGCCTATCCTTTTACGAGTCACATTTTTTCTTTCATATTATAGGATATCAGTGTGTTCATGTATACTTTTAAAGTATTCTGCATTTTACAGTTTCATTCGGTACAAATCTGTAAGGCTGACTTTTCCTTTATGGCAGTATGGAGTTGAGACTTTAATGAACTTTACTATCCAACCACCAATGGTGGTTACATGGAGCTAATAAGTATAATTGATTTATGCAGACCTGTACAACATAATTCAGAGTCATGAATCACTAAGCTGTTTGTCGATATCACTGTAACAGATAATTCAAAATGACTGCTTGATTTGCAGGCGCTACTATTCCATATTGGTTGAGTAATGTGTTTTCTACTGTTTTATTTTGTATTGCATTGTGTGACCCAGTTTGTATCTGTGTTAAGCCACTTTCACTCTATATGCTCTTTGCTACTGGATTTGTCAGTCATGCTGATCCCTACAACACCAGAGAAGTGATTTACTTTACTTTTAACTGTTGCACTTGAGTTAAGTTGCGAATATTAGCTAGTGATAATATTGTGTTTGGGTCATTGCTGTTTTTCTGCTTGTGAGAGAAAGATAATATGTAGGATTCAGAATGTGAATTCTCTTTTGGATTTCTAGCACTGCTGTTCCCTCCTTTCCTCTTTGTCTGTTTCATACTGCTTTATTTTCTACTGATTAACTTATTTGTCCAGAGCCGTTCCACATTTGGCCATGTGTATCACTTTACTAAATGATGCTACATACGCTCTCTCTGTGTTATGGGGCCTCTGTATCTGTGACATGAGTTGTATCTGACATACAGTGCTTGATAAGCTTTGTGGCACACTTGCACACAACCTTTGTTGTTGGTCATTGCATTGTACTAAAACTTTGTAACTGTTTGCCCATTTTCATTCAACTGCGATGCCACATTTCACTATAACCATTAAATGAATTGTCTATTTGGTGTTTTGCTCTGCCACATTTCTCGATCAAACTCAAACTGTCATTTGTCATATCCTGTACTTTCAGCTAAGTTAGCTATAAATTTATATTATTATCATTGTATCATAGCCAACATATTACCCAGAACCCATTGTACTGATTCATACATCAGATTACTAGATACCATGGGACTATAATCTGCCTGTATTCCTCTAGCTGGCCTCCTAGCATAAACACACTGAAGCAGTGTGGAAACTGACTCATACTCAGTGACAATGCCTTATTTCTGCCAAAGTGTGTATCCGTGACAGGTATAGTTAAAACTGGAGGTAAGTTTCTCACATCCCTCATTTAACCTAGTTGTCAGACCCACTACACACCACCACATCACATCATTAACACCAAACCTTCTAATGCTATGGTACTAAGTATATCCCTTGCAAAGCCTCCTTGGCAACATACTGCCACCTCAGCAGCAGCATAATTATGCCTCACACGCAAAACACACTGTTGTTTCCACTGTAATTTAGGGTTATTTTTGCAGTATGCAGAAACCCCTGAACAGCACATATAAAAATGTCATAGTCATATGTAACACAGCAGTTCAGAGATACTGATTGTCCACAAACCAGGATGAACAAAGATAGAATGATAGTCAGCTGTCAGTTGTGTGCCAGAAGTTGCAGTGTCACCACTGTTGTTAGACCCTTTCACCATAAAATTATTAACTAGCAGTTGGCGTAGAGGATTAGGGAGCTATTAACAAGCTGTTTTCTGTGATAAGGTGGTGCAAGGTTTGATTCCCTAAGCCTCCATTGCCTAACTGTGGGATTTTGAGCAAATCACTTAAACAAACACCACTACTGAGCTGAGCCTGAAAAAGGGCCATGAAAATCATATATACATATACATGATTACGCATACATAGATACAAATGAAAGTCCATACATCTAAAAAAAAGCTTGAAATGCAAATGTTTGAATACAACTGATCAATCACAATTTGAACAAAAAAAGTTTTGTTTTTTTCAGGAGGTGAAGCCCCCCAACCCCTCTGCTAATTATAGATATGAACTTCAAGACCATACTACAGTGGAAAAATAGCAAATTCCGCAGTCCCTGCTGTACCACAATCTTGCACAGAAAAAAAGCTGGTACATGGGATCAGATGATTTTCTATCAGCTCTACTGGCTTTTTTTCAGCTTGACAGTTTGAATTGTTGACCACATGTCTATATCTATAGCTATAAAAAGAGATTTGCTTTACAATACTGACTTCCCGTAATGTCAAACTGTATGCGGTTAAATCCACACGACTGATGTTTTGGAAAACCAAAACTACAGAAATGCCAAAAGCTGAGTTTTTGCAATGGGACAAGCCCCCTGCACCCTTAACACCACCAAACAATTATATAGACCAACGCCAAGATCACGCTATAGTGGGGAAAAGGGCAAATTCCACAATAGCCACCATAGCCCAATCTCAGTGCAAACAGCTCAGTGTTTTGGAACGTAGATCATATGGTCTTGACCATATGCAGTTTGATGTTCTAAAACATCAATAACCTGAAGTGGGCCCTATATGTGTGTGTGTGTGTGTGTGTGTGTGTGTGTATATATATATATATATATATGTGTGTATATATATATATATATATATATACACACACACACACACACACACACACACACACACACACACACACACACACACACACACACACACACACACACACACACACACACACGGGTCTACATTACAACGTCAAGCTCACAGTAGTCCAAACATTGTAATATTGAATCCAAATGTTCGAAATACGAAAATAGCGAAGCCACGGAACACCAATTTTTTTCCCAGGTAAAAAAATCGGTGGGCAGTTTTCGCGGCTTTGCTATTTCCTCTACTGCGGTGAGATATTGGAGTTGGTATATTTAAGTAGGGGGTGTGTGGAGGGTGTGGGGGGTGTGGGGGACGAAGCCCCCACACATTAGTTTAAGTTTAAAGTGTACATGTTTTTTTGGGGGGGGGGTTGTAACAGAACAGCGATTTTTTCCCCCTGGGAAATCGCTGTTCTGTGTTTTCGTAATTCTTGGGTTTCGAACTTAATGGTTCAATATTTCATCGTTCAAACTCCTGAGAGTTTGATGATGTGATATAGACCCTGCACACACATATACACACATATATATATATATATATATATATATATATATATATATATATATATATATATATATATATATATAGTGTATCATCCATCCCTCTTGGAAGATATTTAATTTATTTAGAGAACTTGCAGGTTCAGTAAGCAGAGACGCCCATTTAAAATCAATAGCAATCATTTAAATACTATGTCTGTACCCCATCTGCATTTATATTGCAGATATACAGAACCATATTTGTAAAGGTAATAGCCTAACATTCAGTACTGCTCATATATGTAAATGGACAAGATTTACGCATTTTGCAACTGGAGTATTTGGTCTAGTACATATTGTTACCATTTTGAGTTCATATTTCTGTGAACTGAGGTTGGGAAACATTGCTGTCCTTTCATTTCCTAGCATATACATTTAAATACATGTTCACACTTTACATAAATGATTTTGAAATCTCAAACCACTTTCCTACCCAGGTTATATAGTATTTTTTTTTGTGTGTAACTTAAACAATATCCAAATAACAGTAAACTGCTTTCATTTTATTATTATTTTACATCTGTGATATGTATACATTGTAAGTGTACTGTATTGTTTTTGTACAGCATATATTGCAACCAGGCTAAGCTGCTTGACTGCAGCTTTCTAAGTTCAAATTGTATTGCTATTCACCTGTTACACTATCCATACATATAACTGTGTGTAGGCAGTCTGTAGAATCCAGTGTTGATCCTATAAATGTATTCTCAGGCCAGATATAACCTGCTCTTGGCATTCATTCTTATAGAATTTTTGCATTGTCTAAATGTTTGCTAAGGTAAATTACACTGAAGGGAAATATCAAAAGAAACAGAAAATCACCAGACAGCGTTTTATTTAGCTCTTTTGTCCAATATACATAAACTTTCCAGAATAATTTTAATGAATGTAAACCATCATTTAAACACATTATACACATATCTAGACCAGTCATATGATATTGATGACATGACCTCAACCACCAAGTAAAATGACAAGTAATACTTGATTCAGTAAGTAAACAACTTTTAAAGCATGACAGCAAATATGTGCATAACATTTAAACACATATGCATAAAAATTAAACATGAGTTTAAAAATGTAACCATTCTTTTGCAGCTTGCTGCTCTCAACTTTAAAACACCGGAAATAACTTATACATTCATTTAAGCAAAGGAGGGACCTGCACTTATTCTGAAGTGCCAGGATAATGCTTTATATTCGAAATTAGTTTCCCTTTCTGTAGTTATGAGATATGTCTTTGTTTGACGTAGAATCTCTGGAACTGTATTGGCATCTTGCAAGCAGTATTCCTTAATATTCATGAATACAAATGCTGCAGTCTCAGTGTGCAGCTCTCTATGAAGTCAGTCTGTGTTCATTTGTGTGCGGGTGTGCAGTAATTGTCAGTACAATGGTTAGAATAGTTTTCTCATATCAGGCCTTTATGTATCTTACTTTTACATGGCTTGTAGGAAAACACTGACATTGTACATAGTTACTATGGCTATGCCCAATAACCGTGAAAAAAGTACATTCTTACATCAGCTTTTTGTTGGAAGATGAGACCTTAGATCAGTTAAAGTTGAGATTTGATTAACTGTTAGTCAGATAATCAAGGAAGCAGTATATATGTGTTTATCCTACAGCAAGTATAATAAAATATTTATTCAGAGCTCTAATGAACATATTTTTGTTGACTATCTGCATCTTGACTGGAAATAACTGCATCTTCAGCAATGTATGCATACAGTGCATGTGTCACTAGCAGTTTATTTCCATGGCTCCTTCTTCAACAATCCCCTAAACAAAATCCTAATGATATACACACTGCACAAATAAAATAAAGACACACACACACACACACACACACACACACACACACACACACACACACACACATATGCATGAGAAATCCAATCTTACAAAAAATGCACATTTCAACTTGGTTAGTGTACACAGAATTATAGTGTACTGCTAGAAGGAGTCCCACCCACATAGAGTTGCAGTGTTTTAACAGAAATGGGCATTTAGAATGAATTGCTGTATTTTGTTTTCCTAACTTTCAGATAAATGTTTTTCAGTGTGTAAGGCCGAGGATATCTATATCTTAGCTGACAAAAACAACAGCATCCAGCAGATGAAGAACTGCACCAAAATATTTTGGTTCCTCTAGTACACAAATTCTGGTTTGGCTGATTTTTACAAATCGGAAACCAGCTTCTAGAAAATGACTAAGGCATCAGTGTAGCTGGTGACTTCAATGGATTCAAGACAGTCCAGTGATGCTGCAAGTGTAACTCACAACATTTTAAAGATTCTGCTTCACACATAGATAAAATATTTGCCACAATATTAATAGAACAGAACATGTGCATTAATTCTCACTTTTCTTTAGTTACTTTGAGGCACCATCAGGCATGAAATGTACTAATTTGGGTTGCAGTATAGGTCACTGTGCAGCTGTTGAAATCCAGTGTCAGCCTCCACGGACACTTTTGATTGTTTACACAGCTGAATAAAATGAACAGAATAAGTCCACCTTGAGCACACTAAAGAAGTGAACTAGTACTGTAGCTCCAATAGAATTCAAGCAGAAGGATAAACCACAAAAGCTACAGCAACTGATAGAATTTTGAGGCATTAGAATTTTATAAAACATCTCAAGGCACAACTACAGAGTTGTATTCTTCACAAAATGATTTATCCTTGAAGTTTGTCTAGAATGTGAACAAGCGAGAAGGCAGAGTGTAAGAATTTTGGGGGTTCATAAAGTATGAGACCTGGGGACAGAAGTGGAATCTAGTGCAGAAAGTTTATATTGCTTGTAAAAATGCCTCTCTGAAGGATAATACCTTTGCTTCATATAAAACCAATCAAGCACACAAGAGTTTTGCAGTGACAGTGTTTGCATTCACACATCCTATTATAATACAAGAAAATGAATATGAATGCCAGCAAATTTCCTATAGGAAAAATGCCCAGAAGTGGTTTGGACCTCTAAATATTCTTCTGCCAGAAGCTATGAAGGCTGAAAGTACACTTATCCAACTAAGAAGAAGCACTGAGGATGAAGATCAAAAATTCCTTCTTATTTTAAGTTAGACTAGGCTGTATAGCACAACAGTCTTTCCTTTTTTCAAATGTTGAAGAAGTTTTGCTGGAATTTTAGGGAACTCATTAAGCTAGATTAACTGTATGGACCATGCACAGATGAGATGACATTATTTGATGGACAGCAAAGTCATTCATTACTTAGGATTATTTGTATTCCTGTTCTAATTGGATGATTTCTTTTCTTTTATGTGTATCTTCTCAGATGAAAGTGTTATTATACATTTGAGCAAATAGCCTATTATCTTAATAAGAATACAGTAATTAATGACAGTACTGTAGCTTCTGAGACAATTATTTTTTCTTTTCCTTCTTTGCGCTTATTGAGGCTGACTTGGTGGAATTAATTAAATGCAGATGTCTATTCTGTTAACATAAATAATATGCTAGATGTATGCTAAAATAATTTTTTAAATTAAGCTAAAAAAATTATGAACATGCAGTACATAGACCTGACTGACTAATATATATTAGATAGTAAAAAGTACAGGTGAGTGCATATTATTCACAAAAATTATCCCCCGGATTCAGCAAGCAGCCGTGCAGGAATAAGTTCCTGTTCAACACGGCAGTGCACCATCCATATGTACAAAGGCGTGCTGCCGTGCTGTAAAACGGATATGGTTCCATGTATGAGCACAGGGGGTGTGTTTGAGAGCAGAGCTCTCACAATATGCATGCTCCCTGCACTCCAGAACTGCCATTCGGCAATTTAAAACAAGCGAGAATGCTTGTAACACCCCCAACCCATCAGGGTAAGCAATCTGGACAAAGTCATAAGGGACAATCATCCCACAAAGCAGAAAGTTGATGGAATAACAGGTTCAGCATTAGCATGGATATTCTGAAGGGTACAAATAAAAAAAACACAACAAATACATTTTTTTTATATATATGCAATAAAGTTTAAGCGTAACTGCATGGGTGTGCCCGATTCTTAGCTACGCTTAGCCCAGCTGAAACACCATGATAAGTTAAAAAGCAATAGACATCCAGTGTAAGCATAAGTCCAATAGTGTAGCGGTTAGAGCGTATGCCTTGCATGTAGTTATTCACTATTTGAGTCTCACCAAAGCCATTTCTATTTTGTATGTGTAAACATTAAAATTTTAATTTTTTGCATATTTATGTAAAGTGTAACTGATTTTTCTCAACCAGAGTAGTGTATTAGGCCCAGATGTGAGGTGTCAGTGTAATAAAGTAGTGAAACCCCCATAGAAACACAAGTGCCCCATACAGTATAGTCACACAAGAATAAATTAATGGCAGCACATTGGGGGATGTCAGGGAAGGTAAATAAATCTATATTATGTAATGAATGATGATCAATCCCATACAGGTGGTAGACCAATATAATAAAACATAAGCAATGCTAAGCATTGCACAGCTATGTTGACTGGGTGTAAGCACTGTGTACATATGAATACTAAGCAATGGACAGCCCAGCTAAGTGGATTTGTCCATTGGTAAGCAATGCTGAACCTGACCTTTAAGCACTGCCAACCTTAGCTAAGCAGGTTTGCCCATAGCTTAGCTTAGCTCAGCATTTTCAAAACTATCCAATCATGGCAAATGGTGGGAAATCGGCCATATTTAAACCCCGCAAGTGGGAATACAGCTCATAAATGGTTGTAGCTCTCCACTCTATGCAGTATGGCATTCACTTCCTGGTGCAGCGCTGGGGCATCCAGGAGTCCAAGGTCATGGTAGGACTCCTGGTAAAAAAACATGACATGAGACTGCTGCAGGACCAGTACCATGGCTCCCAATATAAAGCGGAAGCCTGGGAGAGTCTCGCCCGTGATCTTACCAGTGCCACTGGTATCACTTGGACGGGTAAGCAAGTCTGGCACCACTATGCTGACTTGAAATGGAGGAAGAGGGAGCTTTTGGAACAGTGGGTCAAAGAAGCAAGAGACAGGGGAAATGTTCCAGCAGTGTGCAAGTATTCATAGCAATAATTGTTTACCAAAGTCCAGCCTGTGTATGTGATAGATATGCATAAATGTTTCTCTATTTTCATTACAGCTGCAGCTGAGTGGGCTGTGAACCAGGAAGCCCATGCCAGCAGGTTGCAAAGGCTGTGATGTGTGGTTGGTTATTAACAATCCTGCTTGCAGTAGTCATACCAAATAAATATAAAGGAGCAAAATGTCACCTGGCACTATAAAAAATGTGTATAGTTTCCACTGAATAAACCGGACAATATGACAGTAATAGTCCCATATAGGTCATATTTAAATAAAAGTGTAACTGCCTGGCAATAAAGTTCTAAATCCTGGTCTGGTTGTGTTTACCCTGGTATTGTATGGCCTCACATGTTGCATTCACCAAGATCTGGTATGTGAACAGTACTGTTGTGTCAACTGTTTCTCACACTGTGCTACATAAAAAATATGTCTAGGAATGTCTGTATTAAAATGTTGTAATTACAAGGTCAGATTGTACAACCAAGAGAGACTTAGACAGAAAACACTGAAGGAAGAGATAGCACTTTCTAAATAGCTCACTCTGATGAAACAGAAATTGTTGTATTTTTAGCACACACAGCCATGGTTCGAATCCTGAGAGTGGTAGTAAGCTGTATGCATAATCATACCTCTCAACTGTACAGATTTGTGCAGAATGTCCAGATTTTTGCCTCATATTTTTGGCCTGTTCCTCTAGTTTCCTGGCAAATCAGTGAGATGATCTCAGGACTGTAGTCACTAAATAATGGCATGCATTTGAGTTTCAGACTTCAGATCCTTCAGAAAATGTCTATTAAAACAAATCTTGTTTCTCTAGCAACTTTCTAAAAGTTTATAAGAGCATTATTTAAAATATGTCCCTATTTGTTTCCCCAGTTTGTCAAGCTTTGTCCAGATCTTTTGCATTAAGAGGTTGAGAGGTATGTGCAGAATTATAACTAGGAATCTGGGAATATGTGTAGAAACAATAGTCAGGCACACTGATGTCCCACTCACTAGGCTGGACAAGGAGAACTGTTATCTGCCTGTCGAGAGCCAGAATCCGCCACATAACACAAGCACTCAGGTCACTCCAGAACAAGTACAAATATGACTCTGTCATTGTTCATGTTGGTGTGAATGACCTGAGACGTACTTCCCTGGACGACATGAAAAGAGACATGGAAGAGCTCTCTGATCATGTAGCCCAGGCGGGTATGACCCTGACCCTGAGTAGTGTCCTGCCCTCACCAAGAATGATACCTCAGTATAAAGAAAAAATGATCAATTTCAACAATTGGCTAAGCTTTTGGTGTCATTCAAAGGGGATCCAGTGTGTGTTAGCCTGGGACAACATGCTCGACAAGCCGCGTTGCTTCACAAGAGATGGCTTGCACCTGTCACCCTAGGCTTTTGAATACTGGCTAAGGTTCTTGCTGCCCCCATAGTGCCTTTTTTAGGCAAGGCTCAAAAGTCAAACCCACCTCCATAAACAGCACAAATAAAAAATGAGGGTTATTCTATTCAATGCCAGGAGTTTAAATCTCAAAATGCATGCACTTGAAGCACTCCTCAGTATGGAGAATGGCAAAATCTGTGCAGTAACTGAAACCTGGTTCAAGGCTCCAGAGAGCACTCCAGCACTACCGGGCTACAACTCATACCACACATTTTGGCCACAGAACACGGACCGAAACACAAAAGGAGGGGGTGTATCCATATTCATCAAGGATACCTACACCTCCAGGTTAGTGGTGCAGCATGATACCTCTGAGATCATCCATGTGCAACTAACATCGGGCAAATCTGCAATGCAAATTGTGGCCTGCTACAGATTACCCTCCATGATGCAGGACCACTAGTCTGCCTTTCTGGAGACACTGGAAAACATGAACATCGTACCGAACTCCCTGATATTGGGCAATTTCAATTACCTGACCATTAACTGGGAAAATTACTTGAGTACAAACTACCAGGCTAAGTGCTTCCTGGAATTTATCAACTCAAATACCCTGGATCAGCTGGTAAACTCCCCTACCAGAGGTGAAAACATATTGGACCTGGTCATCACCAACATGGGCGACAGGTGTTCCGCACCGGAGGGCAACCTGTCACCAGTTAGATCAGACCATAAACTAATCACTCTGGATGTCCACACCCCACCACCACCCCCAACTAAAGAAACCACAGTGAAAAACTTTTCTAAAGCATACTTCACCTTACTTAAGACAGAGGTGGTAAGTTTTGCAGCCCCCACGCTAAAGGATAACACTGCCCAAGATGCAGAATCCTTTACAAATACACTCTATGAGCACCTACAAGGATGCATGGATCATGCCATCCCTAGCAAAACCAAGACTCACTCCCCTAAGAGAAGAATTCCAGTCTGGTGGACTCTTGCCATAAACAGGTTATACAATAAAAGGAGGAAACTAGTTGAAAAAAAAAGCAAATCCCAAGAAGGAAAGAAATCCCTGATCAGTATCCATAAGAAACTAAGGTCCCTCATAAAATAATCCAAGGCTAACTTCGAAAGAAAAATAGCCAAGGATTCGAAAGATAACCACAAAGCCTTCTTTAGCTATGTCAAGAATCTAAGTGGCAACTCACAGATATGCTCTGAGCTAGTGCAAAATAGCACAAAATATACTGAACCTACTGATATTGCCAACATCCTGGCAGATAGATTCAGTGCAAACTTCACCCCCCCTCTCACCTCCAAAAGGGCCCACAACAATACTGGAAAAGTGTAGTGTCCCAGAAATCACAGACACACAGGTGAAAACAGCCCTTTCAAAAGCCAAAAACACAGCATCAATGGGGCCAGATGGTGTCCCAGGATGCGTCTTGCACGAACTGCAGAAAGGAATAACCCCCCACCTAAGCATGCTGTTCAACCTCAGCCTCTGCACAGGCTATGTGCCCGTAGAATGGTGCACAGCAACAGTTATTCCACTCCACAAAGGAGGGGCCACAACTGACCCTGGTAACTATCACCCCATAAGCCCAACTAGCCTGGTCTGCAAGGCTATGGAGCGCATCATCATGGAACTCATTAACAAAGACATTGGGAACCTCCAAACACTTGACCCGACCCAGTTCAGCATTGTTAAGGGCAGATCATGCCTGCTAAACCTGGTTGACATCATTGAGACAGTCACCAAGGCCACAGACGAGGGAAAGGTGGTTCACACAGCCTAGCTTGACCTCTCAAAGGCATTCAATACCATTCCTCACTCAGGTATTATAGAAAAACTCACCAGCCTGAACATAAACCCCTACGTCACAAGATGGGTTGCCAACTGACATACAGACAGAACTCACGCAGTAAGAATAGCAGGCTCAAGGTTCGACTCTAAACCAGTCACAAGTGGTGTCCCACAAGGCTCGGTCCTGGGACCCCTACTGTTTGGCATATACTTCTCAGAAGTACAGGCAAACACAGGAGGACTATGTCTAACCAAGTTCATAGATAACTGCAAACTGGGAGCCATAATTGACTCTCCGGCTGACATGGACATCCTCCAAAAAGGCCTTACTGATATGGACACGTGTCAAAGTCATGGCCTCAAGCTAAATGCCAAAAAATGCATAGTCATCCCATTTGGGAAAAACAAAACACCCACAAATTACCACATAGGTGGCAGCCCGCATAATACAGAAGAGGTAATAAGAGTTCTGGGGACCCAGGTAGATAGTAATCTCTCCTTTGACAATCATATTACTAAAGTAGTGAGAAAATCCTTCTATGTGGCCCATCTAATTACTAAAGGGTTCGCATCTAGAAATAAAGAGGTTATAGTACCCCTCTACTCATCACTCATCATACCCATCATAGAGTACAATGCCCCATTTGGGTTGTACCTCACAAGATAATTCCAACAGCTAGAAAGACCACAAAAGTACCTCACCAAGAGGATTACTGGCCTTTAACATATGTCTTATGCAGACCGACTGAAAACACTCCGTCTGTACTCAGTGGCATATCGCTTACTCAGAGGTGATCTCTACTTGACTTACAAAGCCATGTCCAACTCAGAATTGATGGACATGCTCCACCTAAAGAAATCCAAGTCACTGCGAGCCACGCACTCTAGTGAGCTAAACCTCACCACAACAATAAATAGAACATGCTGGAGGGATAGATTTTTGTCACAGAGACACCCCATGCTTTAGAACAAAATTCCTATCTACATTAAGGACCTTTCTTGGTAACTTTACAAGCAACCATATGATATTAATGAAAGTTTGGCTAAAGCATCTGATATTACATTTAAAATGTTTATTTTGTTTAATGATTTATATGTGTTTGGAGGCTTAAATGGATTAATGGGGGAAGTGATGTCACAATTGGGGATATACAATATGTATAAAAACTGTCCCTGTATCATGTATGTTTTATCACTGAAGAAGGTTTGTTACCGAAACCGGTCTGAATAGAAGGGAAAGGAATAAAACATTGTTCGCCTCTAAGTACTGGCTTTTCTTTTTTTGTTTATTTATCATTTTGGGCATGCCGTGCACCAGTCATACTTGCTAGCTTGTTTGGAGGTGTGTCTTTGACTTTCAGCTGGCTGTTGACATTCGAGGCTGGGCCTTTGGTCGTCCATGTCAGGACTAAGATGGTTCTTCCCCTGAAGTATTTTGAGATTTACTGAACAAAATATATAAGGTATCGTTTGGAATTGGGTCTTCAGATGTATTCAGATGTTTTGCCAGAACGAGTGGATTGTCTTGTTACATATGGGAGTTTGGTGCAGTATCAACGTTTATGAACATAAATCCCTTTTTTCATTTGTTGGGTTGTGAAGAATATAAGGTGGTGAACTTGTCTGTTTGGCTGCCTATTTGCACTGTGCTTTCATATTTTGGTGGACTTTTTTCCCTCAATACAAGGTTTCCAATTGATGCTCGTTTGGACATAAAGGTTTATTTTGGTAAATTCATGTGAAAACGAAGGGAAGGTAATGGTGTTTTGGTACAAGTGTGTTTGGTCTAACATCGGCGTTTACAAGCACAAAGATTTAGTCCTGGATGTTCAAAGTTAATGGTTTAACACTGTTCAAATAACTAACTTTGGTTCTGGGAACATTAATGAATAAGAACTTCTTTTGGGTGTTCAAAGCAGAAGTCATCAAAACTGAGGGAATTGCGTTTTGGTATATGCAAATTTGAAGTAACATCGTTGTTCATAAATACAATGAATATATTTTTTGTGTTTAACATATATAGATTAATAACCTTGGTTGGCCTAAACAAGTGCTTCAACATTTTATACCTGGTGAGTATTAACGAACTTTAAAAAAATGTTTTCTTTTTTTGGACATTGGTCGGGTTGAAGAAAAATACAAGGCGGACCGGATTTAGGCCAGCTGCTGATTTTGAAAGTACTTTGATAACTGGTTTGGGACTGTGTCAATATTATGATGGCCACAACTGTTTGTTCCCAAATATACAAGGCTTATGTTCCTGTGCCGGAAGCAGAGATATCACTATAGATTTCGGGCGGGTCAAAATATTCTGATTAACAGGCCGAAAATCTTATCCAACTCTATAGAGGTTGTAGAGTGACATTGTTCTCAAGAACGGACAGTGTGTTCTAATTTCTGACCTATAGGATTATCCGGGACTGACGGTGATACACCGTGGCGTTTTGTTGGGCTGTTTATATATTATCATTTAAAGTATCAAACAAATTTTCTTGTTAAAAGATGTGGACAATATTTGAACACAGTAAGGTATTTTAAGAACGTACTTTGGCCAATTGATATTCGTGACAATTTTTGTGTTAGGAAGTACAAGCGCCATTTTTTTGGTGCTGAATTTTGGTGAATGTCTTAATATTCTATATCAAATTCATTTTGAAAGGTATTATCCTGCATATTGAACAGAGGGGGCCATTTGATGTTGTTTATTATATAAAATTGCATGGCTATGGAGGTTTGCCCTTTGACAGTAGGGTAACTTATCAGAGTCCTATTAGAATATATGCATATTGCTATTAGGGATGAACTCATGCACATTTTTGTTCATAGGTTTGGACAACATTTTTTCTTCATAAACATCACAAAAAAGGGGGGTTCATAATTGCATTTATTGTTCAATACAATATATACAAATATTAATATAAGTAATGGTAAAACAGTGATTTAGGTTGTCTGTATTTAGACCATACATATATGTATATAGGCACAAATAGTTGGGCACTGATTGTTTAAATTGTGATAATATGGTTTTGGAAATTGTATAAATATAAGGTGAAGAATGCTTCAACCAGATTTATAAAAACTGGTGGCAAAACACATTTGTATTAGCCATCATGTTTAGCTGTTTATTTCTTATATGATTTTACCCCTTGTTTTGGAAATTTGGGTCCTCTCTAGTTATCAATGTGTATAAAGATAATTCGCTTCATGCAATTTTGGTTGGAAGGGCAGCAAGTCAGGTGGTCATATGTTTTTTGGTAGTGGTGAGGTCATGTTCTTCTGCTTTTGGATCTGAAATATAACTTACTGGGGACCTGCAGGAAGTTGCCTATCTCATACAAATATTTCTAAGTTTTTGAATAAGTAAATTTGGTGTACTTTTCCAGGCTTTGTATCAAATAAGCATTATTTATCCTCGGATATCATTGATCAGGGTCATCTGACTATATAGGGCAGGTTTGGGGCTTATTGTCATGGATTTCCAAAGAATTCTGCAGGGCTTGTGTGCAGATCAAGATGACATAAAAGTTTTTGGTATTGGGACCAATATGGATGGGGGCCCTAATGAGAAAGTAGGAGATTTTCATGAGATCGCAACTTGCTGTTTTACCAACTAAATAAAGAGATGAAAATCTTAAGAATCAATATATGGCACTTGAAATTATTCAAGGCATATAAGAGTAAAGGTATTACTCCACGTGGTTTAAGGGTTAAAATTCAGCCCTTGGTTGGTAAGCCAGATGACCTGTTGATGGAGGATTGGCATAAGGCACAACAAAAAGCCACTATGGCTTTTGTTGACATACTAATGTCCTTTTATCAAAGGACAGTTGAACAAAATATCAAGGATGTGACAGAGACATGTGAGAATATGAAAAAATACGAGGGTATGCCTGCTTTTGTGCAAGGCCTGGAAAAATTATCCAAAGATCTTCTCAATTTTAAGAATGGGTTGAAAGAAAAGAAGCTACATAAATTTCACAGAGATGTGGAAGCTTATGAGAGAGGCAAGCCCTTTGAGTCCCAGAGGGGGGTTAGATTTATTGATAATAGCAAGGGTAGATCCAATATCAGAAAGAAAAGACCAAGATCTATACTAAAAAAATCAACACAGGGTCTCAGTACCTCAGGGGAAGAATTATCTATGACTGACACTGAGGGAATTTATATTAGTGACTCTCCTGACTCGAAAAAGGTACGAATTCAGGAGGGGCCTTTAGGAGACAAACCCGTAGGGGTGGACGCAAACACAAAGGTGGCAGCCTTGGAAAATCTATTACAGTCAGTGGTGAAGTAGGGACCCAATTTTATAATGTACACAATATTTCCTCTTATGTTTTATCAAAGGATGAAAAAAGTTTACTTAATAAAGGTCTAGGGTTTGTTCCCAGTTTTTTGGTAGATGAACACATTTTTGTTTCAGATCTTTTTGCCTTTTGTAGAATTTTGAATTTAAGATTGTTTTTTGGTACATCTAATAATTCTGAAAGAGCATCTGAATTTCATTTTCACAAATCTACATTTATGCCACCAATGAATAAATATGTGGGTATTTTTCAGGAAGCCGTCCTAAGGGATTTACATTTCAACTTTAGTTCTGCTAGGGCCTTTAAACATAATCTTTTGAAAGGGGACCAACAGGCTTTGAAGAAACCTATATTCTAATTCTGATATAATCATTCTTCCAGCAGATAAAAGTGGGGCTGTGGTCATAATGGATGCCAGCTATTACTGGAATGAGGGAAATGAACAATTGTCCAACCCTCAGAATTATATTAGGATGTCCACAGACCCTACACCTAAATTTAAGGCTGAGATTGATTCATCTTTGAATCAAACAGTGGAAGAAGGAATTATTGATGTGAAGACAAAGAAACAACTCATGGTTCAGGATCCAACCTGACAGTACCTTCATCTCTTACCCAAAATTCACAAAAATTTGAGTAGACCACCAGGAAGACCGATTGTTTCAGGACAGGGATCTTTAACTGAACCCATTTCTGCTTTTTTGACATACTATTTAAAGCCATTATTATCAGGAGTCAGGGCAAGAATTAGGGATACTACAGAGTTTTTACAAATCATTCAGGACTCACAACTGGAATCCAACTGGCTCATGTGTACGCTTGATGTTAAATCCCTATATACCAGTATCCTCATTGGGCGGGATTACTTGCCCTAGAATACTGGCTAAATAAAGCCAACTTATATGCACCAGGATTTAACACTCTCCTTACATGTCTTGCAGAACATGTACTGACTAAGAACATCTTCTACTTCAAGGGGGAATGGAACAGCTATGGGGGCCTCGATTGCCACAATTTATGCTGACATTTTGATTGGGTATGTGAAAGATCAGATTATATATGATGTCATACATAACATACACCTTTCAGAGATCGATATATGGGGACGTTTCTTAGATGATTGTTGGTTAGTTTGGTGTGGGGCTGTGGACTATTTGTTAGAATTTTTGGAATATCTTAATTGTAATTGGTGAGGGATTGAATTTACTGTTAATTACCACAGTAAAGAGATTCATTTCCTGGATGTTAATGTTTTAAGACAGGGGGATGGTACGCTAAAAACATCAGTATATAGGAAATACCCACAATATAACAATTTATTATATGCAACTAGTTTACACCCCACACACACCATCAACAACATTCCTAAATCACAGTTCATGAGAATTAGAAGAATATGTTCTGCAGACATGGAATTTCGTAATGCTAGGCATGATCTTGAGGGTATATTTATTAATAGGGGATACAAGAGATCAATAGTACAAAGGGTGATTGATTGGGCGGCCAATTGTGAGAGATCTACCTTATTGGAATATAAAGCTAAAACTAAAAAGCATGGATCAGGAACCATGAGGCTGGTTACTAGATTTGGCAGTAATATATATTTATTGCAGGATGTAGTCAACAAACATTGGCATATTCTTTGGGCTAATACAGATCTGGATCAATGTTTGTCTAACAGATGCCAATTTTCTTTCAGAAGGGGAAGAACACTTCCTTCCTATTTTGCGCATTATAAGAAAACTTTGTTTAAATTATGTGAACCAACATCAACTAACCCTATTGGGAGATATGCTTGTTGGCTCACATCCTTGTGGACATTGCAGTTTGTGTAAACATATGTTTAAAACTTCATCTTTTAGCAGTAAAAACACTGGTCAGATTTTTGATATTTCATTTTTTGGAAATTGTAGCTCTGATTGGGTTGTCTATTTGGCTATTTGCCAGTGTTCTGCCCTTTATGTAGGGCAGACCTCTAGGCAACTAAGGAGTCGCATTTCAGAGCATTTGAGTGATTTACGTCTTAAAAAATGACCAATGCATTGTATAGACATTGTCAGTTACCTAAAACTGCTTCTTTCAGAGTTGTCATTATTGACCAGGTAAAAGGTAATAGATCAACAAAGCAAGGCTGGCATACTATACTAACGCAAAAGGAAAGAAAATGGATTATTAAGTTGGGTGCCCTATTTTATCCAGGACTAAATGACAAGTTATGAGGGTCCTTTTCTTTTTATTAATGACCTTT